>NC_134695.1:69486295-70086295 GCF_050947455.1 Rhinoderma darwinii
ATCTTCTTGTATATAGTGATATGGACATGCTGGTATAACCTGGGCATCTTCTGTATATAATTATATATGTGCATCTGGTATAAGTTATACATCTTCTTGTATATAGTGATATGGATCATACTGGTATAACCTGGGCATCTTCTGTATATAATTATATATGTACAGCTGGTATAATCTTGGTATCTTATGTATATAATTATATATGTGCAGCTGGTATAAGTTATACATCTTCTTGTATATAGTGATATGGAGCATGCTGGTATAACCTGGGTATCTCCTGTATATAATTATATATGTACGGCTGGTATAAGTTATACATCTTCTTGTATATAGTGATATGGAGCATGCTGGTATAACCTGGGTATCTCCTGTATATAATTATATATGTACGGCTGGTATAAGTTATACATCTTCTTGTATATAGTGATATGGAGCATGCTGGTATAACCTGGGTATCTCCTGTATATAATTATATATGTACGGCTGGTATAAGTTATACATCTTCTTGTATATAGTGATATGGAGCATGCTGGTATAACCTGGGTATCTCCTGTATATAATTATATATGTACGGCTGGTATAAGTTATACATCTTCTTGTATATAGTGATATGGAGCATGCTGGTATAACCTGGGTATCTTCTGTATATAATTATATATGTACAGCTGGTATAAGTTATACATCTTCTTGTATATAGTGATATGGATCATGCTGGTATAACCTGGGTATCTTCTGTATATAATGATATATGTACAGCTAGTAACAGTTATAGATCTTGTATGTAGTGATATGGAGCATGCTGGTATAACCTGGGTATCTTCTGTATATAATTATATATGTACAGTTGGTATAAGTTATACATCTTCTTGTATACAGTGATATGTGGCATGCTGGTATACCAGCTGTACATATATAATTATATACAGGAGATGCCCAGGTTATAAGTTATACATCTACTTTTATATAGTGATATGAAGCTTGCTGGTATAACCTGGGTATCTTCTGTATATAATTATATATGTACAGCTGGTATAAGTTATACATCTTCTTGTATATAGTGATATGGAGCATGCTGGTATAACCTGGGTATCTTCTGTATATAATTATTTATGTGCAGCTGGTATAAGTTATACATCTTCTTGTATATAGTGATATGGAGCATGCTGGTATAACCTGGGTATCTTCTGTATATAATTATATATGTACAGCTGGTATAAGTTATACATCTTCTTGTATATAGTGATATGGAGCATGCTGGTATAACCTGGGTATCTTCTGTATATAATTATTTATGTGCAGCTGGTATAAGTTATACATCTTCCTGTATATAGTGATATGGAGCATGCTGGTATAACCTGGGTATCTTCTGTATATAATTATTTATGTACAGCTGGTATTAGTTATACATATTCTTGTATATAGTGATATGGAGCATCCTGGTATAACCTGGGTATCTTCTGTATGTAATTATATATGTACAGCTGGTATAAGTTATACATCTTCTTGTATATAGTGATATGGAGCATGCTGGTATAACCGGGGTATCTTCTGTATATAATTATATATGTACAGCTGGTATAAGTTATACATCTTCTTGTATATAGTGATATGGAGCATGCTGGTATAACCTGGGTATCTCCTGTATATAATTATATATGTACAGCTGGTATAAGTTATACATCTTCTTGTATATAATGATATGGAGCATGCTGGTATAACCTGGGTATCTTCTGTATATAATTATATATGTACAGCTGGTATAAGTTATACATCTTCTTGTATATAGTGATATGGAGCATGCTGGTATAACCTGGGTATCTTCTGTATATAATTATATATGTGCAGCTGGTATAAGTTATACATCTTCTTGTATATAGTGATATGGAGCATGCTGGTATAACCTGGGTATCTTCTGTATATAATTATATATGTGCAGCTGGTATAAGTTATACATCTTCTTGTATATAGTGATATGGAGCATGCTGGTATAACCTGGGTATCTTCTGTATATAATTATATATGTACAGCTGGTATAAGTTACACATCTTCTTGTATATAGTGATATGGAGCATGCTGGTATAACCTGGGTATCTTCTGTATATAATTATATATGTGCAGCTGGTATAAGTTACACATCTTCTTGTATATAGTGATATGGAGCATGCTGGTATAACCTGGGTATCTTCTGTATATAATTATATATGTACAGCTGGTATAAGTTATACATCTTCTTGTATATAGTGATATGGAGCATGCTGGTATAACCTGGGTATCTTCTGTATATAATTATATATGTACAGCTGGTATAAGTTATACATCTTCTTGTATATAGTGATATGGAGCATGCTGGTATAACCTGGGCATCTTCTGTATATAATTATATATGTACAGCTGGTTTACGATAGAGAGATATATATATATATATATACATTGGTCCATATGACCCAGCCAGGCGCCACATTATGTTACACTTTTTCTCTGGGAAGATTTTTCAAGTTTCCGTGGGATTATCATTATCGTTAATAAAAAACAATAGCATCAAGCTGCAACTGGAAAATATAAGAGGTTATTGGTTGCTACGGGTAACACGACCCATTTTCTTTGCACTTCTTTTTTGACAAGTCCCCACATCTGCCCTCTTCCATCCCCACTCATTTACTCCAGTAAATGATCTTGCAGTCAAATGTGTGAAGGTCATTGACCGTCTCCAGATACCCATTCAAACACATTATAGATTGTATATAAATGTACTTTCCTCTAGAAAATGAAGAAACACAACAGCAGAGCCGGAGAGATACCCGGTAACAAGGAACCAATATCTCAAATCAGTATAAAACATCCGCATAATTGCCCCAATAATGGAAAACTACCTGATATAGCGGCTATCACCGGGGGCTCAGACAGGGTGGGTTCCCAGCTCTACAGTAATGTCCTCTTCTTCCAGTTCGTTTGTCAGAAGTAAAGCAGAGGGATGAAGAAGCTGTGAGCCCGGTCTTCTATTGTCTTCAGGAGAGCCTCTGTTCTGCTGCAGAATACTCAGTAGTGCCTCCCATTGCCTGCATTGCCATCCCAATGAGGAGGAGGATGCTCTGCAAGGATATATCCCGTCATTCCTCGCGCCTCAAGCTCCCAGCATGCAAATGGTTTATCAGATTTTTAACCCATTATTCTCCCCTATTAGACCTATTATTTGTTAACATACTGCACTTGTATATCAGTTATTATTAGGAAGATGATTATTATATTTTATATCCATGTATTTTTTTTATATATATCGACAGATATATATACACATATAATCGTAATCGTGGACCGTCTACATGAGGCCTTACTGTATACGTTCTAAGTCTAAAATGAAACAATTGTGCGTATATGTATTTATCTATCTCAATATATATATAGAGAGAGAGAGAGAGAGAGAGAGAAATATAAGATAGATAGATACATATACGCACAATTGTTTCATTTTAGACATAGAACATATACAGTAAGGCCTCATGCAGACTGCCGTAGCCTTGTACCTGGCCAATGATTACGACATAGATGGTCGCGGAATGTCATCCGCGAGCCGTCTGCAATCACGGATCGTGCACACAGTAGATGTGCATTTATTTCAATGGGACCGGACCGCACTTGCGGAACGTAAAATTACTTACCCTGAGTTTTTACGGTTGGCAATTGCGGCCGACCCCACGGTCCGTGTAAACCACGGTCGTGTAAATGGGCCCATAGAAATGTATGGGTCCGTAATTCCATGAATTGCAGATGCAGTAACACGTTCATGTGCATGAGGCCTTACATGTACTTGGTCTATTATGAGTAGGGTAAAACAGGTGCAAGATGGTAAAAAAAATCCCTGATTTTCAGATTGACATAGAGAAGTAAATAAAAATGACCTCTATGGGTAATGATGCTCCTAGAAGATGGAAAATCAAGTGTGAATTAGTGTGCAGCTCAAAATAAAATAATTCTCAAATAATAATGTCTCCTTTTTGGTTATATCTGTTCAATCTTAGTCTTCCAATCTTGCAAAATAGCGGACTGGACTATTGCAATTACCTGGAAATCAGATTATAAAATGTATTAAAAGTAAGAATTTGTCATGTTTGGGAGATTCGAGATTCTGTACCTGTCTTGGGCGTAGAGGTAATTTATAAATTAATATTTGAAAAGTCCAGAGAGACAGACAGACATAGAGACAACAAGGACGAGCTGCTCAAATACTAAATATCATAATCTATCAGCTTTCCTATCAATAAATAGTTAAACATAAAAGCCTAAAAAATTAAGCAAAAATCAGTAAATCCCTCAAATTTTATTTATATCTTTTTTTATTCTGTATGTAAAATATATGTATTCGGAGCCCACTTAAATATGCTAAAACAAACCTGAGACCTACGCATTAAACTGGCATGATCCAATATATATAAATTGTATACATCCGTTTCTAATCAGCCACCAAATAAAGCAGAACTGATTGTGTCACGTCCATCGATCCTCATCTGTATCCCCAAAAAATTTGATCAAAAGGTGCTTTCCCTCTCCATACAGTGCGCTCATCCACATTGTGCAAATTTCTTCAATGGGAAAGGGTAACAGATTCTACTCAACCATTTGGAATTAATGTTACTATGTATAAACAAAGGCACGTAAAGGTGGACTGATCATTTATTAGGGTATGTGCACACGCACTAATTACGGACGTAATTCGGGCGATTTTGCCCCGAATTACGTCCGAAAAATGCGCCTCGATAGCGCTGACAAACATCTGCCCATTGAAAGCAATGGGCTGACGTTTGTCTGTTCACACGAGGCTGTCAAATGACGGCGCCTAAATAGACGCCCGCGTCAAAGAAGTGACCTGTCACTTCTTTGGGCGTAATTGGAGCCGTTATTCATTGACTCCAATGAATAGCAGCGCCAATTACGTCCGTAATGGACGCGGCGTTCAAGCGCCTGCACATGCCGTTACGGCTGAAATTACGGGGATGTTTCCTCCTGAAAACATCCCCGTAATTTCAGCCATTACGGACGCTGCCGTGTGAACATACCCTTACAATCTAGAAGTATTATAGGCCTTATTTGCATATAGAAAACAATGCGCTAAACAGCAGTGAATATGTTGAGGACATTTCCTTTTACAGAATTTTGTATTTGTTTTTTTCATATTTTATATATTTTTTTATATTTTTCTACCATTACAAATAGAATTTATATATATATATATATATATATACATACACACATACATACTTACATACAGTGTATATATTTGTACCATCAAATGGTACATATATATTTACTGTATATTTAGAATTTTGACCTTCAAGCTTTTTCCATAAATCCGGTTATAAAAAATTCCTGGAATAAATCTATTTTTTTTTGTACATATGGCATAAAAATATTACCGGAACATACACTGTGTTCTTCTTATATAAGGTCACTTACTATTTTTATTGTAATACTAATTGTACTACTATGTAACAACCTATGTATGCAGCATTTCTAGGTTTAAAATACATTTGGGGGTGCGGATTGTCATTTTAATTTTAGGCCATATTCATAAGCACCGAGGTAAACTTTCTATAATTTTTTTTATTTTTTTTAAAGACTGACAGTATGGTTTTTTTTGCAGGTAAAATAAGATGCACATCTGTCATTATGAATGGGCATAGATATTACAGAGGCCTAACATTTTTTTTTGCTTTAGAAAATTTTTGGTAAGGAATTTAAAATGCTCAAAAATATATATATTTATACTCAAGAAACGTGACTTTTTTTTCTACTTAATTCAAATAATTTTTTACCTGTCAATGCGAACACCGAAACATTAAGCTGCAAATTAAAAATTGCATTTCCATTCACAACATCTTTCATCTGTATTCACATGACTTTATTAACAAGAAGACGGTAACGTCTATTGGGAATATTATAAGGACTTAGAATGTCCTAAAACTGACACCTTCATTCATCAAAAACAGAACAATCCAGGGCAAAAAAATTTTTTATTCTCCAATCACTTTCCAGATGGAAGAATTCAACCAGCAGACTTTATATATTTTTTTCCAATGAACTCGCCACTCCTAATACGTGATCAGCACGACATGATGCGCTAAATAAATCTTGCCTGGGTCCTTCTTTTTTTTTTTCTCTTTTTCCCATTACATTTTGATTTCTTTTATATAATATACACCGAGGATGTTCATATGTTTCTATATGTCATTCTAATATATCTACATCCCATCCATACTGCTATATCCTTTTTTTGCACCAATGACACCTTGTTTGTATTGTTTGTTTTTTATACTGTTCTTACAGATGTTATAACCTGATGGATACCGATTCGTAGCTTCCTGCGTGAAGCTAAAATGTCACATGACTCTATAATATGCATATTGTGTATCCAACTTCCGTTGAAATTTTATAAATCGATTTGAAATATAAATAAAGTTGATCTTATAGAAAATGTAAGAATCCTTTCAAAACATAACCTAAATCAAGGCGAGCCATAGACAATCTACCGCCAAATATGAAAATCAAGGTCTAGACAATGGTATTATTCATAAAAGTCATATGTAAAAAGTCAAAGGCCACAAAGTCACAAAAGGTAAAAAGACATAAAAAAACAATAAAAACTATTAGCAACATAACCTAAATCAAGTCAAGCCATAGGCAATCTACCGCCAATATAAAAATGATTGTCCAGGCTATGATATTATCCTTAAAACCTATAAGGACACATTAGTCATAGGTCTCAAATTCACAAGGGGTAAAAAAACAAAAAAGCAAAAAACAATAAAAAGTATAGGCAACATAACCTACATCAAGGCAGCAATAAACAATCTACCACCAATATGAAAACCAAGGTCCGGGCTATGAAATTAGCTAAAAATCTATATGGACACGTTAGTCATAGGCCACAAATTCACAAGAGGTAAAAAAAAGAAAAAAACAATAAAAACTATAGGCAACATATCCTAATTTAAGACACGTCATAGACGATCTACCGCCAATATAAAAACCAAGGTCCGGGCTATGATATTATCCATAAAACCCATATAGACACATTAGTCATAGGTACAAAACAAAAAACTATAACAAATAAAGGCAACATTTCACTGGATCATAAAAAAAATGTTCATTTTATTTTATGGTTTGAAATGACAGGATTAAGGTAATTGACTAGGCCGAAATATGTATTTTGCAAATATTTCTATAAGGGGGTCTTTGTCAAAAAAAAAATTCCAATAAAAATTTGATATATTATATATAAAAAGAAAAGGACAGTGACACCTCCAAACTATAAAAGGTGGAGATTTAAAAACTTTAAACCCTCGTAGTCATTTTTACATCAAAAGTTCTCATTCTATATCAAGTTTACAGGGTTTTCCCTCATCACAATAACCTTCCTGACTGCACATGGATTAGGGTACATTTCTCAGACCATGTCGGTATACAGTATATTATACTGCCTAAGCTAAATTGAATGTGTAGTTTAAGATAAGATAACAGTCATAATGTAAAATGTGCTAAAAAAAAAGGTATACAGCTAAAAAGCAAAAAAGAAAAAAACCCTCATTCAGTCTAATATATATTTGTATATTTTGCAAACATTACATCTTCATACATGTAATGGAAGCAAGAAAAAAGTAAAATACAGATTTAATTTTGTCATAATAAATCTAGTGGAAAAATCCCTAGATTCCTCGTGTTCATGTAGTGACGGGAAACCTACTATGACTATATATATATATCTATATACATACATATGTATGTATATATAGATATAGTTGTATGTAGTTGGAGTATGTATTTATATTGGACATCATTGAAGAGCCACAACAGCCAAATAACTACTGTACATGTAAAACTCTAGAAAAAAATATTAATCAAATTTTATTGTTTTTAAAAAACCTAAAAATTCATTTTGTTTACAACAATGTGATTTTTTTACAGAATTTTTTTTATTTTTCTTACTCTATAATATTGATATATAATATATACTTTTATGTAGATAGCAAAACTGATAACTGCTTTTTTATTTATAATATATTATAGATGTATGTATGTGTGTGTATATATATATATATATAGATATGTATATATATGTGTGTGTGTGCATGTATATATATATATATATATATATATATCCTATGCTCAAACACACACTACTTTCCACTATGATTTGGGATGTTATAATGTAATTCAGATATCCACATACAGCATCTATGGGGTTAAAAATACTCGTGCCCTCACATTTTTATTGTCCTCTTGGTTAATATTTTATTTTTTTTTTTAAACAATAATTATCTGGAATTAATTAGAATTTGTGTCTGACCATTATAGAGATAGACGTAAAACATCATCTGCAATTATACAACATACTCTGATACAGCTCGTCACTTCATGACCCATAAATGTTATCGTTCATGGGTATAAAAATGTCACATTAACTGTTTGGACTCCGTGACTATACTAGCTATAGTTTCCAGATTAAAACCTATAAAGTGTGAAGGTTAAAAAATATGTTTCCAATTTTTGAATCAATATTTTGTCCAAAAAATAATTTACTATACGAAATACTTGAAGAATATCTTGTGTATTATAGCTTTGACTTCGTTGGTCTTTGCCTGACCTCTGTTAATATTATTTGGGAAGTATTAAGTCTGAAAGTGGGGGTAGTTCTGTGACTAATGGGTTAAAAATATTTACAATTTATTTTGATTATTACAGGTAAAATGGCCGACGTAGTTTTCCTGTACGTAAGTGAACAATTATGTCATGATATAAATTCGGCCTTAAAAAAAAAAGTTACCTCTTAGGCCATGTGTAATGACCATACTGTACATCTCATGCAGGGACGACATTTTAGAGGCTTTTTTTTATATGTGAGGATGTTTTAATTAACCTTTCATTGACACAAACACATTTTATTAAGTTAAAAAGTTTAGTCGTAAAAAATTCTGTGGGATGCTTTTTTATTAATTTTTTTATGTATATTTTTTTATTAGCATTATAATAATGTTCATTTAAAGCCATACAAAAGTCCCCTGGTAAAAAAAAGAAACCATATGATAATCCCAAAATAGATATACTCTTAGATAGGAATTGATTCTAATTTTTTAAAAAATCTTTTTTTTAGTTCTCTATTAAATATTGTGCATATATAGATTTTTTTTACCCACAATTGTTTTTTAAACTTCCCTGAAAAATATAAAATGTATTGTTTTACTTAACCAACTATCTAAAATGTATCGATAAAAGTAGTGCCCCCTGCAATGAATATTAGCTACATTGCTAATACATGATATTTATTATATTATGGTTTGCCCCCCCCCCCCCCCCCCCCCCCCCGATTTTAATCACTAATTATTTTATTAGACAATATTGATCAATAATATCCTATATGGCCTTTCATATTTTGTGAGATTGGAATTTCCTTTGCTTAAAATACTAGAAACTTATATAATGCTACATCTCTCAATATAAATATATCTATCTATCTATCTATTTCATATCTATCTATCTATCTATCTATCTATCTATCTATCTCATATCTATCTATCTATCTATCTGATACCTATCTATCTATCTATCTAATATCTATCTATCTATCTCATCTATCTATCTATCTCTTATCTATCTATCTATCTATCTAATATCTATCTATCTGATACCTATCTATCTATATATATATATTATATATATATATATATATATATATATATACACACACACACATACATATGTACCTGGGAGAACTCTAGTCCACAAGCTGAGTATATTTATGGTACAATTATGGGATGGCTAGTCTGCTTTTTTTGTTGTTATTTTGTATATGGTATATTTTATATATATTTAATGGTGCCCTACAGATATTATAATTAATTTTGTGACATTGTACAGTGTAAAAATATAAACAGATTTTTTTTGCAAAGGGTTAAATATTTTGTAAAGCGGGGATTTGGCAATGTAAAAAAGAAAAAAAAACTAAGCTGAAATGTTATATATTTCTTGACAAATCACAAAGCTATCACTTGTTAGATTTGTCTGTTTTTTTTACTTTTATAGGATATTTGGGGGGGGGGGGGGGGTTTACACATGTGTTACTAATATAATGCTTTGCACTATGCTCAATTGCCCATAAATATAGGCTACATCTTTACAACAATCTAATTGATACCATGACTATGCTTACAGGGGGCTGCATTGATCCTGAATGAATTGAGACACTCCTGGGCCCCAATGCAAAATCTGTAACAGGGCCCCCACCTACCGTGTGCCATTTAGAATACTGATGTCTTCTTAGGTGGCAGAGGGTGCTTTGAGTCCCTTCAGGCACCAGGGCCCGGCTACGACTGCTATTTCTCCCCCTATAACTACATCCCTTCCCCCACCAACCTGTAAAATAGTGTGATCAATATTTCACTATTGTGAAGACCCTATACATGATATTCACCTCTTGGAGATTATTATAGTAAAATATAATGATAATCTATAATCCCCTATGTGTTCAATAGAGGCTATAAACTTAGTTATACATACCATAGTAACCAAATAGGGAAGTTCACCTATCTGGCTATACATATAATATGTTCATTGACTCCGCCATAAATATGTCCTATTCAGCTCGGCCGAACAGGCATGTTGTCTTGGCAGGAAGAGTGAGATAAGTTGGTGCCAGACACTTGTGGCGCTGCCTATCTATCAGGCAAACTAAATGTTGGATGGGTTAAAATCCCACCCCCCTGGCCCCCTTGCTTACCCTGACATTGGGGGGCAGACGGGCTATTCTCATACACATAAGATTATCGGGATTCATTAACAAGTATATAATATATATAGGCAGTTTACAGCTGGGTCTTCACATACTGATTCTTGCTATGATCTGACCAAAAAATTACCAATTCGAGTGGTAAACGGGCAAATTCTTATGACCCATTGGATTACAAAATTTAAAAAAAATAAAAATACAAAAATTCTGATTCACTGGCCATTACCCCTATGTTTGTACTGTGTAAACGGTGATTATAGGGAAGAGCAGGGGATTATTTTAGTAGTATAAGAACAATATGTCCCTGTTCTACCAGAATATCACTGGTTAATACTGATAATGACATATTGGGATGGTGGTTTGGTTTGGGGTGTTATATCTATATGACGTAAATCTGATAAATACACTGCGTGAATGTATGCCTGCCTGCCCGTGCCTACATGTTTGTATATGTCTATATACGAGATTTACAACATATATACTACAGGGAATGTCCTATATCTATTTATTGCAGAGATACAATTAATGGGATCTGTGCATTAATTGTCTTACTGCAAGCACAATATATATATATATATAACACCAAACTACATCACGTACATTGCTTTACCCCCCCCCCCCACCCTTCAAAAAGAAACGGGAACCGGGCACTTACCCTGATATATGTTCTTATAAGATGTCTTCACGTCATTGTCCCCAGTAACGTGCCTTTAAGAGACATCACCATTCCCAGTATCTCTGTTGTGGGACATCCCTGAAACAGTTAAACACGCTTTAAATACCAACTTTTATTAATTAATAATCTCCTATATACTAATGTCTTTGGTTTTAGTCATCCCAGTATTAACCCCCACCCCAAGAACATTAGACCCTCTAGAACTGGAGTCTGCCATAAAATCAATGATTCCGCACTTATCCAAACCGGAAATGAATTGTTTGGGAATTTGCAAATTCCTGCATAACAGAAAATTGAGAACATTGTGCTGGGATCTATAGTTCTACATTATTAAAATGCCAACGTGAATATAAAATAGAAAAAAAGTTTACTCTACAATGTACTTGCCACCTAGTTTTGGAAGGGGAGGGCGGTGATTTTTAGACTACTTGAACGCATGGCAGTGTTAATTGACTAAGAATAAATCTAGAGTTAGTGACATCACAGAAGTGACATCACTGGGTCCTTGTGGATTGATGAATTACATTCCTCGTGACTGAGCCAGCACTGTATCAGCCCGCTCTATAGCGACAGGCATGATTAAAATTGGTAAATGTAACCTCTGTCTCTTTAGCTTTTTAACCTAAGCCGGTGATTATACATCTATATCTGCACAGGCTGAGGGATCCCTTAAAAGGGAAATGTGCTCTATTAAAAATGATGTCATTACTAAAATATATAGGATCTATTATAAGAGAATTTCCTATACGAATGTCTTCCGATGAGTCGTGTAGTTAAAGATCAACCAAAAGCATTGATCTATGAGATGTGCGCAGCCTAGCTCAAAACATAGCCTTAACTGCTGAAAGTTGTCCGATTGCCTGCTATCACCCCTCCCCCCCATTTACAGTTGCAAGCTATTTCTATGGAGGAATAAGCAGCTGCCAGATATTTCCGACACCCTTTATCTTAGGGCAAAACACAGCAGGATCAACCCACCCTCTTCCCGTAGAACAAGGGTCCACTAGAAGGGTCCATTAGATCCAAAATCATTGTGTGGTTGTCAACTCCCACCAAGAGTAATCTCATATTTATGGCTAGCTGTAGATTTCCAAGTCTTCCAGCAAGGCAACAGTAAATAATTCAGGCCTTTTATAATGCTTGACGGAATCCCTTTAATTTGCCACCCCCTCATGCCTACAAGCCTGTCCCATAAAATGTTACATGATGGGGCATCATTATTTGGATGCCTCAGTTTGGCTGACTTCTCGACTGTTAATTATGTCAGGTTTTCTGTGCAGGTTCCCTTTAAAATGTTTTCCGTTATCAATATGCAGACATTAAAGCCAATCGGAAGTCTGTGTATAGACCGGGAGATGACTCACTGAGACCGACGGCCGGTTAGACGCATTTTCCCCTTTTTGAACCCACGACCAGATAACACCAAACTTCATTCTTCTAAAAGAGAAAATAAAAATCAAGTTTCATGCACAAGTTTTCTGGCTTGTAAGTAAATGGATCGGTTCCGACCGCAGGAAGTATTAATTATCTGCTCCCTTACATGTTCCCACTACAAGAATCGCTCATTAGCTCCTCCCCTGATCCCACCACAAGAAGAGCTCATTAGCTCCTCCCCTTACATGGTCCCACCACAAGAAGCGCTCATTAGCACCTCCCCTTACATGGTGCCACAACAAGAAGCACTCATGAGCTCCTCCCCTTACATGGCCCCACCAAAAGAAGCACTCAATAGCGCCTCCCCTTACATGGCCCCACCAAAAGAAGCACTCAATAGCTCCTCCCCTTACATAGTCCCACCACAAGAAGCACTCATTAGCTCCTCCCCTTACATAGTACCACCACAAGAAGCACCTATTAGCTCCTCCCCTTACAGGGCCCCACCACAAGACGTATTAATTATTTCCTTTTTATATATTCCCACCACAAGATGCATTAATTATCTCCTTCCCTTGCATGGTCTGACCACAATAAGTACTCAATTTCTCCTCCCTTTACATGGTCCCACCACCAGAAGTGCTCATTATCTTCTCCTCTGTTATATTCCCACCACTTCTTGTAGTAAGAGTATAAGGCTGGGTTCACACGACCATGTTACGTCCGTAATGGACGGAACGTATTTCGGCCGGAAGTCCCGGACCGAACACAGTGCAGGGAGCCGGGCTCCTAGCATCATAGTTATGTACGATGCTAGGAGTCCCTGCCTCTCCGTGGAACTACTGTCCCGTACTGTAATCATGTTTTCAGTACAGGACAGTTGTCCTGCAGTGAGGCAGGGACTCCTAGCATCGTGCATAACTATGTTCAGGCTGGATTTCATGTGTATTTATTATCAGGACACTTGATTAACGTTAATCTCTGTTTATGTGGCTGCACATCGCTGCTGTGTAAATGAATGGAGAGGAGTGTATGACGCTGACTGGTCACTGATTGGTCAGCGTCATACACGTAAACACGCCCAGTTAAAAACACAATACACGCCCAGTTGGACAGAATGAAAAAAACAAAACGCCCAGTTGTCCATTTCAAAGCTCATTTGCATATATATAAAATAGCTCATAACTTGGCCAAAAATGAACGTTTTTTAAAAATAAAAACGTTACTGTTCTCTACATTGCAGCGCCGATCACATGCAATAGGAGATAGGGATTTGAGAATCTGGTGACAGAGCCTCTTTAATGACTAAAAAAAGAGTTGACTTGTAGGAACAAAAATCCACTTTTGACTTCTTGACCCTGCTAAGATTGTTACTCATTAGAAGATCATTGGTGACAACAGTGTTCCCTCCATGCCACAGACGGTCACAGGGAGGACAAAGCAGCTCTACAGTGTTCAGACCCCTCCAAACAGCTCCTCATATCTCAACTTCTTGGACTTCTATGAGTACAAATGTCTGTTTCATAGTTTGTTTTTTTACGCAACCCTTTCCTGGTATCTTTCACGTTCTTCTCATCCAATGCTAATGGTCCTGGGCACTCCCACCGATGAGCTGACTGAAGGGGCTGGAGCATTCGTCACTGCGGCCTTTTCCCAGTTTACAGGAACAGTGCCATACACTTCCGTAGTAGCTGTGCCTGGGATTGTAGTTCCTGTCCCGTTCAAGTGAATGGGTCTGAGCTGCAATCCCAAGCACAGCTGCTATGAAAGTGTACGGCGGCGCTGTCCCTGGTAAACACTGAAATGTGTTTAAATCAGCTGATTAGTGTCGGGCCTCCACCAATCTAAGATTGATATTGATGACCTATCCTAAGGATGGGTCATCAAAATAAAAGTCCTGGAAAACTCCTTTAAGACGTGTCACCCATTTGGACTCAATACCATACGCTTGTTGCTTTTACTTGCAACTAAAGGTGGCCGTACACTTACAAAAACTGTTGACCGAATGCTCAATTGGCCCACAGCTATTCCTCCCGATTCCCCCATACACATCTGCCATCGAGGAACGGTCCGGACACCCTCATCCAAAATCAGCAGGTTCAGCCACCTCTCATGTAATGTAAATGGAGGCATAGTATATGATGGAACTAAAATCTAGATAAAGGGGTGGTCTTCCCAAAGAGGTGGTCTTTTGAAGTGTATATATATATATATATATATAGCACACAAGAAGACAGCAGCACTCACATAGGAATAATCGACCAGGTGCCAAGCAAAAACGTCCCGATTCTTGGACGTATAATAATATATAGCAGAAGAAAATTTGCAGCACTCCAACATGAAAAAAATGGTGGTTTATTCAATCCAAACTAACAGCAACGTTTCAATCCTACAATAGGATCTTTATCAAGCCTGATAAAGATCCTATTGTAGGATTGAAACGTTGCTGTTAGTTTGGATTGAATAAACCACCATTTTTTTCATGTTGGAGTGCTGCAAATTTTCTTCTGCTATATATATATATATATATATATATATATATATATATATATATATCTTTATTAGAGAAAAGACATGGAATCCATTATCAGAGGGGTATTTCCAAAATCATAAATTATAAACCTATCCACAGGATAGGTGATCTCTGGGACCACCGCCAACCGTAAGAACGGGGGTCCCGAACCCCCAGATCCTCCTCATTGCTCGACCGCAGTAAGGAGTCGCGGTCGAGCATGCGTGCTGCCCTCCATTCAAAGTCTATGGCAATGATGGAAACAGTCGAGTACAGTGCTCGGCTGTTTCCATCATTCTCATAGACAGTGAATGGAACAGCGGGCGCATGCTTGACCGCCGCTCTATTCAAGCTTCTCCTTACTGCGGGGTTGAAGTGAGAAAAGTCTGGGGGTTCGGGACCCATCCGACCTCACGTTCGGTGGGGGTCCCAGCAATCAGAAAATTATCACCTATCCTATGGATAGGTGATAATTTATGACTTTGGGAAAACCCCTTTAAGGGGACTTGAATTACCGAGAATTCTAAATACTCTGATTTCTCAGATAGTCTTAACAAAGTACCTGTAAGGGGACAGAACCTCTATGATGTCAGCCCATAAAACAATGTGAAAACGAAGTCTGCGATCACTGAGGAGTCTCATCATTGGTTCTCTTTGTTCAGTCTCTCTCCTTGTCTATCTGTACATTTTAATATTGTGGATTTCAAAATAACTTTATTTTACATCTGTTATAATGACGTTCATCTGACAGTCCTGTACAGGGGTGTAGCTATAGGGGGTGCCGGCGTTGCAGTCACACTCGGACCCTGGTGACTGAGGGGGCCCAAAGGCATATTTTGCATTGGGGCCCAGGAGCTTCAAGTTCTGCCTCGGATTCTGTAGTCCAGGCTTGTATGACACTGCAGGACAAAACAAAAAACAATCTTTGACATTTAAGATCAGCTAAACATTCTCTATTCCGTTGTAAATTGGGAGAAAAATCTTCAAAATCTGTCCAGCTGAGCCTCTAAGGATGTCATAGGCCGTTACATTCTGTTTCGCTAACATTATAATATACAAGAAATGTCATTATTTGTAAAGTTAAAGAATAATAAGGGTCAATCTGGCCAAAAATGGTACAAAATATAACGCATGTAAGGCTTCGTTAACATCTGCATCAGGGTTCCGTTCTGGCGTTCCATTCCAGCTTCCCGTCAGAACGGAGCCCTGACTGAAACAAACGGAAACCATAGGACCGGAACCACGGAACGTCAGAACGGAACCCTGCTGCAGATGTGAACGAATCCTTATGTGCACCACATCTATCATTATAACCATCCATGGTCGGGTGTTTGATTTCCTGCAGCGCCACCACAGGGGAAATGCAGCATTACACAGTTAACCAATGGGTAGTCCATGTAAAGCACGGATGTGCTGGGCCCTGGTGGGACCTCATGTGCATCGCTCAAGATCTCATTGTGGTCAGATTGCAAAATAAAATCTGTGACCTGGTTGACTGGCCAATACCTCAATTTTTCCGTTACTCTGGATTTTATAAGAATCTCCCATTATTTAAAGGCAGAACTGTACATGAAACAATATCAACTAAAAATAATAAATAAATAAAATACAGATGTAGTGGAACTGAATTTAAAAAGAAACATACCAGCAAGTAAATAAAAAATCAGTACAGATCTAGTCTGTAGGGCTGGTGGCCATTTTCACATCCAAATACTTAGAAGGTTTAACATATGAATAACTATAAGGCTGGATTCACACGACCATGTTACGTCCGTAATGGACGGAACGTATTCCGGCCGCAAGTCCCGGACCGAACACAGTGCAGTGAGCCGGGCTCCTAGCATCATAGTTATGTACGACGATAGGAGTCCCTGCCTCTCCGTGGAACCACTGTCCCGTACTGAAAACATGATTACAGTACGGGACAGTTGTCCTGCAGCGAGGCAGGGACTCCTAGCATCGTACATAACTATGATGCTAGGAGCCCGGCTCCCTGCACTGTGTTCGGTCCGGGATTAGTGGACGAAATACGTTCCGTCCTTTACGGACGTAATGTGCTCGTGTGAACCCAGCCTTACTTGCAATGGTATTGATGCGCTAATAAAACGGGCTGCAATTGATTATTAAAGGTGATGCCCAGTCATAAGAAAATGATAGCCTATCCTCAGGTTAGGCCATGAATATCTGATTGTTAATCCACGACTACCGGCACCCCCACTGATGATCTGTTTTTAAGGGGCTGCAGCGCTCGTAAGAGCGCTGCTACCCCCTTCATTACTGTCAGTGCTCGTACTGTGAATTGCCAGCGGCGGTTGTAGCGGCGGTTTACAGAATTACAACCTTCTTCCATTCACTTGAATGTAATACTGTCAACCGCCGCTACAATTATGTCGGTGATTCACAGTATGAGCATATAAGGAAAATAGGGGAAGCAGCGCTCATACAAGCGCCGCGACCCCTTCAAAACAGATGATCGGCAGGGGTGCTTGGTGTTGGATCCCCATCGATCAGATATTGATGGCCTATCCTTAGGATAGGCCATCACTTTCTTATGTCTGGACAACCCCTTCAAGGTGCCAATGACCTGATCAAACCCACAGCAGTGAACCAATATGTACTAGCACTAGACACATTATAATAATATTAATAATAACAGATCTGTCAAAAGTAGATGTCCTGCATGTTGATGGTTTCCAGGTAGCAATATGTATCTTCTACACTGCAGAATAAATGCAAACTGAACAATCCAGTCAAAACAGCAACAACGTAATGATGAAAATAAACTAAAAAAATAAATAATAATTAAAAAAAAAATACAAAAAATATATATATATATACACACACACTACCGTTCAAAAGTTTGGGGTCACCCAGACAATTTTGTGTTTTCCATGAAAACTCACACTTCTATTTATCAAATGAGTTGTAAAATGACTAGAAAATATAGTCAAGACATTGACAAGGTTAGAAATAATAATTTTCTCCTTCAGACTTTGCTTTCGTCTTGGAATGCTCCATTTGCGGCAATTCCAGCATTGCAGACCTTTGGCATTCGAGCTGTTAATTTGCTGAGGTAATCGGGAGAAATTTCCCCCCATGCTTCCAGAAGCCCCTCCCACAAGTTGGATTGGCTTGATGGGCACTTCTTGCGTACCATACGGTCAAGCTGCTCCCACAACAGCTCTATGGGGTTGAGATCTGGTGACTGCGCTGGCCACTCCATTACAGATAGAATACCAGCTGCCGGCTTCTTCCCTAAATAGTTCTTGCATAATTTGGAGGTGGCTTTGGGTCATTGTCCTGTTGTAGGATGAAATTGGCTCCAATCAAGCGCTGTCCACAGGGTATGGCATGGCGTTGCAAAATGGAGTGATAGCCTTCCTTATTCAAAATCCCTTTTACCTTGTACAAATCTCCCACTTTACCAGCACCAAAGCAACCCCAGACCATCACATTACCTCCACCATGCTTGACAGATGGCGTCAGGCACTCTTCCAGCATCTTTTCAGTTGTTCTGCGTCTCACAAATGTTCTTCTGTGTGATCCAAACACCTCAAACTTCGATTCGTCTGTCCATAACACTTTTTTCCAATCTTCCTCTGTCCAATGTCTGTGTGCTTTTGCCCATATTAATCTTTTCCTTTTATTAGCCAGTCTCAGATATGGCTTTTTCTTTGCCACTCTGCCCTGAAGGCCAGCATCCCGGAGTCGCCTCTTCACTGTAGACGTTGACACTGGCGTTTTGTGGGTACTATTTAATGAAGCTGCCAGTTGAGGACCTGTGAGGCGTCTATTTCTCAAACTAAAGACTCTAATGTACTTGTCTTGTTGCTCAGTTGTGCAGCGGGGCCTCCCACTTCTCTTTCTACTCTGGTTAGAGCCTGTGTGTGATGTCCTCTGAAGGGAGTAGTACACACCGTTGTAGGAAATCTTCAGTTTCTTGCCAATTTCTCGCATGGAATAGCCTTCATTTCTAAGAACAAGAATAGACTGTCGAGTTTCACATGAAAGCTCTCTTTTTCTAGCCATTTTGAGAGTTTAATCAAACCCACAAATGTAATGCTCCAGATTCTCAACTAGCTCAAAGGAAGGTCAGTTTTATAGCTCCTCTAAACAGCAAAACTGTTTACAGCGGTGCTAACATAATTGCACAAGGGTTTTCAAGTGTTTTCTAATCACCCATTAGCCTTCTAACACAGTTAGCAAACACAATGTACCATTAGAACACTGGAGTGATGGTTGCTGGAAATGGGCCTCTATACACCTATGTAGATATTGCATTAAAAACCAGTCGTTTGCAGCTAGAATAGTCATTTAGCACATTAACAATGTATAGAGTGTATTTCTGATTAATTTAATGTTATCTTCATTGAAAAAAACTGTGCTTTTCTTTCAAAAATAAGGAAATGTCTAAGTGACCCTAAACTTTTGAACGGTAGTATATATATATATATATATATATATATATATATATATATACACACACATACACATATATATTATACAAAGCTGTAGGTTGAAGCTTCTGGACCCTGGTGCAGAATCTCTATCAGGGTCCACCATGATACCACAACAGTGAAATGACTCCTACAATTATTACATAAATGTGCAATGATTATAAAACCCATCCAATGTCTTTTTGTAATGCTGCTTTTCTCTCATGTGGCAGGGAGACCCTCGGGGCCCCTCATGACAGCTACCGCAGAGCCCCCTATAGCTATAAGTCAGTGCATATATACTCGAGTTTGCATTGGCTGACTATAAAGACAAGAATAGAGCTGAATAACCGGTTTACTTGGTCTACAATGATTTTACTGCAACGTTCAGCTGAATTATACTGTACATTGCAGGTTATAGAATACCAGAATATCTCAGTTCTTAATTACAGGAATAATAAGAGATTGATAATGGAATATAACAGGTATTGCCAGCATTTCATTGCAGGTATCAGAGGCTTTTTTCCATGCGTTCTTATTGTATCCCTGACGTTGCTAAGGGGATTCCTCAGCTGAAAAGCAAGGAGATCTGAGATTTCCCAGTTACTCTGCTGCTCAGGCAACGGGCTATGGATATTTGACAATAGGTTATATACAGCAGGGCCACCCAATAATTTCCACAAAATGCATTTTTGGGCTATAGTATGTGTCTATAGGCAAATATTAGTTTATGAAGGATTCAGTGTAGGTGGGATTCAGCTAAATAGGTCAACGGGAGGGGGGTTATTGGTCACAGGTCTATGGTTATATCTGATATATAGTAATCTGCTGCTGGATTCATTCCCAGGTCACAACTGATTGCAGGAGGTCCCAGCAGTGTGACACCCTTTGATCCACTTATAGTCAGGAGCTTTCTAACGCAAAGAGATTTCCAAAGTGGACAACGCCTTTAAGCTTCATCCCATACCCTATAGGTGTCACAGCCACACAGGGGGCTTAAAATTGTCCTTGACCTTTTTGCCTGCAGCAAGGGATGTCGTGGCATGGAGCCGTACCAGGAGGAAGCTTCATATTGCCATGGGGCTTCTTCAACAAATCCCCCCAAAAAAAACAAGCTTGGACAAATCTAGGAGTCTTCCATTCATTCTGGTAGAGGACGTGAAGTGACAACTCTTATGGGTAGTTTAAAATAAATAGATTGTCAGTTTTTTTGGCCTTGACTCTGCCATCTCTGGAGATGCCAACATTGCGACCACCTATTCAAATGGATTTCCGAGATGTGGAGAAGAATGGTATGACTGAGCTAGCAGAGCGCCAATCTCATTTATAGACTTGTTGCTAAGGATAATTTATGAGCTGCAGACTTTATAATGGGGTTGCCAGGCAGTGGACCGAGTTGTCAGACAGGTTTGGACTGGCCCAGCAGAAGATAAGAACCTAGTCATAAGAGGGCTCATGAGATCCAGCAATGGACAACCCTATCTGTATCTGCCAGTGGAGGAGATGCACAGATAAATTATGGGCGCTTGGGTAATGTATCATCCAATGAGTAGACAAAATAGACTTACACCCCATTATCAACACCCTGTGCTCAGGGGCGTACACAGACAACGAATTTGTGCTCCATGTAAGGGGAAATTAAGAGCCAGGTCCCCCCTATCCAAGGACTTGTATTGCGTGCTTTATGGTGGGTATGACAATGCCTCAACACTCTTATGGGAAAATCAATTATCTAGTAAGACCCAGGAACATAAAAGAATGGCAAAAGTCAGCAAAGTAGTAAATTTCAACCTTTGGAGTCGTTTTAAATAATATATTAGGGAATTGCATTAACAGCAAATACAGTTATTATTGGAATCCTTTCCTATAGCTGCAGGAGCGATCCACAAATAACCTGCAGGGCTGCGGGCATTTGAAACCCCTTGTGGTTGCCCTGTAGACCCATCTGCAGAACGCAGGTGCCGCTTATTTGTAATTCAATGCAAAACTGCAGATTATTACCATAAAGATCCAGTGCAAAGGTTCAGGTGGTCGCATGGTAACAGGCATGGGCGTAATTTAAGCCTCCTGGGTCCCGGCAAAAAATATCTGGGGCCCTAACTGCTTTTGATCTGATAGAGTGGGTCCCAAAATACATTATGACAATATATATACCCTATACAGCCATATACACTATAGATATTCATTTGTATGTACTGTACGCAGAATATACTGTATATTTTAACCACCATGTATTGTATGTATGGAGGGCTTGACCGTCAGTATACAGTGCACTCCCAATTCCATATTCATAAGTTTCACCCGAAATATGATGCACCTCAAATTATCTTATGTTTCATCTCATGGTGCACCCCCAAAACATCCAGGAATGTCACCAAGGGCCTTGGCACTCGGAGCTTGCACCCCACATCACAACACGCTTGGTGCCCAAATATATGGAAAGGCAACTGCACAGGACGAAACTACATTGCCTAGTTTATTGACTGGAGAGTGTTATTTAGGCAACTCTATTATTTGGGCACCTTGGGAAATGTTATTTGGATACCATGTGGTTTGGTTATTTGTATTTTATATTCTATTATTTGGGCACTATATCAAACACCACAAGGGAGGGAGGGGTGGCATCTAAATGTCACAGTCAAGCTACATTCTTAGAATATCTAGGGGGCTAATAAGTAGAATTTCTGTTCTACTTATTATGGCAGGAAGGGCCTGTGGGCGCTCCAGACACAGTTGCCCAGTTATAATTGCAAAGAATGCCACCCATCTAGCTAACCAGTGGCAATAGGCAGGTGACATGGCTGAATCTGTGTCCTCCAATGAAATCAGGTGACTAAATAGGACATAGAAATGTTCTGGAGTGGCTACCGGGCCAGGGAATTATCATGAAGGTCATCACATTTGAGTAATGTTTATGCTATTAATTTACTTCAGTGCTGGCTGCTTTTTAGCTTTGCTACTTTAGGACACCGTAATGATTTATGACCTCGCTGCATTGTCTATGGAAATCTGAGGTAGTCTGAAATCTATCTCTTGTCTCATCATAGGCTCAGCCATGTGTCCTGTCTCTCGTCCATGCTTTACCCTGCAGTTCTGCTTATTAAGATTGGAATCCTGACGGCTTTTTACAATTAACTGCAATGAATCCGGTAGTGTGGGACATCATACTACTTATTCACAAGAGTACTTAAATGTATTGCCTGTTTTGGACAATCCCGCTTAGTTGGAAGGGTGTACATATGATAAGCTGAGTCCCTCTGCAGCGAGTGTTATATTTCCCTGCAGCACCACCACAGGAGAAACAAATTATTACACAGGCCCTTTTAAAATATAAGGTTGTCAATGGAATGCTTGGAGGTGCTGGGTCCTCCAGAATGAGAGGTGCTCTTTCTAGCTGCTCCCTGCAATCATGAGATGGTCTCTATGGTACTCCAGAATCCGTAATAAATTGTTTTGGTTTTTTTTACTAGTAAAACATGCTCTACAATAACAACCAAGTCTATAAGCTCCAAATTAGGGTACAGTTATTTACCATAGGTAACAGCCAGGAGGAGCTAAACGGTGATAACCATTGAGTATGGTAGTCAGGGCAGTTTTCTCTACAATACAGTGCCTACATAATAGTACCATAAAGTGAACACACAACAATGCCCAAATAACAGTACCACACAGTGACTACATAATAGTGCCATAAAGTGAACACACAACAATGCCCAAATAACAGTACTATACTGTAAAGGATCTGCCAGACACAGCTTCTGTGTCGACGCCCGTGGTTACTCAGTCTGCACCTGCTCCTAAGTCTGATAGTATGTAATGAAGGGGATGGGAGAAGACAGGTGAGCCCTAATCTCCCCGCCACTCAGTCCCTGCCTACTTGCAACGGCCCATCCTAGGCAACGGCGTTCAACTGGGCGACGGTCCCAACTCTCACTATGTGCACGACAGACGGACAGGGGTACAAAGAAGCTAAGGGAAAAGGGGAAGATGCCCACAGCAACACCGTGAGCTACAAGAGAAGTGAACGAGCCGAGTCAAACCAGGAGTGTACGAGGTACCAAACGCAGAGCAAGAGAGTAGTCAGTAAAGCCAGGGTCAATATGAAGCAGAGGACAAATAGTACAAGCAGCAGCAGAGCCAGGAAACAAGCAGAATCACAGGCAAAGGAGAAGCAGGAAATGAAGGTATAAATAGACAGAGGGCGGGAGCTAGCTCCGTCTGGCCAGGCTGTGATAGGCTCTCCCACTCCTCAGCCTCCCAGCCTGAGTGGTAGAAGAAGGAGTCACTATCAGACTTAGGAGCAGGTGCAGACTGAGTAACCACGGGCGTCGACACAGAAGCTGTGTCTGACAGATCCTTTACATATACAGTGCCTACATAATAGTGCCATAAAGTAAACACACAATAGTGAGCAAATAACAGTACCATACAGTGCCTACATAAAAGTGCCATAAAGTGAACACACAACAGTGCCCAAATAGCAATACCATACAGTGCCTACATAATAGTGCCATAAAGTGAACACACAATAGTGCCCAAATAACAGTACCGTACAGTGAGTACATAAAAGTGCCATAAAGTGAACAGACAACAATGCCAAAATAACAGTACCATACAGTGACTACATAATAGTGCCATAATGTGACTACATGACTACATAATAATACCATAAAGTGAACACACAACAGTGCCCAAATAACAGTGGTATACAATGCCTAAATAGTACCACCATACAATGCACTAAAATCAACAAAAAACAAAGAGGGTGTAATGTTAATTCTAATTTCTTTCAGTCATTATAAGTTGTATGTGTAGGGCATGTAACCAGTGGAACCCCAAACCCGTTCCAACCAGTTTTCACATTTGCATATATAGAACATGTTTTTTAACCCCTTCCCGACATCCGCCGTATATATTCGGCGCACGCCGGGTGGGGGAATATGGAGCGGGCTCACGGGCTGAGTCCGCTCCATAGAGCGAGTGTGTCGGCTGTGTGTTACAGCCGACACTTCCGGGTTACGAGTGGGATCGCGTTTTAGCGCGATCCCGCTTGTTTAACCCGTTAAATTCCGCGTTCAATAGAGATCGCGGCATTTAAATTACTAAAAACAGGGGGGGCGACCACCTGTAACGTCTCAACGGCCCCCCCCCCCCGCGGCGAGATCGGGGGGAGCCGTTGGTTCGCACGGCTGCCTGGGTGCCTGACGAAGTCCCCCAGTTCCGCCATCTTGGTACTCCTATGAAGCTCTGCCTCCGGCAGGGCTTCATAGGAGACTGTCAGAATCACGATATACTGCAATACATTAGTATTGAAGAATATCGTGCAAGCGATCTAACGATCGCTGGTTGAAGTCCGGGGGACCGGAATGTATATTAGCGAGTGTACTCACATACTGCAGTGACTACACTGCTAACAATTTTTGGTCCTGCATGACCCCTTTAACATTAAAGGGGTTCTCCACTTTTTCCAATTACTTTTTGTTGGAAGGGTTCCCTGAAGATAAGTTGATCACAGAATGTTTTGATTCCGGTACCCCAGAAATCATCTGTAATCTGTGGGGGAACCCAGCATTATGCAGGAAAAAACTATATGAGAAACATATGAATGAGTAATACAATATCAAACATGAGACAGGGAGGTCCCCCGGAACCAACCAAATATAATCAATAAGTACCCTAGAGCATAAGTTTCATGATGGAGGAGGATAAAGGTCCTTTTACACTGGCTGATATGGGCCATAAAAACAAGTGTCGATCAACTAGACAGCTCGTTGATTGGCTCTCGTATGCTCCTTTCAAAAGGGGCAATGATTGGTTAAGTATCAGGACGAACGATCGTTACTACGATCGCTCGTCCCCATGCATTTCCATCATGTTGGCAGCACATCTCCCTGTGTATACAGAGAGATGTGCTGCCTAAAACTATAATAATCATAAACCAGCAGATCGGACAATGATCGGGAACGAGCGTTCACATAAACAGTTGTTTGCATGATTATTGGCCCATGTAAAAGGGCCTTAACATTTGTGGGAAATATGAAGTAAGGGGGGATTGACGCCAATGGCCCCACACTTTGTGAAGTTATCTGGGTATTTTCTATGGATAAAGATCACCACACGCTTAAAATGTATTTTAGTATTGCCCATGTTTCTCCACATGGAACAAGTTGGATATCATCGCTTTGCAATGGCCTTCCTCGACAAAAATAGGCTTTCCGTTAGTAAGATACAAAGGTGATAGGACTTTAGCTCTTTATCCATAATCAAATAGGCATACCTCTGGCCATAGGGGAACAGGAATAACTAGTACAGCTGGTGGAAAGTCAACTTTTCCATTCCAATAAGATTGCGGAACAGGACTGTTCCACAGGGGAAAAAAAAATTCTGATTCATTTTTAGGGCCGAGTCTTTGCCAAACTCATCAATGAGTTGCATTGGTAGAAAATAATTAGTTTGAGCCATCAAATAACATCAGGTCAGCCGGTCTTCTCCTGAATTATGTGTGATACCTACATATATTGAGTATACTCGAAGGCAAATCGCCAGTGACTCTATGGCTTCGGCAAATAATAAAAGTAGACACCCCTGATGGTACACCTCCAAGGGCACCCCATCTGGACCTGGGGAATTCCCCGTCACTTTATCAGATAGGGCCTCTTTAATTCCTTCCAGCAAGTTTACTGCAGGTGAAAGAGTTACTTAGGGTATCTAAAAAAAAGTTAGGCTTTGATCATATCTGCATTTTTGGTTTCCATTGTACTGCTCCATCATACGAGCATAAGAACGAAAAACTGGAAGCGGCGAATCCGGAGCATTACGGACACCAATGGCGTCTGACGGAAAACCATTGACTTTTATGGCTTCTGTCGGGTTTTCGTCAGGGTGTCTGTTGTTTTACATCTTATCTGCGATGGAGACTGCGATGGATGTATTAGCTACGAGGTCTAAATGGAGATATAGTCTGAAATGCGCGGCCTTATACAGAACAGACATGGATGGTGGGGGAGGTAAATGAATCTCTAGAAAAATAAAGGGTTGACAGTCTATCTATGCTTGCACAAATGCTTATCTACCATCAGAGTCGTTCTGAGCAGCACCAGGATCCCATCGGACCGATTTGTGGACCATAAAAGAGACCTCTTGGTGTGGAGAGACCATTGAATTTAGGGTTTATTAGAGGTAGATGGCTGAAGGTAGTTTTTTTTTTGTAGACAAATTGGGTGTGGATTATGTCTACGGATGTTGGAGAAAACCAGGCTCTGTATACGGGAACCCCCCCCCCCCCATGCTTTTTCATTCCATGCCAACACTCGTAATGCCATTGTCTTATGAAATGGTCAGCAAGTGCGCTAAAGAATAAGTAGAGCACAGAGACCACCCTAGATATAGGCAAGGTACTAATAAGTTTTAGATAAGACAATAACTCATGAATCTTATGTCTAAAAAAAATCTGAACCTTTTCAATAGAAAAGTTAAAAAAGGACTTAAAGGAGTTGTCCCACGAAGGTCATATATCATCTAACAGCAGTCTACCCACTACTCTACCACCGTGATAACAATCACAAAAAAATGTTCCTCTTTGAAAATGATGCTATAAACAAGAACATACATCAGAGAAGCCCTGGCAGAGTCCTTGGCTGCTTCACGACCCCTTCCTTTAGCCCCAGACGACCCGTCAACTCTCCTGACATGTCTGTTTTAGTAATACTTGCCATCTCTGGCAGCAATAAGTGAATGTGGGACATAATAATACAAATGACTAATCTTATACTGTATGATGAGTGACACCACTAAATCTCCACACCAAAGTGGTGTCTCCTGCCAAGATTGCTATAAAGTGGCCTAAACATAGGGAAAATCCATAATGAACAATTACAATGGAAAGCAATGATTTGCTGGAGTTTTCTTCGTTGTAGGCAACACATTCAAGATGATTTAACTTTTTTATATGGCACCTAGAATGATACAAAGATTCAGAGTAACTACAGTAAAATATCCATGACCTGTACACCCACCATAATACTGCATCATTCTCATCATTATTATATTATGTGTAATAACTGTTCATTTTATACAAATTGATATCATTTTCTGTGTTTTTTAAATGATTGGTAAAGGTATAATAATTGTATAACAATAATAATTATTATTATTATGTTTATTATTTTTTTTATATTATTTTTGGTTTTATTATAATTTATTAATTTTACTATTATTTCCACATAGGGTTAAAAGAGAAATTCCCTCCTTAAACCTGTTACGTCTCCGGGATATTTATCTATTGTTAGAGTGACGTGACATTGGATCAAATTCTCACGTAACAAATAATCCAGCACTAGTCCCGCAGACTTGTAAAATATCCCTGTGCAAAAAAATAGCTAATACAGGAACATTTTTGAGATTTAGCCCCATAAACCTTAGAAATAATTTTTCTATTACCTGCATATATTTTCAAGAAATATTATTATTAAAGTGGCTCTATCAGCTGAATATGACCCCCATGAATACATCGGACTCATAACTATGAGTCCAGTGTATACTTCATTGGTACCATTACCCAAATGGCATAAAAAATGTGGTCCTGTTTTGGAGAATAGGAGTACGGACCTGTAGCATTAATATTCTACTCTTACATAGGGCATCATTGATGATACAACTTAAAGGGGGTTTCCTGCCCCATAAAATGTCAAATATGGGTTAAATAAAATCATTAGGGGAGATTTATCAAAACTGGTGCGAATGAAAGGAAGTAATTGCCTACGTCAACCTATCAGATTCCAGTTCTCATTTTTCAGAGGCCTTTTATAAAATAAAAGCTGCAAGCTAATTGGATATCAACGATTTATTTTGCTTCTCCTTTGCACCAGTTTTGTAAATCCTCATAGGATTTTATATGTGTATCAGATATTTTAAGGGTTAAGCCAGTATTTAGTTACAGTCGTCTCTGAAAAATAAGGGTTTATGGTATTTTATCTTCATGAAGTTTGAT
The DNA here is from genome assembly GCF_050947455.1 of Rhinoderma darwinii. Taxonomy (NCBI): domain Eukaryota; kingdom Metazoa; phylum Chordata; class Amphibia; order Anura; family Rhinodermatidae; genus Rhinoderma; species Rhinoderma darwinii. The sequence continues at coordinate 69,515,057 of NC_134695.1, forward strand.
TATTAGTCTGTACTTCATATTAGACAAAACCAAAAGAGTTAAAGGAGTTGTCCAGACATTTTTTTTATTGATGGCCTATTTTCAGGATAGGTCATCAATATCAGATCGGAGCGTACAGCCTCCCGTCACCCCGCCGATCAGCTGACTGAAGGGGCCGCAGCGTTCATTGCCGCAACTTCTTCAGTGTTTACCGGGCACAACGCTGTACACATCGGTGGAGGTTGTGCCTGGCATTTCAGCTCAGTACCATTCACTTGAATGGGACCTGGGCTGCAATCCCGGGTACAGCGGATTCGGATATGTACGGTCCTGTGCCTGTAAACGGAAAAAAAAAGCTGCGGTGACAAGCGCCGCGACCCCATCAATCAGCTGATCGGCGGGGGTGCCTGGAGTTGGACCCCCACCGATCTTATAATAATGCCACATCCTAAGGATATGCCATTAATATAAGATCACACCCAGTTCATATGGAGTTTTGAAAGACTTTATGCAAGATATCATTTTTATACATAGTAATGATGACGTACACTTATATGTGATATATCACACTTTGTAATTTGCTTGAGAAAAGCTCTAGTGTGAGCCGAAACGTTGCGTGAACATGTGGTAAATTGAGGAACATTTTTTAAATGAAGTCTATGTGCTGTTACCTTTAATACCTTATATCCATAACATTTTATACCAATATATTATTTTTAGGGATAATAAAAAAATAGACAAATGTCTCCTCTTTTATATTTTTACCCCCTAATTTTACTATTACTTAAAGTGTCCCAGAAAAAGAATGTTAAAATCTGCATTATGTGTATTTTGGAGGAGAGAATAAAATTATGTTTTTTTTTATTAATACAATATACTAATATATATATATTATATTAATATGACTTTATAAATAAATGCTTATTTAATTTATTTTACTATTTGGTTTTCATTTTTCAATACACCCAAAAGGAGGGACATACACATACATATATCTTCAAAAGAAAGCACTTAGGCTGTATTCACATGAATGGGTGTCAATGCGGCCGTGCGGGACCTGTTTTCACAGATTCCCGGTGGACTTGAATCTATTGAGGGATCCAGGAAAACAGGCAAAAAACGACATGTCCTATTTTTTTTATGGGCCATTCACAATGTCCGTTAAAAAAAAACGGCCATGTGAATAGCCCCATAGACGTGCATTAAATTTAATGCAGCCATGTGAAGGCCGTTAAAAAAAACAAACAACGGGCCGTAGCACGGCCGATTATACTAGTCGTGTGAATAAGCCCTTAAGCCCTTAGGCCCCATGCACAAGACCGTGCCCATAATCACGGTCCATAATTACTGGCACAGTCATCCGCATTTACGGGTCATGCTCACATTATAAAGTATGGGATCACGGTCCGTAAAATGAAAAAATAGGACATGTCCTATTTTTTACGGAAGTTTCTATGGCACGAACACCTTCCCATAAATATACGGGAAGGTGTCCGTCGGCCATAGAAATGAATGGTTCCGTAATTACGGACTAAATCTACGGTCGTGTGCATGGGGCCTTTTACTTCGCCTTTTTTTTTGTATGCACTCAATTTTAGGCTCAAAAAGCACATCAAAAATGGCATATGTGAATTCAGCCTAAATCAAAAGATGCCAATGGGATATATATATAAATTTGTAACTACATTGCATCTTTAATCCTACTGCCTGCTATGTTAGACACATAAAACAAGCCTGGTAGCATGCAGTCAATGAAATGTATAACAAAGGGAGTTTGCTGTGACCACTTATGTACCTGCAGCTACATGCACTCAAACTGTGGTCACCGAGACAGAATGTTGTGTGGTTGCTAAGCAACCTCAAGGACCAGAACCTACAGAATACAGTAGAAGGGAGCTGCAATAAATGCTTTTATTCAGTTCCACATTCAGGATTCTCATCTATTAAAGAGGATGTCACCCTCTCATTAAGTTCAGCGGAAGGATCCCCAACATAACTTGAGCCCCTTAATTCTTACAGCTAGTGGTGGGTCCCAGCTCATAGACACCCCCCACCACCACCACCACTGTAATTCGCTACATGCCTCAAAGAAGGTTGAAAGATAGAAAAAGTGCAGAAAAGGTCTGCAAATATTATACCCAAAACTTTCAAGGTAATATTAATGTGGAAGCATTGAGTTGCTCTATAGACGTCCACCTCCGCTTAGGTCTATACTGTGCGTATGTTTTAGCAGCACTGATCAGATACAGTCTGACTTGTAGTTTCAAACTATCAAAAACACATTAAACTTTATATACGCAATACACACAGAGAAAATTCTACATTATCCCTGATGGAGGTTTCACGAAATCGAATAAAGACAAGGTGACTTACTGTCTGCTCTATGGAGGCAGATGATGTGATTTAATATACGAGAAATGTAACGGTAAAGATGTTATAATTGTGTCTGTAAAGGGTTTTTAATTGAGAAACGTAACGTTCATTGTTTGTTTGAATGGGCAACTTTTTCTATGGACCAGTGGTTCTCAAACTATGAAGCGGCCCCCCCAGTTGTTGGTGAGCTACCTCACTTATTGGTGAGGCACCCCCCAGATATTGATGAGGCACCCCCCCGTTATTCATGAGGCACCCCCCAGTTATTGGTGAGGCACCCCCCAGTTATTGGTGAGGCACCCCCCAGTTATTGATAAGGCGCCCCCCAGTTATTGATAAGGCGCACTCCAGTTAACAGTGAGGCACCCCCCCAGTTATTGATGAGACGCCCTCCAGTTATTGATGAGGCGCCCTCCAGTTATTGATGAGGCGCCCCCCAGTTATTGATGAGGCGCCCTCTAGTTATTGGTGAGGCGCACTCCAGTTAACGGTGACACATCCCCGAGTTATTGATGAGGCGCCCCCAGTTGTTGATGACTGAAGTGATCATAAGTCGCACAGGCCTTTCTTTCACTGCACCAATCTTTGGTTTAGCAACATAAGGCTATGTTCACATCACGTTTTTTGCCTACGTTTCCAATATAGGCCAGGAAAAAGCTCCTGACGTATACATTAAACGTAAGCTGTGACAGATGCCTAACAGTGACATCCGTCACCCATAGAAGTGCAACAATACGTTATTGGTGAGGCGCACTCCTGTTAGCGGTGAGGCATCCGCCAGTTATTGATGAGGCGCCCTCCAGTTATTGATGAGGCGCCCTCCAGTTATTGATGAGGCACCCCCCAGTTATTGGTGAAGCGCCCTCTAGTTATTGGTGAGGGGCACTCCAGTTAACAGTGTGGCACCCCCCAGTTATTGATGAGGCACCCGCCCAGTTATTGGTGAGGCGCCCTCTAGTTATTGGTGAGGGGCACTCCAGTTAACGGTGCAGCACCCCCCAGTTATTGATGAGGCACCCCCCAGTTATTGATGAGGCACCCCCCAGTTATTGATAAGGCGCCCTCTAGTTATTGGTGAGGGGCACTCTAGTTATTGATGAGGCACCCCCCAGTTATTGATAAGGCACCCCCCAGTTATTGATGAGGCACCCCCCAGTTATTGATGAGGCACCCCCACTTATTGATAAGGCGCACTCTAGTTATTGGTGAGGGGCACTCTAGTTATTGGTGAGGGGCACTCTAGTTATTGGTGAGGGGCACTCCAGTTAACAGTGCGGCACCCCCCAGTTATTGGTGAGGCGCCCTCTAGTTATTGGTGAGGGGCACTCCAGTTAACGGTGACGCACCCCCCAGTTATTGATGAGGCGCCCCCAGTTGTTGATGACTGAAGTGATCATAAGCCGCACAGGCCTTTCTTTCACTGCACCAATCTTTGGTTTAGCAACATAAGGCTATGTTCACATCACGTTTTTTGCCTACGTTTCCAATATATGCCAGGAAAAAGCTCCTGACGTATACATTAAACGTAAGCTGTGACAGATGCCTAACAGTGACATCCGTCACCCATAGAAGTGCAACAATACGTTATTGGTGAGGCGCACTCCTGTTAGCGGTGAGGCATCCGCCAGTTATTGATGAGGCACCCCCCAGTTATTGATGAGGCACCCCCCAGTTATTGATAAGGCGCCCTCTAGTTATTGGTGAGGGGCACTCTAGTTAACAGTGCGGCACCCCCCAGTTATTGATAAGGCACCCCCCAGTTATTGATGAGGCACCCCCCAGTTATTGATGAGGCACCCCCACTTATTGGTGAGGCGCACTCTAGTTATTGGTGAGGGGCACTCTAGTTATTGGTGAGGGGCACTCTAGTTATTGGTGAGGGGCACTCCAGTTAACAGTGCGGCACCCCCCAGTTATTGATGAGGCACCCCCCAGTTATTGATGAGGCACCCCCCAGTTATTGATGAGGCACCCGCCCAGTTATTGGTGAGGCGCCCTCTAGTTATTGGTGAGGGGCACTCCAGTTAACGGTGACGCACCCCCCAGTTATTGATGAGGCGCCCCCAGTTGTTCATGACTGAAGTGATCATAAGCCGCACAGGCCTTTCTTTCACTGCACCAATCTTTGGTTTAGCAACATAAGGCTATGTTCACATCACGTTTTTTGCCTACGTTTCCAATATATGCCAGGAAAAAGCTCCTGACGTATACATTAAACGTAAGCTGTGACAGATGCCTAACAGTGACATCCGTCACCCATAGAAGTGCAACAATACGTTAAAAGTATAGCTGTGATATATGCCATACAGAGGCATGTCACCCATTAACTCTGATGTTAAAAATCCTATACCACGCCTAATGCGCTGTTCCATCCTTCAAAAAAAGGTATATTTTCCAACATATTTATTTGCGATTTATGAGACAGCTCACCCTAAGGTTAACTGGTCATCAGAAGTCTGGCTGCTGGTACCCGACAGCTGCTGCTGGTGTGCCGACATTTCCTTTGCAATGCCTTGGCTGTTTATAGTGGGGTCCTGAATAGGGACACCCCCCCCCCCCCCCATGACGTCCACATGTCCTAATAGAACAAAAAAGGCCCCAACAAAAAACAATTGTATATAGGCAGATAAGATTAACACTCCGGACGGAATGTCGTAAAATGTCGGGGGTTGTACTTGGATGGTTCTAGTAGCACAATGGTAGTAGTGAAGGCGACATCGTAATACCTGGAGTGAAACGGTAATCTAAATGTCTTCCTCGAGATCGTGCTGATACGTAATCCTAGATGTCAGCACAGTCACCTCTATGGGGTGGGGAGGCAGCGACTGGTCACATCGCTCACCTATGTCTGCTTGCCCACTCCAGTCTGCATCAGGGGGGGGGGGGGGAAGATACTTTATTAGGGGAGTATTTATTTAATAGTGATGGCCAGTCGTGTAATGAGAATGATATAGAGAGCTGTACAGCCACTTCCAGCCTGCAATATACCGAATTATAGCTTTACAGTGAAGCTTGATTCATTTGTTGCAATGTAGAAACAAACTGTTGCTACCCGGAAACCATTAAAACCAAGCTAGTTGCTGTTGACGGATCTTACGTCGTCATTATTTTCTGTGCCCAATTATGGCTTCTGTGAATCCACAGGACAGCTTGGCTCATTAACATATTATATCTATCTCATATCCATCTATCTATCTGTCTAATATCTATCTATCTATCTATCTATCTATGATTAGGTTAAGAATTATAGATAGTAAATGTTCAGATGTAACACCTATACAAGTTTAGCCTGTGTCTCAAGTTCGTCAGTGCTGCAGGTTCTGTATAACACTATATAGCGCCGGAAAAGGGGTACATTTTTTTTATTTTGCTTTGTGCAACCTGCACAATGAATATTACATAGGCTTACTGTCCCTTTAAGATTTTATAACTGTATTTGCTAAAATATGAAATCAAAATAGATAATTGTTGTAAAGGATTTGCCAGACACAGCTTCTGTGTCATCGCCCGTGGGCAATCAGTCTGCACCTGCTCCTATGTCTGTGAGACTGACTCCATCTTCCACCACTCAGGATGGCAGGCTTAGGAGTGGGAGAGCCTATCACAGCCTGGCCAGACGGAGCAAGCTCCCGCCCTCTGTCTATTTATACCTGCCTTTCCTGTTCCTCCTTTGCCTGTGATTCTTCTATGCTTGTTTCCTGGCCTTGCTGCTGCTGCTTGTACTACTCATCCTCTGCTCGTTATTGACCTTGGCTTTCTGACCACTCTCCTGCTCAGCGTTTTGTACCTCGCTCTCTCCTGGTTTGACTCGGCTCGTTCACTACTCTTGTTGCTCACGGTGTCTCCGTGGGCAGCTGCCCCGTTTCCCTAGCTTCTGTGTACCCTTGTCTGTTTTGTCTGTCTTGCACTTACTGAGCGTAGGGACCGTCGCCCAGTTGTACCCCGTCGCTTAGGACGGGTCGTTGCAAGTTGGCAGGGACTGAGTGGCGGGTAGATTAGGGCTCACCTGTCTGTCTCCCTACCCTGTCATTACAATTGTAGACATATAAATGACTCCAAGGCCAGAATTAGGATAGAGGGATAATAGTAAAGTGTCGGCGGCACCTAATAATATACAAACTAGTAACATAGAGACGCCTATAAATGACTAACATTACAATATGAGCACAGATGACATCCAGACATACTCTATTATTAATGGTCTGCACATACAGGGTCTACAGAAAATAAGACAAAATTGGGGTCTCCAAGAAAAACAGATGTGCCATAATGGCTATAAACTGGAGGTGCCCCCAGTTCATCGATCACCACACATAGGATTTTCTTGATCAATATGAATGAATACACAAACACCTGGTAGTAATTTAGTAGCTATAGGATCGGGCCAGATTATAAGAATTGCTGCGGGGCCTTCACATCCTTGGGCTTCCACCTTCTCCGTCATCATGGACAGCCTGGGGTGTTGGACACTTTAAAATGCTCATCTAGCTTTAGAGAACATGGGGTGATGAGAGAAGCTGCTCATTTAGGCACGGCATGGACTATAATAATTCAGCACTATATGGCACTATTATTTGAGCACTATATGGCGTTATTACTGTATGATGAAAGATATTATTTAGGCACTATATAAAACTTATTTGGGCACTGTATTGAGGTATTGTTTATACATTGTAAAGTGTTATGGCTTGGGCACTGTATGGCAATATTATTTAGGCACTGCTTGAAACTGTTATTTAGGCATCGTATGGTGGTATTCGATAGGCACTGCATAATAACGGTTATTTGGGCACTGTATTGAGGTATTATTTAGACACTATATAGTGTTATTACTTGGGCACTGTATGGCAGTATTATATAGGCACTGTGTAAAACTGCTATTTGGACATTGTATGGTGGTATTATTTAGGCACTGTATAAAACTGGTATTTGGGCAATGTATGGAGTTATTATTTAGTCACTGCATAGTGTTATTATTTGGGCACTGTATGGCAGTATTATTTAACACTGTATTCGGGTGTATTATTAGGCACTGTTTACTGTTGAATGGGAAATATTCTGCATTGTTATTTGGGAATTTAATTGAATTGTTATTTTGGCACTACATGGCGGTGTTATTGAGGCGCAGTATAGCATTGCTATAGGGGAACTGTACAGAGGAATTATTTTGGAATTGCTTATTACTGTTATTTAGGCACTTCATGTTATTTGGGCATTTTATCTGATTGTTATTGAGAATGTTATTGCGTTGTTATTTGGTCACTGTATGGCACTTGTTCGGCTTATTTTTCTAAGCTCTTCCACGTTCCTTCATTTCCCAAGGGATGAAATGTTTTGTCCAGGGCTCCCCAAAAATTACCTAGGATAACTGTAGGACAGGTTAAAGGTTTTTTTTTCGGATATGATGATGGGAGTTGTAGTTGTTTCATATTAATGTATTATCAATTCTTCTCATTTTAATAAAACAATTTAAGGGGCTTTCCACTAATGGCTTTCCCAATCATTTAAAGGGGTTTTACAGGATTAGAAAAACAAGACTGCTTTCTTCTAAAAATAGCTCCTCCCTTGTCCACAGGTTTTGTGTAGTATTGCAGCTCATCTCCATTCACTTTAATGGAGCTGTGCTGAAATACCAGAGGCAACCCATGGACAGGTGTGGCGCTGTTTCTGGAAGAAACAGACATAGATTTCTAATTCTTTACAACCCCTTTAGGTGGAGGATGACCAGGCACACACAACCACCTCTGTATTGAGGGTAGGGAAGGGGAACACGTCATTCTCAGGATCGATGGGACTGCCAGCTTGGTTAATAGTAATTATGTTTTATAGGTGGGTGAATCTTGTACCATCTACGAATGTAGCAGAGTTGAACTTGTCATTTAACTCCTAGAGGCTGCATCGGAGGTTTACTTGCAGTCCAATGTATAACACATTGTGATATCACCACAAGCTCAATATGTAGCAGAGCTAAATTTATCATTTACATTTTTTTGTGCATTGTGATAACTCCTTAAGATAAGACAATAGAGTATTTTATCTTGCAGTCCTATGTAAAACCCTAGATAGTGCATCGAGATATCAACACTAACACAGCTCTGCTCCATCTGACAAACCCAACTATGCTCCAAACATAGCAGAGCTAAATTTGTCAATGAACCATTTTGTACTGTGCATCATATTAACTCCCTGAAATAAGATAATGGTGTAACTAATAGTTACATAATGGTATAACTAACTAGTTGTCCAATGTAAAAACAAAAGCCAATATCACATTGTGATATCACCACAAGCTAAGGCTAGATTCACACGAGTGTGGGGAAACTCGGACGTGAAAAACGGCCCCATTGAAATACATGCCATAACACGGGCGTATTTAACGGCCGTGTGTATAAGGCTGGGTTCACACGAGCACATTACGTCCGTAATGGACGGAACGTATTTCGGCCGCTAATCCCGGACCGAACACAGTGCAGGGAGCCGGACTCCTAGCATCATAGTTATGTACGATGCTAGGAGTCCATGCCTCGCTGCAGGACAACTGTCCCGTAGTGTAATCATGTTTTCAGTACGGGACAGTAGTTCCACAGAGAGGCAGGGACTCCTAGCGTCGTTCATAACTATGATGCTAGGAGCCCGGCTCACTGCACTGTGTTCGGTCCGGGACTTGCGGCCGAAATACGTTCCGTCCATTACGGACGTAATGTGTTCGTGTGAACCCAGCCTAAGGCCTAAATTAGAAACCCAGCTCTGCTCCATCTGACAAACCCAAATTTGCTGTACACATAGTAGAGCTATATTTGCCATTTATCCCTTTTGTTTACTCATCGTGATAACTTCCTGAGATAAGATAATGGAGCATTTTAATCAGCAGTCCTATGTAAAAAAAAAAAACTAGAGATTACATTTTCATATCACTTCAAGCTAAATGACAAACCAAGACCTTCTCCACCTGACAAACCCATCTCTGCTCCAGACATAGCAGAGCTAAATTAATAATTTAACCATTTTCATCGTGATAACTCCCTGAGATATTGAGGTTTTTTTTTTTTATCCTGAAGTCCTATGTATAATCCCAGATAATATATTGTGATACCATAATGAGTTGTGCAGAAGGCTCAAACCAGCCCCGCTACAACTGCAAACTCAGCTCTGCTTTATTTATAGTTTGCCAGATAACCTAAACAATTTTACGCTAAAAATGTTGTTATTGCTTATGTTCCTAGCTAGAAGGGGTCTCTTCTGACCTGTCATGGGGTGCTCTCCTTTGTACACTGGCTGCTGGCAATCTTGGGGTAACATTACTGGGCCTCACATACATGTGCAGACCCAAACTAGAGCAGTTACCCATAGAAACCTATCAAATCCCTGCTTTCATTTTCTAACCTGCAATGGAGAAATAAGAGCTTGAATCTGATTGGTCACTGTGGATAACACTTCCATTTTCAGTCTGCTCTGTTCTCTTTTTACATGAGGCTCATTGTAAACACAGCACAGTGAACATATATTAGACTCCATCTTTCTACCTCATATAATACATGAATGCCGCACTGGGCCATATTCACAAAAACTAGTGCAGACATGATATGATGGTGGAGCAGATGCCCATAGCAACCAATCAGCTACCAGCTTTCATTTTTCCAGGGCAGGTTTGAAAATGCAAGGAATCATCTGATTGGTTGCTATTGGTAACTGCTGTTCCACCATTTTGTCTGCTTCAGTTTACATACAGAAGTCCAATATGTGACATATATATATATATATATATATATATATATATATATATATATCGGAACATATATATTATCAAAATTGTGTTGTTTTTGTGGAGAAATTTCACAGGATAGAACTCAGGCCTTCTTGTATTTTAAGGAAAACTCCAGTCATTATATGATGTGATCATGACGACCGCCATGTAGGAGATTAAAGATAATCAAGATTGAAATTGGTTGCATGGAACTGTATGAATACCGTATTTAGCTATGCCCCATAATGTCTAAATCTTGGGCTGAGTGCAATTGCCAACAGACACATGTGCAAGGACAGGGAAATAACACACTACTGCTCCATACTGGCGTACGGTGACATAGTCTCCCAGTCTTTATCATTCTTAGGCCGAATTCAGACGACCGTAGTATACGTCCGTGTGACAGCCGTTAAAACAACGGCCGTCACACAGACGCATGTATTTCAATGGGGCTGTTCACACGGCTGTTTTAACGGACCGTGTGAAGGGTCCGTAGAGGAATAGAAGATGTCCTATTTTGTTCAGTTTTCAAGGATCCCTCTATAGACTCAAGTCTATAGGGATCCGTGAAAACGGGACCCGCGCAGGGTCAACCTGGACGTGAAAAATGGCAGTTTTTCAGGTCCGAATTTTCACAAGTTCGTCTGAATTCGGCCTTCCTGTGTTTTGTGGGTTTACAAGTACATGTACTGACTGCATTATCTAAGCTTAGGAAGTTATCACATTGCACAGATTATGGAGCCCCAAAGCATTAAATTACAAATTCAGCTCTGCTATATGTATAGCTGTACTAAAGTATACAGATATTGGTCCAACACATTTCCAGTAGTAAGTTGAGTGAGGGTAAATTCAACTCAAAGAAAATCTAAAATAATATCATCAATCCACTGTATGTAAAAAAAAGACAATATAAATAAAATAAACAATAACTGAGAAGTAATAGGGTAACCCCAAAATATATCACCATGATGGGTGACAACAGTAAAGCTACAAATACTGACCTAAAATATGACAAACAGTAAAGGGTTAATGATGTCCACATATTATATTATACATGATGGGAAGTTTTTCAAGTCCATCATCATCCAAAATCAGGGCGTCTCAATATCTACTACTGGGTTAATGAATATCAGTCCCTCTAACACTTTTTGGGGGACAGTAGCAGCCGCCCTCAAGGCTATTGCTGGGGCACCACTATATGCTCTACGTAGTCTGCACACTTCTGCATGCAAGCTATATTTGAAAAGACAAAAAAAAAATATATATATATATATGTCGGCTTGTCGTGGCAGGTGGGTTCACACAATTTGATCAAAATGCGCGCTAACAACCTCCCTATTGTAAGTAGATTTAGCAGGAATACATATTTATTTATATTCAGTGGCTTAGGTGGCATTAGTGTTCGCATCGTGCGGTCGCCATTTTCTTGTGTGCTATATATTTATAAAATCACAACAGTAGAATTCCTTTAATCTGGCATGAATAGGACCGTTCTAGACTATAGAATGCTGGATAAGTGGAGTGTTTCTGCATAGACAAGCAGCCATCATACAGAAGACCCTCAAGAATAATGGCGAAAGATACGTTTGAAATGAACGGAGCGATATCTATTAATACACTGCTAATAAAAGATACAATTATCCATAGCAAAACGTGTGTCATGTGCAGCACAAATTAAAAAAAAATATAATTAAATTTGAAAGATAAAAAAAATAAAAGCAAAAATGTTATTAAAAAAATGGAAAAAAAAAAAAGAACTATAATTTCATAATTGAAACACCATGAGGCTAAAGTAGTAAAAAAACAAACCACTTCTTTGGCTTCAGTACGAAACATAAGGGAAAGTAGTAACCCCCTCTCTGGTTTTAGGTAACCATTTATTTTCCAAAATCTGGTGCCCATTGACTCACATTCATATTTATCATTATAATATCTAGACGGCGTGGTCTTTGACTCTCTATTTTTTCCAGATGTTATGACCATGCTCACTAATCCTTGTATTTAAAGGGTAGGTCCACCTTTACAAAATATATTAGGAAATTCCTTAAACAACTTTTCTGTGATATAGTTTTTAATATCATAATCTCTTTTATTCTGTTACAAGAGCAACCCAAAAATAGAACAGGCCAGACAGCCGAATTATAGCCTCCCCACGGTCGTCCTGCAGATTCATGACCACACTATAGGCTGAGTCACATTTTCAGAATATAGGCAGCCGTAAATGACTGTGTATATTCTTCACATTGCACTTGCAGCTAATGGATTATTATGGAATTGCTATGCAAGCTTCAGATGTGGAATTATCATTTAAGGACCATTAGGTCTGGACTATTTCTTGTAGTTGGGGGGGGGGGGGGAATTGTGTGTGAAGATAGATAGATAGATAGATAGATAGATAGATAGATAGATAGATAGATAGATAGATAGATAGATAGATAGATAGATAGATAGATAGATAGATAGATAGATAGATAGATAGATAGATAGATAGATATGAGATCTAAACCTATAACTATATTAATGTTGAAATCAATGTATTTGTACCGGTTTCACTAATGGTGATATTGCGGGTTGCAAAAAAATGGAGGGATTCCCTATAAGAGTTCTAGCTACCATGGGCCCTTACTTCACTAGGCTGGCAAAGCAGTGAAATCTTAATTGGTGCAGCACCTCAGGGGCCACACATGCCCTAAGAGGTACAATTAAGACGAGAGGATATCAGGAGCAAACGTTTTCTGAATATTTTAACAAAGAAATGGACAAGTAACTGTAATTATGTGATATATCGGGGGGGGGGGGGGGGGGCACTACCTAAAAGTGTCCCACTGACTGACCAGGCACAAAAAAGTGACATAAAGGGGTAGCCAGTGACCCCGGCACCTCCAAGGGCAAATAGTAATTTTGATTTTCGACTGGAGCATATAAGCCTGTCATACATTACCTGGATAGCGGCAATTCGCTGACCCCTTCACCTATTATATTACAATACATTATTAGCCCTATACCATACAGTCGATTAGGATAAAGATTACTAATAGACTGCTGACAATAACAAGATGAAGATCTTGAGATCTCTGAACTAACTACATACGCAGATCAGGAGCAGTGAACTCAGTGACGATCATAATGGACAGGGGGGGGAGGCAATAGCAAAGATAAATATTAGGCCCCTTTTAGAGCTGCTTGATACCACCCCAATCCTGCCCACCTGCGACATGAGGTTCTGGCGCCCACATCACATTTTCATGAGATTTTCCACTTATTTGCCAACATTGTAGCACCTGTGGAGACCAAGAGGGACGTTACCAACAAATGGACCCCACTTCTCTAGGGACCCCATAGCAGCTGCATGGTCTACCCTATGGTACATACACCCTTGAATGTATTATACACAGATTAGAACCATGGAAGATGCTAAATCTAATTTTATTCTATATCCCTACATGCTATATTGACTGCTTACAGCATATGCTCTATGGATATATGCAATGTAGATATGGTATAGGTAGTTATCATATGTACTATATATGGGAGAGGGGCGGTATACATATATTAACTGTACATTGGACATGGTTCATACATATATTATAGTCATTGTATATAGGAAGAGATCTTGACACATATTTTATTTACTGTATAGAAGAAAAGTATATGGGTCATGGTCATTGTGTATCTTGTATTTACTATGAGTAGAACAGCTCGGTACTCATCCCACTGTCCACATCTCACTCACTGCATAGAATATGGGACTTAGTATATATAGGTTACTCACAGTATATAAGGCAAACTCATGGTTCCCATAATATTTACTGTATAGAAGATTGGATTTTGATATCCAACATATTCTGCATATATGATTGGTGTCTTGATCTTTTATATTCATTGAAAAGAACATAATTGTATATTTATTTATATCTCATTATATACTCACGATTATACATATAGTCAGGGCCGCCATCAGGGGGGTATTAGGGGTACTGGTGTGAGGGGCCCGGCCAAACCTAATTGAAAGGGGGGCCCGGCAACTGCCGCGACTTTCCTTTTGTAGAAAAAAACGGGCCCCTGCAATGGGGCCCGTTTTTTTCACCACAGAATGTCGTTAGCTGCGGGCCCCCCCTCTCGTCGAACCGCCGCGCCCGCCAATTAAAAAAAGTACCTTTTTTTTTCTCATTTGTGATTTTTGCGGCAGAACTGCAGCATTTCCGCAACAGAGGAACAGCGATCCCACAGCATAAATTGACATGCTGCACACTGCAGGTCAAATTTTTTTGCAGCGTGTGGATGAGATTTGTTCAAATCTCATCCACTCTGCTGCGACTGTAATACGCTGCGGATTTTCCGCAATAAAATGTGTTGCATAAAATCCGCAGCGTTCATGCCTAGTGTGTTCCTACCCTAAGGCCGGATTTACACAAGCGTGTGCTTTTTGCGCGTGCAAAAAACGTGGTATTTTGCGCATGCAAAAGGTCCATAACAGCTCCGTGTGGCAGCAGCGTATGATGCGTGGCGGCGTGATTTTCGCACAGCCGCCATCATTATGACACTCTGTTTGTATGTTTGTAGCACGTGGTGCTTTTCTGTTTTCATTCATAGTTTATACGGCTGCGGAAGTGCGGGGCGTGATTTTCACGCACCCATTGACCTCAATGGGTGCGTGATGGGCCGACAACGCACAAATATCGGACATGTCGTGAGTTTTACGCAGCAGACACACGCTGCATGAAAATCACTGACAGTCTGCACGGCCCCATAGAGTAACATAGGTCCGTGCGAGGCGCGTGAAAATCATGCGCGTTGCACGGACGTATTACACGTTCGTCTGAATAAGCCCTAACAATAAGGCCCAGTTCACAGAGTTTTTGGGCCTTGATATTGACTCGGACACTGCGTCAGAATCAGCACCAAACAACTTCCAAAACCGCCTCCCATTGATTTAATCTGAAATCAATAGGAGCCTGTCGCGGAAAAAAGAAAAAGCAGCACGTCCTTTCTTTCCGCTGTTCCGCCTCTGACCTGCCATCGAAATCATTTGGAGGCAGAAAATGCATTTTTCGCTGCATTTTTTGTCTGCTGTCCTCAATCGCCGCGGACAAAAAACGCGGCAAGATAGTGTGGGCAGGTCAAAATCTGCCTCAAAATTCGGTGCGTGGTTCCAGTCGGTTGCCGGTGCGCGGGCGGGCGGTCGCGGGTGCGCGCTCGCGGACGCGGACGCACGCGCGGGAGTTTGCGAGTGCGCACGCGTGGGAGTTTGCGGGTGCGCGCGATCGGTCGCGCAGGCGGTGTTTGACGGCCCCCATCACGAGAGGGGGGGCCCCGCAGCTCATGACATTCCCTTGGTGAAAAAAACGGGCCCCATTGCAGGGGCCTGTTTTTTTTTCTACCAAAGGCAAGTCGCGGCAGTTGCCGGGCCCCCCTTTCAATTAGGTTTGGCCGGGCCCTCACATCAGTACCCCTAACACACCCCTGATGGTGGCCCTGGGTAGCATGATATAGTGCTGGACGGAGTACCGTTAACAGGCGGTGCCACGGTAGGGGGGCCCAGAAAATTTAGCTGTATGGGGCCCTGAAATTCCTGATGGCGGCCCTGCATATAGTAGTGCCTAAGTGTATAATGTGCCTACCAAATATATGTCTGAGCCGTATATTGAAACCACTACATAGGAAAGATTCTTCCCGACGCCATAATACAATCACTATATATAAGGCAGGACCTGGACATATAGTACACTCAAAACAGAATGGGTTACGGACACAGATGATATGAATTTACTTTATTTTTGGCCATATATTACAATTCCTATGAAGCACATGAATACTATAAATACTCGGGGTAGTACCTGGGCTCCGTTATTTCTGCACTAGAATTAAAAATGTGTTTTGCAAATTATGAATACAGTTTTTCTAGGTGGAAACCTCAAGAGAAAGATGATTTAACTCTTTCCTTACTGCAATGTCCAGTTAAGAACATTGCACCTGGTACATATGAAACTTAGTAGTCTATTGGAAGATGGGCATATACACATATAAGCAGCCCCTGTAGTTTCTATGAGGCCCATGGAGTGCTGAGGTTAGCTGCACTGCCCGTTCCCATGATTGGTGTGAATGGGGGTACAGGGAATGGGGTAAGGTGAACCAGGAAGTTTGCTTTAATTTCACTTCGGCCATAGCCCCCCTCTCTATGCCACTATACTGGAGATATAGCTGCAAACAGAGAGAATAAGCTTAAGGGATCATACAATTACTTTCCTTGAAAAAGAGACGAAATATCACATGATATGTGTGGATGGGAAACCTCCCAGTTTTAGATTGGTGGAAAATGGAACAAGAACTAATGCTTATTCTATATACTGATCATAAAGATTTACTTCATACCCGTAAATGAATAAACCAAAAATCAGCTCATTTATACATTTAACAACATAATATCAATGATTAAAAAACTCAAAAATGTTTTTTAAAATAATTATGAAAATCTAGATCTATGCAAGAAGCAGTCTGAGAGCCTCTAATAAGGGTTAATGTCTGGTGCTGCGCCGTAAATCCAAGAAGAAAAAAAATAATTTAGGTACGTAGCACAAAAAAAAAAAAATAATTGCTCAAAAGACAAAACCTAAAGTTTGTTGTTTTCTTTTATAATCTTTCTAGACCCCATACGAATCGTCCATGACAAATTACCTACAGGATATGAGCTATGGCAATTATTCACAATCCTGGGAATATAGACACTAAGATTCCAATAAAGTTCACGATGGACCGAACCCATACAGAACGAGACCAAAATATCTACTGAGCATTGTCTATACGGCAGGCCTTAGATTTATAGTTTATAGGATTTGTAATGTACAAACACATAATGGGGTCCTGGCAAGAATTTATAGACAGTAATGATGTTCCTACGGCAAAAATAAAATATGGTGCCCCTCTCCTGGTAATGGGACACGTCATCACAACCTCCAGGAGAGGCCTGCCACTCCCCTGCCCATCTACTGTAGAGGAGAAGGACAAAAGGATCAGTCTGTCCCACCAGGAGCATGGTATATTTCATGTTCAGGTATAGATTTTATAGGTGTAACTACTACCTATAGCAACCAATATACTGCACACAGTCACACAACCTATATATGAATATTATACTATTATTCCATACACAGGGCAGGACCAGGATGTATATCTGGACATGGACATATGCTATACACAGTATATACAGGTGGGAAATGGTAGACAGGCTATATGATGGACACCTACCTCCAGACATTCATCCCCATCATCCCCATTCTAGGTTCATGACATAGAATCACCCCCAGGGTGAAGATGAGACCTTCATAGGACTGTTACGCAGATTGAGAAGCCCTCAAAACACTAAAATCTGCCCTCTACTCTACTACATAATGCCCAGGCCATGGCCAGCACCCCCAGACCATCGCAGGTACCTACCTCACAATTTCAGAACTCTATCTCAGTACAACCCGCTATAATATATGATAGAACTGCAAGGCCACCATAGATTATTCTACCTCTTACATACTATATATATATATGGGTGTATATTAATTATACTTCTAAGCAGAAGGGTGTTATCAGAGGGATTCGTTTGATGTAGCAGAACCGGTGTCAGTCCACTCATTGGAACTGTTTTACGGAAAGATAAAACAAGATAAGATGGAAGTAGGTTTACCTGCGGTCCTATGTAAAATCACAGGTAGAACATTACAATTTGATAAGCGGAGTCACAATGCAGAAAATACATTTTTCTGCATTGTATCAGACAGGGGCAAGACAAACTCTCTTGGTATCCAAGACAGAGGTTTAGAATGTGCCCCGCCAACCCTTGACCCCTGAAGCTCAGCATGATAGCTGCCAAATGGACAATCATTCAGCCCAGAGCGATCAGCCCCAATTCACCAGGTACCATGCGTGTTTTGGCTCATCTGAGCAAGTAACGTTCATATGCAGTAGGTACAGGGTTATAGTTGTGACCCCTCTTTGTCTGTGTATGTTTTATAATCCTAAATTCACAAATGATTAACTCCCCTCTGCTCAAAGGTTCTCTAGGCTGCTGCCTACTTCACCTACTCCTCGCTTCAGCCCAGGTGATAGATGACAACCTCAACTCTGCTATATCTGTAATTATTTATTTTTGTCGGTTTGCATTTATGCTGCTTCTATTTATTTAATAATGTATATAACCAAACTATAGAATAATAATAAAATAATCATAATTAAAATAAAATAATAATAATAATATGAATTATTAGTTACAGTTTAGTAGACATTTTACTGCCATTTAACTGGGCGCAACCATAACCTAATGGAAAGAATTTAGAAGAACATTTATTCTTGAGTACTACGCTTTACTCCAACGTGAACTGTATATAGCACATATAATAAAGCAGCCCTATAACGTCAAATTATGGTGAACATTTTTTATTAGGGTAATAAAGTACTGTCCCTTTTATAATACTGGATTTACCCAAAAAGGACATTCAGTAAGGTTAGTAATAGCGGCGGAGCTATGACAACGTGGCAGAAAGTGGCCGTGGAGATTATAAGAGGAGCGGCTGATATCAGTCACACATATGGACGTTAAAGAAGCACTCCGGTGTATCTTTTTTCACCACCCCCGGTTTAATATGTAGTGTATCAATGTACCTGGTGCTGTATTTTACAGGTAGCCGCTTCATTCCTGGCCGCCCAGGGGTCACGTGATGTTTATTTTGACTCCCTGAATCCTAAAGCGTCTGCTCTAGAAACCGGGGGTCAGTATCTCAATGCAAGTCGAGGCTCTTGTACTGTAACTTGTACTGAAATACAGACCTCTGGTTTTTAGAGCACACGCTGTAGGATTCGGAGAGTCAGTGAGGATCACGTGACCCAGCGGCGGTCCGGAATGAAGCGGCGACCTATTACATACAGGACCAGGTAAATTGATACATAACAGTACACTACATGTCACCACATATTAAAACAAAATCTGGAGGTTGTCAGCACTGCAAATATGTGACATAAAGTAGTGTGTATGTAACAAGATGGAGTCTGCATAAGGAACACGCCTATGGAAGACACCGCCCCTGGAATGCAAGAGGAGTGTACAGATGAACTCACAGCTGAATAGAGCCAATAGGGCTTAAGCACGTCCCACCTTCCTACAGAGAAGATTTTTTGTAACTCTTTGTTCAATAAAAGTTTAGTTGTGCTTCCTACTTCACTGAGGGAGGATCTTTACCAACAACTCTGTCTGGTATATTTCTTCCATGCATGTCCTCAGTTTCCAATTTACAGAGGTGGCTTTTCGGTGTGAAATAACAGGGAAAGGAACCCTGTCAGGGGCAGGGAGTTTTTTAAACTTTGATATATATATATATATATATATATATATATATATAACTAAACAGTCACAGCCTCACCCGAGCCTCAAATGGCTGATAACAAAGAACAAAAGATTGTATTTAACTGCACAGAAAATGCAGATATGAGGGATGACTATAGATATTACATTGTCAACAGATGCCCCCCAACTTGGCTGGGTCTGCCAGAAAATATTTAACGTATATGGCCAGTTTTAGTGTCCCTTTAAGGGCATGTCCCAAAACAAGAGCTTCAGTACTTACCTGCTACAGTGGCCATAAAAGAGCTGGACGCGGACCTATGCTCTCTGTACTCATGTCCTGCCCAGGGTTTAACAGGGAATATGGCGCTTGTGTGACGGTCCTGAGAGTAGGGAGAGAGTGTAATATGAGCGTTTGTCAGAAATGTGTTTAAAGGTCAATTACACCCAAAATTCATAATTACTTTACAGTCATATTCCAGCTTTCACAGTTTTTATTGATGACAACCCCCCACCCCCATCCTATTTCTCAGGAAAATAAATCAGGGAATCTCCCAGACCGCCCTATATATAAGTAAAGCATCAAAATAACAAAAATCAAGAAAAGTCTCCAGATAGTCAGTGAACCATCACAAGACAAGATCAGGGGAGCAGTTCTGAGTAATATTTGATTATCTTCCAGCTCATACCTACCCCAAAAATATTCATATTGGATGTAACTTGCCATTAAAGCAAAGGTCCACAATTCCCTAATATTATATTATTATAAATCTGTAATCGAGTGTATAATGATATCTATCTCATATCTATCTATCTCATATATATATATATATATATATATATATCCATCTATTTATCTATCTCTAGATTTGGGTGCATACTATCACACTTGTATTCAGATGGGGTCTATGGACAAGACTTGTAATATATTAAGTCCACTATACATAGGACTGTATCTCAATGCCCAATATTCTATAGATTCTATACTCACAGGACATATGTATTTCTATCATCCCTGTACACATAGCAGGGGCTGGTATATAATATTTGTAGTTTGTCATACAGCTACTTCATTCATTACTTGTATGCTGGTTGTACACAATTAGCATTTACAGACCCAGTATACAATGATTAGCAGTCACCTATGTTCTTTTAACATTATCTATAGACCTGGATACATAAAAACTTCCTATATATTCCAAATGTCACCTCTTTATTTCCACATGCATAACACTACCATGCAAATGTAAATCTTCTTTAGCACTAGGGGTTCCTTGCAGTCTATCTCTATATAACCACCTCACCTGTACATGGCAGGTGTCCACAGCAGGGTCCCTGGAGATGGTCATCAGGTATATCTTGTTCCTAAAACAACAAGAAGACAAAGGCCATGATACACCCTGAGCACAATGGGAACATGCAGCTGTCCTTCAAAATGACCTAGTTCTGCTTTTAGGGTCACAGTATGTATTTGGACAGACAGTAAGAAGCAAAGTAAGACATAATATAAGAAATGAAGGGTCATGTTAAAGCAGACAACCTAGAAGTGACCAGCACTAATGGGTCATCATGATGATGACCCATTAGGGCTGGTCACTTCTAGGTTGTCTGCTTTAACACGACCCTTCATTGCTTATATTATGGGTCTTACTTTGCTTCTTACTGTCTATCCAAATGCTTTGACTAATGACATTTATTCCTCCTTTATACATCAAGTATAGGTTATTGTATCCTATGGCCTCATATATATAAACAGTAATATAAAGAGACATCATATGGGAGGATAGGTGAGAGGTCTTCAGAACATTAACATAATTGTATTGTCTATCGACAGCAAGGATAAGAAGGACAAGGGACTAGATACATGATCATAGACGATGGAGGTAATAATACTAATGGACCCCACCTTTCTATTCTGCCACTATGATATAAATATACAATAGACATATATATATACATACAAATATATATACATACAAATTGTTTTATATATATATATATATATATAAAACAGACTATAAAAATACCGTATATAACAGACTACTGCTTATGTCATAGTATGACGTAGCATGTAGCTGATACATTATACAGTGTGTAGACGGATGTCCACGCTATAAGACTTTATCTCCGATCTTTTCACTAAAGACGATGACCAAATCTATAGCCCAAACTGACAAGTGGCCATAGCAGAGACCTGGGGACATTCTTAGGTCTATGTACAAGGTCCCCTCTCCCTTATGTCTGCAAATAACCAACTTCCTATATAGCTGCAAACTAAAAGCTTCCAGACAAAGGGAATCCCCTTAAAAAGTTAGAGACATTTCATGGATCTATGGATCCTTGTATGGGGGCACGGCAGACCCTTGGACATACAAATAATGTGCAATGCTCAACTTCCACTTCATAGACTTGCAAGGACGTTAAAGGGAACATTATGGGGCTGCTATGTCTTATGAAGCACAAGTATGAGGCTAGCAGTTCCTCCAACTCTTTAGTAATACTTCAGTTACCATCCTCATCTTATAGACATCTAACCAGGAGCTGTGGAGGTGAGTCGTGACTTCCAGTTGCAGCAGTAACTTTACAGGTCCTGCGAGGAAGGTTTAAGGAATCCCTTCTCTCTGTCCCTTTAAAACACTGAAATGGCTACCGAGGATAATGACTACTCCCAAATTATTACTAATACCCGAAATAGCATTTACAATATCCTCGGATTATTGCTTGAAATAATCAAATCCCCTTCCAAGCTGCGTCTTCATTTTACGTGATCTCAACTTGAGTGATATGTTTGCTTTTTCTCAGTTTTAATTTACATTTGTTAATGCCTCTTTTCCTCTATTTAAAGGTACAGTTCTTTCCCAAATAGGAGTTTTGTCTTTAGAGAATCGATAAGTTTAAGTAGGACGGTACAGGACTCCTGTGCAGTGTAGAGAATACAGTAAAGTCATAACTGCCGCATCTTGTATACTGGGATCTATAATCTTTGGGCAGAGGGTCTATATACTAGGGGGAGGTGAACCCCAAATCATCTCAAATTAGGAGTATTTGCCTGCCTTGGATTGGAGGTGCTGGCTGTAACCCTGATCTCTTCCAGATATATAGATTGCAATTCATTGTATAGAGGGAGGGGTATGTCCTACAATTAAAGCGGGTTAGGGTCAACATTATAATTATGGGAATTGACATTGCTAATAATCTGTATTGTATAAGGAGGAAGGGGCGCCGGGCTCAGTCTTAATACTGGAAATAGGAGTTTATATATATATATATATATATATATATATATATATATATATATATATATATATTTGGGAATATCTGCTGTCAGACTGCTGCTCCTCCACATTTACTGATCACCCCCTTACATCTGTCAGTTTATTGATTGATTCCTAATATGTCAATGTAGCAGAGTTAACCGTGTATTTCCTCATTAAGATGGCAGGGGAGACACTATTAAGCTCCCGACGCTTTTCTGAGCTCTATCCTCGTGCTACTGATTGACTTGCTGAAGCCACAGACTCATTTTTCATTTCCCCCCAGTGTGGTCTTTTATCATCAGGTTACTCAATCGTGTTCTTGACCCTCCACTCATGGCAAAGCGCAACAGAAGCAGCCCCCTCCTCTCCCCATCTCTGCTCCGTGCGCGCCGAGTAGATGAATGAAGCCGGGCTGGAGGAAGCTCTATGATTTCCAGGCTCGGGGGGGGGGGGGGGGGGGCTGAGGGACTTAAACGTTGTGCTAAACTTTTACTTGGCATGGAGGGGGCTCAGCACACAAATGGTTACTGCTTTATTAAGCCCCCACCACCAACCCCAGGAAAGTTAGAAAAGTCACTATGGTTTGTAGGAACCTGTGACAACCTCTGTGCGTAGGGGAGGGGGTAGGGAGGACATATGGTGGGTGTAACTTTGGAGGGTGTCCTGGGGTGTAGAGGTTTGTTGTGCAAACTTTTGCAGAAGCCAGGGGGTTTAGTAGAAGTATTGAGTCGGTCTTGGAGACGGCACTGACGGTAATGGTCTTGAAGAAGAATTATTGTGTTGGAGATGGTGGTCTTGGAGATGTTTTGAATGGAGGGTGGTCTTGGAGAAGTGTTTGGTTAGGGGTGGAAATCATGGAGAAGTCTTGTGTTAGGTTGAGGGTGGTCTTGGAGAAAAGTTGGGGTGGTCTTGGAGAAAAGTTGGGGGGGTCTCGGCGAAGTATTGGGCGGTTGGTGGTCTTGGAGAAGAAGTGTTGGGGGTACATACATGTAGTTGGGGAGGGGGCTCAGCACGGGCAGTTATCACTCAGAGGTCGCCGTAGGTGTAGCTCTGAGATTAGGAGGTCACTGTGGTCTCTTCGCTGCTGCCGGTGAATGCGCCCTCCGCAAATGCTTTTTGGGGTAAGGGCTTCCCGGCTACGTATTGACATACAGCAAGCCCAGACCGCAAAAAGATTCGAGAAGGACCTGATCCAGCTCCGCTTCCAGCAGCTCCGGTCCTCCGAGCCCCCTGCAACCCCTGCCTCTCCTTCATCCACCCCTTCCCTATCAATCCTTCCTCCGCCTTCGCTAGGATCCAGGCGCGCCGGGCACTTCAGCACCACAGTCCGCGGACAGCTCCCCGCTCGCCCCTCTGTACAGAGCGGAGGAGAAGGAGCAGGAGCCGGGAGGAGCTGCCAGCGCTGAGCAGAGGCGCTGCGTAAAGAGGGAACTCTCCCCCTGAGCGCTAAATAAATACACAGCAGCCGGCCTGCCCATTGGCTGCCACTAAAATCATCATCCACCAATGGAGAGCAGCCTCACATCCCATTTTCTCTTCGAAAGGAGTAGAGAGAAAACATTTCCATTTTCTAATTATTCCACAAATCCTCCACAGGAGAAGCGATAGTGAAAGGGAGGGTGGAGTGCCCCTTTATACTGCCAGGAGGAGGAGAAAGAAGAAGAAGAGCACCCCCTTTATAGACCCAGAGAAGAAGCAAGAACATCTTTTTATAGATCCAGAGGAAGAGTAAGTGCACCCCTTTAAAGCTTTAAGAGCAGATGCACCCCTATATACACCCAGAGGAACACCACCCCTCTATATACCCATAGGAACAGCACCCCTGTATATACCCAGAATAGCACCCCTTTATACACCCAGTAGAAGCAGCTGCACCCATTTTTAGACCCAATATAAGAGCTTACCTGTGTAGACTCAGAGGTGAAGAGCGCCCCCTTTATACACCCTAAATAATACGAAGACCAACCTTTTCTAGATAAGGAGTAAGAGCGCCCCTTTATAAAAAGGGTTGTCCGAAGGGTCTTATAGCATTCTTCTCTGGAGTGTATGTTTGATATTCCCTTAAGTGTCTATCCTTAACTCTTTCTATTCCTCACATAAGGACATCATTACTTAACTGTTGCCCTTATTAAGTCTAACACGTGTATACATCAACTGCATGGAATCCCCAGAGGGAAAAACAACAACAGCAACTGTCCCCCACCCCATCCTCACAAAGATATCCTTAACCCTTTCTGTACATTCACCATCACTTATGAGCAATTATCTGTAACATCAATGAGGCTGCATCTGCTCCTATTATCATTGCAACATTGTATCCCTTTCATAAATAAATTTTAAAAAAATAAAATAAAAAAAAAAAAAAAAAAAAAATATATATATATATATATATATATATATATATATATATATATATATATATATATATATATATATATATATATATATATATATATGATCCATTAATGCTATTAAAATAGTACCTATAGATACAACACAGAGAACAACTCTCCCCAGGGTCATCATGGCGTTCAGCAGCACTTACTTGACAGGTGTAGGGCTCCTCCTCACATCTGGACTTCTCCTTTCTTTAGATGCCATGAACAATCCACAATCCCTCTTGTCCCAGCCAGGTGTGTATATAAGTTACTGTACTGAGTGGGAGGGTCACGATCTTCTAGATTCCTTAACCCCTCCTCTGCCCTGCTTGGAGGAAGGGACCACCTTGGATCTTGTCTTATTGGATCTCTTGTATTATATCCCAGTGCTGTGCCCCCCTCCTTGGATCATATCTTATTGGGTGCTGTTGTGTGATACCTTTGACTGAGACCCCCCCCCCCACCCCCTCCAACTTCCATCTCTCATTGGATATCGAGTAAGTCACGATTCTAGCTCACTCTAGGTGAACTGTGACTGGAGCAGTGACGCAAGCAGCTGGCATTACTCACTTATACAGTCACGACTTGGAAATCCGTGCTGTTTTCACCAACATTACTGCTGCCACCATTCAATTATTTAATAGGATCCCGGGCAGGAGAACTCGTGTGTGTCTGTGCTGCTGTCTCATTGAGAATAGCTGTGGTTAACCCCTTAAAGGCAGGAAGAAATCAAGGGGGGGGGGATCTGTGCTTCAAATCATTGGGTTAACCTTCCTGGTGCCAAGGAGCAAGTTGCAGCTCCGCTAGATGATGTGGTTATTGATGTAAAGTCAACCTCAGTGTATATATGTGTAGGTGCTCTGTGCATTCATTTATATAAATGTGTAAATACACCCTATAAAGAACACCCCCTCCCAAGATATCCCTCTCCCCCTGTTTGGGGCTGCAGTCATTCACTACACGTGCTGTTGCCGCCGCTTCTGCTGTTGCTGACTGTGATCCGTTTGTAAATACGACCACGCAGCCTGGAATCTCAGCAATGTTCAGAATGACATCAGTGGGTGTTTTTCTTGCAGAAAATTCCTCTCCACCATGCGTTCCGCTCCCTGTCTGCAGCGCTGCCAGCTCCTCTCACCTCTGTCTCCATCCTGACAACAGGATCATCTAGGAACCCGGTGTTCTTAAAGGTTCTGTCTGCTGTCCTTAACCCTTTCCAACCAGCAGACACGAAGGATGGACAGAAAAATCTATGTGTCTGAAGCTATAGTAAAGCATTGCAATGGCATCCAGGGGGGATCCTGCAGCTGGAGAGAAGCCGCAGCGCTGAGAGGGTTAATGACGCCAGCTGCTGCTTCATCTGATTACTGATTTCTGGCAATAGAAGCCGCAGGAGCTCGAATGGAGGTTTGTACAATTCTGATTTTCTC
Organism: Rhinoderma darwinii; assembly: GCF_050947455.1. Lineage (NCBI taxonomy): Eukaryota > Metazoa > Chordata > Amphibia > Anura > Rhinodermatidae > Rhinoderma > Rhinoderma darwinii. The sequence goes on from NC_134695.1 coordinate 69,541,540, forward strand.
TTATTGCAATTGCCTTTGAGTTCCAGGGGGATGTTATTGTATTTGGGGGATCCTTACAAGTCTAAACAACTGGATTTCTACAAACTAACACCCAATATCTAACACTACAGTAAGTCTGCAAGAGTAAGGAACTACTCCTAAGACCAAGAGCAGGTAAGTAGGGGAAAATATATACACACACACACACACAATATACATAGACATACATACATACACACACACATATATATATATATATATATATATATATATACACACACACGCTCAGCATCTTCGAGGACCAGAGTCTTAAATAGAGAAGAAAAGAGGTGGGAGGAGGAGAGGATCTAAATAAAGCAACCTCCAGCATCAGGCATAAGTCATTCAAATACAAGGCGGGAAGATAAAGCTGGTGGAAGAGGTAGAGGATGATGAGTAGCCTTCATCTGGATCACTGCTCCCTATGCTTCTTATCTCCAGTCTTCCCTTCGTCTTGCAGTTTCTTGGATGGTATAAGCAGGGAGCTCTATAGACTGACGCCTTCAGCACCGCTCAGCTGGACAGCTCCCGGATCAATGCGCTCAGCAACAGCGCACTGGAGAGCTCTCGGCGCAGCGCAGCGCTCCGCGTCTTCATGTACCAGCAGCTTCCGATGCAGCCAGCACCGCGAAATTCCTTAGAAACAGGAACATTAGGAGACTCCACAGCGCCGACAGCAAGTGGAGATGGAGGAAAATCTGCAGCCTCTATCGATTCAGAGATTTAATGCTGGGAGATCCCCATTCTCCTCCTAGAATCCCCCCTCACTCTTATGTACACATGCATCCAATACCCAACCCCTGACTATATAGCACAAAACCAACAACAACAACATAATCATCATCATCATCAATGCAAAAATCAGAAAATGCAACATATTCATAGTAAAGCTCTAGATAGACAGAACATATATATACGTCAAGGTGTCTACAGCAAAGCATTTACATTACTTACCGTGTCTGGGAATCCTGTGTATACAGAGAGAAAGAGACTGACAGTGTGTGAGAGAGACAGAGAGAGAAAGGGAGCGAGAGAGGGAAAAAAGAGGGAAAATCCGACAATTAATATCAAGGCTAAAAATAAATCTAAAATGTAAAATAAAGGCAGCGCTGATGTAAGGGCTCTGGTGCCTGCGCCGGCTTTTTATACCAGTGAAACCCTCAGTCTATTTCTGGCGCACAATCAAAACCCTGATGCTATTTTTAGCCTAAAAAAAAAAAAAAATCCACACACACAAACACAGCACCCACTCACATAGACGGAGGTGCCATCTCATTGGAGCCCACATCCATCTACGATCTATGATCCCCCCTTCTATGCAGTTGATACATTGTTGCAATATTATATTTGATTTAACCCCATCGATGAGTGGCGGTGGCTCTGCCCTGTTCCTACCTCTGCTGTCTCTATAGCCTCCTCCTGTTCTGCCCTTTGCAGGCAGCAGTATTCTTGGGTGTTTTTTTTAATCTAGAATTGTTTATTTAGCGGGTATTATTAACCCTTTCCCAGGACCGTGCAGTGTATAGAGGACCTGGCAGCCTCTGTCCTGAGATCCCCTCTCTCGGCAATGTGTGTGTGAATGTATTTTCCCTCCCCAGTATTTATATTTGGAGCTGAGAGGTTCTATAAATGGATCTTGGTTTCTGGTGGGTGAGTTGTGGTATTTTGGGAGGGGATGTCCCAGTAATCCACTACACAAGGGATACAGGGTGTGATGGTGGGAGGGTGGGGGGAAATGAACCAGTGCACATTGCAGGCTGCCTGCATCCAACCTGCTTCCCCCTCTGGAAGCTGCGTCAGTTCCAACTATTTACGTCACATTCAGAGTCCCCTCTTCAGAGGATCAGGCTGCAAGGGAGAGGGATGAAGCGGAGCTCAAAATGGCTCTGGATGGAGAGAATCCCTATGCATAGGGATCCAGTGTTTGTGGATGGATAGAATGTCGTGCTATATAGGGGAGGGGGGAATATAAGGAGCATCTGCAATGTCTGAGCCAAGATCTGCGCTTCATCCATTAGATTTGTAAGGAAAACAGCCTGGTCTCCCGGGGTGACGCAAATAACAGAGACTGTGGCGCTGCCTCCTGCGCCCACGCACTGCGCTCAGACTCCCACGCAATCAGCACAGATTCCCAGACTGTGAACATGGCATCTCCCTTCTCCTTCCCAAACACAAACAAACATTCTGTGCTCCAAGATCAGACATACGCAATGACTACACACCAGGCAATGTCAGAGGCAGCTGCTGGGTAATGGATGTGGGGGCACTCAGGGCTGTGTCTATAATGGGGGGCACACAGGCAGCAAAAGCAGTGACTCAATGTTAGGGAGAATAAGCAGGAGATTATAATGCAGGAAAGCGCCCCGTTATAAAGGGTGGATTCACACACAGCGGTTTGTTTTATTTAAAACGCCACGTGCTTTGTGGCGTTTTTCTTTAGCAAAAAACTCTGCGGCCAGATGTTAGCTAGAAATCAATAGGGAAATACTACAAAAGTGCGGTCTTTTAGGTGCCTTTTTTTTTCCTTTTGTTATTAGGTCAGTGGTGTTTTTTTTTTTTTTAGATCGCAGTAAGGTCTTATTCACACAAGCGTATTTCACCTCCGTGTTACACGCGTTAAAACAACGGACGTCACACGGACCTATGCAATTCAATGGGGCCATTCAGACATTGTGTTTTTCACGCAGCGTGTGTCCGCTGCGTGAAACTCACTGCATGTCCTATACTTGTGCGTTTTTTGCGCCTCACGCACCCATTGAAGTCAATGGGCGCGTGAAAATCAAGGACAGAACACGGACGCACATCCGTGTGCTGTCCGTGATTCACACAACAGTTGCTAAAGAAATGATGAAAAAAAGTAAAACACCTCCTTCAGTTTATTTGCTGACGTAAAAAACGCGCAAGATACGGATGACATACGCACGTAAAAAATGCAGATGCGCACCGTACATGGATGTCACACGGAACTGCAACGCAGGAAAAGCGCTGTTTTTTACCCGGGCAAAACGGACACGTTCGTGTGAATAAGGCCTAAGGCGGTTGGTTTGATGTTTTTTTCAGCCAGTGAGAGGCATTTTTGTCCCATACACCTCCCTTTTTTTTCTTGTGTTTTTTTATGCCGTTTCTTGAGCCGTTTTTATGAATAACTCATGATTGGCAAAGTGAGAAAGCCGCATAAAAACACAGATACTAATACACACTATTTTCAAGAAAAAAAAGCCACGAATAATACTTGTTGATTTTTACATAATTAGGCACCATGCACACGACTGTAGATTTTATCCCTAATTACGGACCCATTCATTTCTATGGCCGATGGACAACTTCTTGTAGATTTACGGAAAGGTGTCCGGGCCGTAGAAAGTTTCCGTAAAAAAAAAAGGATATGTCCTATGTTGTTATTTTATGAACGGTGTGCCAATACTTTATAATGGGAGCACGGTCCGCAAATGTGGGTGACTGTCCGTGGCCGTGTGCAAAATTCTGCAAAAAAACTGAATGTCAAAGAAGCCTAATGAGGATCAGTGACCTCTCCTGACATGTAAATACTTGTATTCCCCCATGAAATAACAATTCTGGAACATATTTTCTTAGAACTCTGCATTGAGCCATTCCTCTGTTATTCCTCCTAAAAAAATATATGAATAAATTAACTGGGTGTAACCATTCTGCTTGTCAAAAAGGCGTGTCCCTACATAGTCTCACTATGTCAGCATTGATTGGACAGTGTCAGTGTAGGGACACACCCCCAACTGATAACACCCAGCTGTCAATTTATACATTCATTTTTAGGAGGAATAACAGAGGAACAGCACAACTTTAGGTTCAACCACTGAACCTAAAATTAAACATAGGAACTGCTAATATCAGTCACACCTATGGATTTCATTGTTCCTGGAGGTTCCCAGCACTGAGGATATGGAAGATAATCTAGTGATCATGGGATGGCAGAGATTGTTCAGGACTTCTTCAGTCATCCCATTAAAGAACCCTACAGTCAGCCTCTCCCCAGCCTGAAATGACTAATAACAGGGAGCAATAGATTATATTACTTATATTTGCTGTGAATACAGACTTTAGGTTTTATGGGATTATTCGGGACTACAACATTGATGGCACATCCTTAAGATCAGGTCAATGATCGTCAGGGTTCCTGGAGGTCAGATCCCCACCAATCAAACATAGATGCCTAAGGATAAGCCATCAATGTCATAGTCCCGGAGACCCCCTTTAAGGCGACCGTTGATTACATGAGCAGTCAAATCTTTTTTTAAAGTTTTTTTTCCGGTCACGTACAATTGATTAGCTATCCTCAGGATAGGCTATCAATATCTGATCGGTGGGGGTCCGACTCTCGGCACCCCCTGCTGATAAGCTGTTTGGGGCCACAGAGCTCCATTCATTGTTTACACAGCTTCATACTGCACAACTCCGTCACAGTCATAGCGGCCGTGCTCAGTATTAGACCGTCAATTTTACGTCACCCCCTTTAACAACTACTGACCAAGAGAAGCTTTAAAGCATGTCCAATATATATATACTAACCAATGCGACAGGTTTTCATCAGTCAGAATGGATGTTTTGGCTAATGACTGATTGAACCGTTACACCTATTACCAATTTTCGTTTTAGCGTCTCTTTAAAGCCTTATTCACACGAACGTGTGCGTTTTGCACGCGCAAAAAATGCTGCGTTTTTTGCGCGTTGCAGTTCCGTGTGTCATATGTGTTTGCTGCGTGATTTTCACGCATATGCCAGCCTTATGACACGCGGTTTTGATGTTTAGAAAAAGAAATGAAGGAAGTGCTTTTATTTTTTCCTTAATTTCTTTATCTACTGTATCGCGCATCACACGGAAGTGCGTCCATGTGCCGTGCGCGGTTTTCACGCACCCATTGACTTCAATGGGTGCGTGATACGCGAAAAACGCCCAAGTATAGGACATGTCGTGAGTTTCACGCAGCGGACACACGCTGCGTGAAAATCACGGACTGTCTGAACGGCCCCATTGACTAACATAGGTCTGTGCGATCACGGACGTTAAACACGTTCGTGTGAATAAGACCTCAGGCTATGATTTGATTCATGTGGCTGTATGATGACATCACAACAATCCATTTGCTGAGCACATGATGTCATTGTCATGTAGTTGCTGCCTGTTTACTATGCAAGAACAATATTGCACTTTGTATATGACCAGTAGATTATTTTTCAGACACATTTTGTACATGCAACCATTTATTTTCAGACGGGTGCCCAGTTAAGAGTGGACCAAGATGGTTGATGGTAGAAACCAATAATGATAATAATATAAACTGTGCAATGGTGTAAGGTGCTGAGGTTGCAGTTGCACCCAGGCCCTAATGCATGGGGGCCCCAAAAGATCATCTGCCATATAAGAGGACTATAAATGGCAAGCAAGAATTGCGTGTGGAAGGGGGGGGGGGATTACAAACTTTATGTTGGGACTCAGAAGCTTCAAGTTAAACCTCTGCAGCCTTAGATTATATTCTACAATATGGGATCATATCCATAGACTGTGCGGTCATTGCATGTTATAGTGCAGAGAAGTCTAATGCCATGTCTAGTTACAGCCTAGTATTGCGCTGCCGAACTATACGTGGGGTAGTCTGTGTTTTGTCATTTTAAACATTCTTCTAATAGGCATTTATTAAAATTTGTATTTAGCTTTAGCGCTGCAGCTTCTATGTATCGACTATACATAGAAGCTGCTTACATCGTAGTAAACCGGATACACCGGTCAACTCAGATCGTGTTAGGCCTTATTTACTAGAGTATAGTTCACGTCCGTGATACGCGCATGAAAATCACGCTCGTCGCACGGTCCTATGTTAGGCAAAGGGGCTGTTCAGACAGTCTTTGATTTTCACGCAGCGGGTGTCGGCTGCGTAAAACTCACAGCATGTCCTATATTTGAGTTTTTTTCGCACATCACGCACCCATTGAAGTCAATGGGTGCGTGAAAATCACACGCGGCACACGGACGCACTTCCGTGTGCTGCGCGTGATTCGCGCAACACTTGTTGAAGAGATGAAGGCAAAAATAAAACCACCTCCTTCATTTCTGTTTCTAAACATAAAAACAGAGTATCATAACGAAGCCATATGCGTGAAAATCACGCAGCCACGCACCAAACACTTATAACACACGGAACTGCAAGGCGCAAAAACGCTGCGTTTTTTGCGTGCGCAAAACGCACACGGTTGTGTGAATTTTGCCTTAGAGGGACACAGGAGCCGCTATCAGGCTTGGCGTTATGCAGCTTCTATGTATAGTGGATACATAGGAGCTGCAGAGCAAAAACAAAACAACATTTTAATTAGTGTAAATGTATTAGAAATGTTTTTTAAATGACAAACTTATACAATACATTTTAAAAAAAAGCTGCTTCAAATGTTTTACATAGACCTTAAAAATTTTTGGGGGAGGATCAACAGTCTACACAGGTAGAGCAACTGAATGGGACTGAGCTGCACAGTCACCTGTATGAACCCCCTGGTACGGGTTACGGACCCCCACCGATCAAACATTGATGACCCATCTCATGTCCCGGAGAACCCTTTAAGGCCTTATTCACACAAACGTGTTATACGTCCGTGCGACGGCCGTCAAAACAACGGCTGTCACACGACCTATGTAATTCAATGTGGCCGTTCACGCGGCCATTGTTTCAACGGACCGTGTTAAGGGTCCGTGAGAAAATAGGACATGTCCAATTTTTTCGCGCTTCACGCTTCACGCATCCCTCCTCTAGGCTATGGGGGATGCGTGATATCGCGTCCCGCAGCGATGAGCACGGATGCACCTCGGACGTGTAAAGCTGCCATTTTTCACGTCCGAGATGAGCAGCACCCATGTGAATAAGGCCTATGGCGAGTTGCGGTAAAATCGCAGCATGAATACGACTCTACATTGTTATGCAACTTTCTCACCAATAGGTAAACATTGAGGTGGCATATGAGTTGTCAAAATGCCATTTTACTGGAACTAGTCGGCGACCAAAAGTCACTATGGAGGCCTAGGCTACGAGAGAAGGTGAGGTTTTCTCTCTTACTTCCTCCCCACCTTAGCGGAAGCAATCATCTGAGAAATGATGGAAATAAATAAATGTAACGATTCCTTTTTTATATATAATTGTCCAATTCTATAAGGAATATTTATTGCTGACCCAACTCTTGGTATTGGCGGTCCTCCACTAGAACGGTTTTGCTTTGTTAATGGCCCCACCTACTGGCCCTCTGTAGAACAGCACTGGGTTAATATCCAACCTCGAGGGACATCACAGTGAATCTGTCTTACCTGGATGAAAGTTTCAACAGACTAAGCTATAAACCTATGGAAAGAGAAAGCAGAACGGTGATTGATGGCGCTGCTTGCCGAGAGGTTCTTGGGCAGCTGAGACGCTCCTATGTCGTTAGGAATTATCCATTTGCCCTATTTGCAAGGCCTATTGATAGTCTCTGGTCTTACCAATAATGAGTAACGAAGAAAAACAGCAATACTCCTAGCGAAGAGCGTGACAACAGCTTGGAGAAAATGTAATGTAAGAGAATTGCATGAATAGTCATTCCTTGGAATAATGTTATCAGAACTGAATATATCCACGAGCAGGAGAAGTCAGACCACAAAACCTAAAAAATATCACAGCTGAGAGTTTGTTTCAATTGTATCCAGTCTAGACCATCCTCTGTGAGCTAAAAAGTCTAGACTCCAATCTGATACATTTTACCTGCACTGATACAGTGTAACAAACTATTCGGAGAGGAGAGAGTTTTGTGCTGCTGATGTGTTTAGCTCACAGAGGATTGTCTGTACTGATAGACTGGATACAATTATAGCAAACTCTCAGCTCTAAGAAGTATTAGGCTGGATTCACACGAGCATCTTCGGTTCGTAATGGACGGAACGTATTTCGGCCGCAAGTCCCGGACCGAACACACTGCAGGGAGCCGGGCTCCTAGCATCATAGTTATGTACGATGCTAGGAGTCCCTGCCTCTCTGCAGGACAACTGTCCCGTACTGTAATCATGTTTTCAGTACGGGACAGTAGTTCCACGGAGAGGCAGGGACTCCTAGCGTCGTACATAACTATGATGCTAGGAGCCCGGCTCCCTGCAGTGTGTTCGGTCCGGGACTTGCGGCCGAAATATGTTCCGTCCATTACGGACGTAATGTGCTCGTGTGAATCCAGCCTTAGGTCTGTACAGGTTTTTTGCCTCTGGGTGTAAAGAAGAATTTTCCTATTTACTGACAGCAAACAGAGATCTTGAAAATGATGAGTAATTGAAACACAAAGTATATTAGACAGTTGCAGAACTTTTAATTACACGTGATTCAGCTTTATTTACAATTAATTATAGATCTCTGAGTCCTCGAGACTCCCTTATGAATAACTTCTGCAGTCACTGTGCTTGCTGGGCAGCCCCTGATTTGGACTTGGTGGCTGTCTAGTGACAGGTGCTGCCACCAGGGGGTGACACTTCACAATGCCTTAGTTACAAGGTTCGGATAGCGCTAGGTAATGGTGTGGGTGCATGAGTAGGGGCCCAACCCGATCCAGTAGAGAAAAGAAGTACTATGCACACCAATATGGAGTTATTTATCCAAGCAAATAATTTATTTATTTGTAGCCAGTGACAGTGCAGTGCGCCTCACACAGCGGCTACCCGCCAATGTTACAGCGCCAGCCACCCAGGACCAGCATTGACTAAAGTGCCTGAGGAAGGTCAAGGTTTTGACCGAAACGTCGCACTGTCACTGGCTACAAATAAATAAATTATTTGCTTGGATAAATAACTCCATATGGGTGTGTAAATACTTCTTTTCTCTACTTCACAATACCTGCACTCTTGCGGCGCCAGTCAGTGTAGAGAAGATGAGCTGATAACACAGATTACTAACTCGGGGGTGGGGAGATGGCCACCGCTTCTCAGCTCTGTAGCATGGATCTTAGGAGGAGTGCATTTTTTTTTTATATAAATGGTTCACTTGGTCAGAGGGAGGAAGGGCAGACATTGCGTCAATGTTAAAGAGTCTCATTTCTAGGTCGAAAATTGTCATGATAAAATCCTTAATGATAAAATTCTGTTTACCTGCAGCCACCACTAGGGGGTGCTCACTGCATATGAAGATAATACTGAGCTTCCCCTAGTGGTGGATGCAGGTAGACAGAATTTTATCATTAACCTCTACGTCTATGCAGCTGATTTGGAGCTCTGACCACTATAAGGGCATGACCACACGTGGCGGATTTCCTCCGCAACTGTCCGCATCAATGCCGCACAGAATCTGCGTTGCAGATTCTGCTGCGGATCTGCACAAAATGTGCAGTAAATTGATGCGGACTAGCTGCTGCGGACTGCGGTAAAAGTACTTCCCTTCTCCCTATCAGTGCAGGATAGAGAGAAGGGACAGCACTTTCCCTAGTGAAAGTAAACGAATTTCATACTTACCGGCCGTTGTCTTGGTGACGCGTCCCTCTTTCGGCATCCAGCCCGACCTCCCTGGATGACGCGCCAGTCCATGTGACCGCTGCAGCCTGTGCTTGGCTGCAGCCTGTGCTTGGCCTGTGATTGGCTGCAGCCGTCACTTAGACTGAAACGTCATCCTGGGAGGCTGGACTGGAGACAGAAGCAGGGAGTTCTCGGTAAGTATGAACTTCTATTTTTTTACAGGTTGCTGTATATTGTGATCGGTAGTCACTGTCCAGGGTGCAGAAACAGTTACTGCCGATCGCTTAACTCTTTCAGCACCCTGGACAGTGACTATTTACAGACGTCTCCTAGCAACGCTCCCGTCATTACGGGAGCCCCATTGACTTCCTCAGTCTGGCTGTAGACCTAGAAATACATAGGTCCAGCCAGAATGAAGAAATGTCATGGCAAAAAAGCAAGACGCATCCGCAGCACATATAACATGTGCATGACAGCTGCGGACTTCATTGCGGAACTTAGAATCTCCATTGAAGTCAATGGAGAAATTCTGCCATGAGTCCGCAACCAGTCCGCCACTGGTCCGCAACAGACAGAGCATGCTGCGGACACCAAATTCCGCTCCGCAGCCTATGCTCCGCAGCAGAATGTTACGCATCGTCTAAACGAACACTTCTAAATAAAAGTGGAAGTCAATGCAGAAACGGCTCCGCTGCGGATTAACGCTGCGGAGTGTCCGCAGCGGAATTTAAGTGAAATTCCGCCACGTGTGAACCCAGCCTAAAGATATAGGAAGAAATTGACATTTACTCTGTGTGATATTGAGTTTTCCTACAGATGGGTCAGATAGATCATATATTCGATGAGAGGTGGATTATAACAGAACGGGATATCACATGTGTCACATGACTCATTATATTTCATCGTGAGAACAGTGGAGATACCTGCATAGAAGTGGTAAAGACATCGGATGTGTGAACACGGCCTTAGGAATAATGTTCTTCGTGACTGGATATTAGAAGTCAACTTGGAGCTCCACAAACTTCAGACCGTCAGCTTCGAGATTTAGACGACCACGAGGCGCTTCTACAGGCCGGACATTTTATAGTAGGGCGGATTCACAGGCGGCAGATTTTGTTGCAAAAATTTCCGCGACTGAAAATCAGTTCCATTTACCTGCAGAAACAACCTCATCAGATGAATGGAAGTCATTTTCAGGCACAGAAATTTCGCTGACAAAATCTTCCGCGTGTGAATTCGCCCTTATTCTCATTAGGTCTCCTTATGGATAATGGTAAAGGATCATTGCGTGTGTCACATGACTCATTACTAACGTTAATCCATCGCAGACTGTACGACTTTATGACAAGACAGAACACACGCAGGGACAAAACTTATGGACAAGGAATCGAGTGGCCACTACGAATAGAAAAAGATCGTGTAATAAGTCTAAGATCAGGCCGGGCACGTGAATCGGTATATTAGGGAATTGCTTTATTAGCTATTTCCCAATACATATTTCCATTACTCAAATTTCTACCTTTACAAGGGGGAGTCATTTGGGTAATAGAGGTCGGTGGGTGCAATAAAATCATTTATTCAGTAAATGGTGAAGGCAATGGGGGGGGGGGGGGTCTTCCAATGTGCAGCCATCACAACAGCCCCCTCCATACACAGAATACAGGCTGCTACAAATAGCGCCTGTATTCTGCTTACTATAGGCTTTATACACATGGCAGAGCTGGGTGCACAGAGGCTGTACAGCGGCACACAGAGTCCGTATCAGGGAGCTGTAGTGCGCCGCTGTAGGGTTCCTCTCTACGACACCCTAATCCAGAGATATTCTCAGCTAGAAGCATGGAGGAATTTGTATGAACCAGGAAAAATCTGGATGTCTGTATGAAATCAAGGACATATCTAGAGGTGCAGTATGATCCCATGGAGCGGTAATAGACTGGTGTGCATGAGGCCTTACTCAAATCTCTCACACTGGAGGAAGTCTTTAGTAGGCAATTGCTTATAATGTTATTCCTTGACATAAGATTTAGCTTCTTTGCAGTCAATTCCCATCCCCCTTCCCAGTATGTGTTTGTTTGCTTATATATATATATTGCACTCAAATGGATAAGACACACGTCCTACGTCTATGATTGACAGCTAGTGCCCCAGACCCGGAGATCAGCGCCTTGGGACCAAGTTTTAAATTAAATATTGCCAATAAAGAATTCAACATGAGCTCTGTTATTAAACCCAGATTTATATACAACAGGGTCCCTTTAAAAATACTTGTCCTATATGTGTAAGAGGCTAGAAATATGTCATTTTCATGCATTATTCCATCCATTGCAGCTCCATACTGCTCCTCCTATGTATGTGTAGCTCACTGGACCCTTCTGTCAGGTCTCAGGACATCTATTACATGATTCATGTCTCACATATAGTTTTGCAGAAAGTCTCTGCATTGAACACTTGACGTCTACTCCTCAGTTGTTTTTTTTAGAGACACAGACGCCATCTAGTGGCCGCATGCTGTAACTGCAGCTAACAAGGAGATTGCAGCCATGTTTGTCTGTCTAGCTCCTACCCCTTTAAAGAGAAAATTCACAGAACACCTGTTGATAAATCACGCCTGTATTTGCATTGAGCTTCCTAAAACGGAATGTTACATTTTCTCTGACTATTTCTGTTTGTAAATGAATGGGATTTAGGATGCAACAAGAAGCTTACATAAGATCTGGGGGATCAGGCCAGGAGCATTTATTAAGAGTAGGGCAAAGATAAAGAGGTGCCCTGCTGGGGTTCACTTGTAGAGTCAGCCCAGTCCTAGGAGTGTGGGACCTGAGGATCTGGAGGAGGGGGAGATGAATGGGTGCAATGACATTATAAGCAGGGGGGCTCTGGAGAGATAGTGAGGGTGAGGGTGGTCTGTAAAAAGTGAAGCAGCTGGAAGCTGGCACGACCATGAGAGAGGGGCAGGAATCCAGCTCTGCGCCCTACACATGCCAGGCAATGGTAAGACAAGCACTGCATGCAATGGGAAGTGCTGGCCACAAGTTTGCAGGACAAGACAGGACACAAGACGAGACCCTCCTGCAGCCTCCTTACCTTGCTGCACTTTGTGCCAGTCCGTCCTTGTAGCGTCGGCGCCCTGAGATTTGTGGTGGTGGCAGCAGGGTGGGCTGTGGAGAGCAGGGTGGGCTGTGGAGAGGGGCTTTAACAGGCAGGAAGGCGGGGTTAGGGGACTTCTGTGCACACGGGAGTGGAGGGAGAATCACAGGGATAAAAGTAAAGATTGCACTGAACCTGATAATAAGGGGGCTGGCAGAGTCTGAGGGCTGCTAGACTGGCAGCATGGGAGGGGGTGATGGGGTAAACATAGAAGAAAAGGTGGAGTTGTAATAATGAGTGTGTGTGTATATATACACACACACATACACACATACACACATACACACATACACATACACACATACATACATACATACACACACACGTGTCTTCACTAGAGACGCATCAGATTCACAAGTCAGTGACAGCGCCCCCTAGGAGAGTATTATCAGAGAGCTATTTATAGTACCGTCCAGCACCTTATGACACCCACGTAAATGGGAGTTGTGCTCTGGAGTCATCTATAGCTACGAGAGAGAGGAAGAGAGAGAGTAAATCTGGCGCTTGTGCAACTATCAGTCCCAACCATAATAGCATGCTGGGAGTTGTAGTTGCAGAGTAATTGAAGACCCCAAATCCCGTAGCACCTATGTAATTAGCCTGAACCAGTGGGAGGTCATAGCGCCCCCTGTCTATGGGCAGTCGCTCCTGCAGTTCCCATTATACGTTGTGTGACAGTAGAGGTCTCCTCCATCGCCTGCTGTCTCTCTGTCGTGTATAGACTCTCCTATAGCTCAGTCTGTCTCTGCTCTCCATTACCTCCCTGTCACATTGTGCGCTCAGTCTGCTCTCTTGACTGTCTCTTCTTGCTGGGCTCACTCCTCTCTTCCTGAGCGGTCTCTCTATAGTGATTGCTATGTCTCCTGTGTGTTTGCTGCATTATTCTTGCTGTGCCCGTCTATTGCACCTTTGCAGCAGTCTCTGGCTGTCTCTCCCCTGGCTCGGGCTGTCTCTCCTCCACCAGTGTGCTATTGACCTGCATTGACGTCATTGCGTCATTAGGTCTCCCTTAGAAACACTGACTTTCAAAAATAGTATCAAATTAATTCAGGAGTGAGAAGGAAGATGCGGACTGGATCGTGCTCAGGACTGGAGTGTGATCTGCTGCTCCTGCTCCTGCCCTGCCCCCAGCCTGAACACGACCCCCCCAGACCCCCCTGTGTACAGCAGCCTCCCCCCTTCTACACACTGCACCCCTCTTCCCGGCAGCCTGCACCCCCTGTTCCTCAAGGTGCACATCCCCCTCTCTCCTCCCTGCTCTCCCCTCCCTCCTCTCTCCCCATCTCCTCTCCTGTTCTATAAATAACATCTACTTGGAGCTTTTGTTGCAGTTTCTGTTTTTGGGATGGATGATACATTGTAGCAAAGCTCAGTAGATATTGATCAATTGATAGCTGGGGGCAGATTGTGCAAGATTTGTGTAGTGTATTGCACCAGACTAGTGGGTTCATCTGAGGTAAAGCCTCCTATGCATTGCCCACTGCTCATCCTAACACCTGCAGACTATTGCACCAGGCAAGTCCTGCAGACCTCCCCCCCCCCCACCCTGTATCATCATAATGTCCCCTACCTAAAAAAAAAAAAAAGAAAACCTCATGAAGTTAACAGACAAAAGTCATCATGGTTTCTATCAACTTCTTCATTCTTGTGTATCCCCCTCCCCCAGGTTCATTGACAGAAACTCAAAGCCCAAGTCATTAATAATTTGCACATTCATAAATAGGGGCTACGCTGGGTAAACAGTGGAAGGGTTTCCTTCACCCAGAGAAAATATTCAGTTAGCTGCCCTAGCTATGTAGATGGCAGAGTGGCTCATTGGCAGCCCCCCCCCCCTTCCTTGGCCCACAGGCCCCCTCTGGCTACACCCCAGGTAAAAAAAAAAAAAAAGCAGTGGCAATGAGTTGCCCCCTTCTGCAGGGCTGGAATGCGTAGATTGTGAATTATTTCTGGGAGATATAAAGTCTTAGATCTATTTATAGATGGCAGGGCGGACCCCCAGCTTTCTTTTAAATGAATCCAGGCGGGGAGGGGGCAGAGAGGAGATAAGATCGTGATATGCGGTGGTACGCGTGATCAGAAATCTCAATGCACCCAGCTCGGCACCCATGAAGTAGATTTTGGAAGGATTTGGAGTTGCCCGTATATAAAGCCATTCAGAGATGCTACACCTAATAGTTTACAATGTATTTATACTGTAGATGTAGCAGAGTTGGATTTGGCATTTAACTCTTTGGCGGCTACATTGTATGTGCATCGTGATAAGCCCCTAAATTAAGCTAATCGAGTAGATTTACCTGCAGTCCTACGTAAAACCACTGATAACACGACGTGATATGATAATGAATATGATATCATGAAGTCGGCTCTGCTACATCTGTCAATAAAATTACTGTATATTAAATAGTGACCCGAGTGTCCCATAAAAATATGATCAATAGTAACGGCACCAAGGATTTCACGCACCAGATTGGTAAACACGCGACACAACCACAAAATGTAATCATATGTCCCATAAAATGTTTAAATTATTCAATTGATCAATACCGATAATTTTTGGTTAC
The DNA here is from genome assembly GCF_050947455.1 of Rhinoderma darwinii. Taxonomy (NCBI): domain Eukaryota; kingdom Metazoa; phylum Chordata; class Amphibia; order Anura; family Rhinodermatidae; genus Rhinoderma; species Rhinoderma darwinii. The sequence goes on from NC_134695.1 coordinate 69,556,741, forward strand.
ATAGACCCAATGGTGGGGGGGGGGGGGTCAATGTAAATGTTCAAAACCAATAGTCCTGCAGCTGCTCTACACTGCAAAAAGCATCTCTCCCTCTGGAGGACCCATCATGTCCAAGTATTACATGGACGGCCCATGGATTTCAATGGCTAACTGTGTAATGCTTTATTTCCCCTGTGGTGGCGCTGCAGGGAATTGAATACTTGCTGCTGGGTTCCCCCACAGATCACAGCTGATCTCTAGCGGTCGCAGCAGCAGGACCCCCTGTGATCAATTTATATTGGGAACCTTCCAACCAAAAAGGGATTACTCAAAGTAAGCAAACGTCTTGGGATTCAAGATAAACTGAACAGTGGTGAAGACCCCAGGATCCTCATGAATCAACACGGATTTATAATAAAGGAGTGAAGTTATATAATGTGCCCAGACACCCTATAAGAAGTCCCTATAGTAGGAGCTGTCCGCGATCCTGATGTGGTTTCAGCACCATGGATAGCAGTAAATGCAGGTTCCCGGAGGGGACGGTGTTACAGACAACCCCTTGTTATATTTCCCATAAGGGCACACTCACATAATAAAGGGGATCCCTTATTTTAAGATGCACCTTGATTTCAATGGGAACTCTACCAAGCTTGCTGCCCTTTTTACATTGCCCCAATCATAATGGCGGATTCAGCTGGACTCTGGGGGGATCAACATGTGAACAAGGGCTATCCAAACCAAGGAATCCTCCTGATACATTCTACTTTTCTGAAGATCGTCTGTCCATATGTCTTATTAGACGTCATGGGGAGTAAGTGTTCCCACTCAGGACCCCCCCCCCCCCCCCCCCCCCACACACACACTATTAGCCAGAGTGGAGAGCCATTGCAAAGAGTGGATACTGTTCTGGAGGACTCATCAGAATCATGTACATGTATTTCAATGTGCGCCATATAACACAGCGTTTCCAGTACTGCGATAACCAGCGGGATTGTGCACGCGCCGGCAGCTTTCCTAGGTTTTTTGAAGCATGCCATCTTTGTAACCTCATTTTAAGCAACTTAAATAAAAATGGGGCTGAGCTGCAATACCAGACAAAGCCTGAGAAATTTAGTTAGTGCAGTTAGTTTTACTTACATCAGATAACTGTACAATGCCTGGTGTAAACACATTTCCTACAATGTAAATCACCAGTGCAAGTTCTGTGCAGACACTAAACAAGCAGGGAATGCTGGGAGATTTAATCTCTGTAGCTTGCAGCATGGTGAATGCAGCTCTGGAGTATAATACAGGATGTAACTCCGGATCAGTACAGGATAAGTAATGTAATGTATGTACACAGTGACTCCACCAGCAGAATAGTGAGTTCTGCTCTGGAGTATAATAGAGCATGTAACTCTGGATCAGTACAGGATAAGTAATGTCATGTATGTACACAGTGACTCCACCGGCAGAATAGAGAGTGCAGCTCTGGAGTATAATACAGCATGTAACTCAGGATCAGTACAGGATAAGTAATGTCATGTATGTACACAGTGACTCCACCAGCAGAATAGAGAGTGCAGCTCTGGAGTAGAATACAGCATGTAACTCGGGTTCAGTACAGGATAAGTAATGTAATGTATGTACACAGTGACTCCACCAGCAGAATAGTGAGTGCAGCTCTGGAGTATAATACAGGATATAACTCCGGATCAGTACAGGATAAGTAATGTCATGTATGTACACAGTGACTCCACCAGCAGAATAGTGAGTTCTGCTCTGGAGTATAATGGAGCATGTAACTCTGGATCAGTACAGGATAAGTAATGTCATGTATGTACATAGTGACTCCACCAGCAGTATAGTGAGTGCAGCTCTGGAGTATAATACAGGATGTAACTCCGGATCAGTACAGGATAAGTAATGTAATGTATGTACACAGTGACTCCACCAGCAGAATAGCGAGTGCAGCTCTGGAGTATAATACAGGATGTAACTCAGGAACAGTACAGGATAAGTAATATATGTACACAGTGACTCCACCAGCAGAATAGGGAGTGCAGCTCTGGAGTATAATACAGGATGTAACTCCGGATCAGTACAGGATAAGTAATGTAATGTATGTACACAGTGACTCCACCAGCAGAATAGTGAGTTCTGCTCTGGAGTATAATAGAGCATGTAACTCTGGATCAGTACAGGATAAGTAATGTCATGTATGTACACAGTGACTCCACCGGCAAAATAGAGAGTGCAGGCTGGAGTATAATACAGCATGTAACTCGGGATCAGTACAGGATAAGTAATGTAATGTATATCCACAGTGACTCCACCAGCAGAATAGTGAGTGCAGCTCTGAAGTATAATACAGGATGTAACTCCGGATCAGTACAGGATAAGAAATGTCATGTATGTACACAGTAACTCCACCAGCAGAATAGTGAGTGCAGCTCTGAAGTATAATACAGGATGTAACTCAGGATCAGTACAGGATAAGTAATGTCATGTATATACACAGTGACTCCACCAGCAGAATAGTGAGTGCAGCTCTGGAGTATAATACAGGATGTAACTCAGGATCAGTACAGGATAAGTAATGTAATGTATGTACACAGTGACTCCACCAGCAGAATAGTGAGTGCAGCTCTGGAGTATAATACAGGATGTAACTCCGGATCAGTACAGGATAAGTAATGTCATGTATGTACACAGTGACTCCACCAGCAGAATAGTGAGTTCTGCTCTGGAGTATAATGGAGCATGTAACTCTGGATCAGTACAGGATAAGTAATGTCATGTATGTACATAGTGACTCCACCAGCAGTATAGTGAGTGCAGCTCTGGAGTATAATACAGGATATAACTCAGGATTAGTACAGAATAAGTAATGTAATGTATGTACACAGTGACTCCATCAGCAGAATAGTGAGTGCAGCTCTGGAGTATAATACAGGATGTAACTCCGGATCAGTACAGGATAAGTAATGTAATGTATATCCACAGTGACTCCACCAGCAGAATAGTGAGTGCAGCTCTGAAGTATAATACAGGATGTAACTCAGGATCAGTACAGGATAAGTAATGTCATGTATATACACAGTGACTCAACTTATTATGCTAATTAATTCTATATATAAACTGCAAAACCGTGTTCCTAGGTGGACACAGGCTGTAATGTAATACTAGTATCATAGAGCCCCCCAGCGATTAGAATCATTTAGTGTCTTGTGAAATATAAGCCAATAGTGATCCAGTGCCTTTGTGATGTGGAAACTTCTGTTGTGGAACGGAGGGTGGGATATACTGTATGTCCCAGAGAGAGTGCGGAATATTAGGCTATTTCCATTATTGTCTATGGGGAGGGGAGACCCTTGTGAGTTATGATGATCACCGAAACTTTGATCGTGTTGATTTTTCATCACTATTGTGCGTCACAGTCACATTACATTTATATCTAATACTTCTCTATTGACTTTTATGGATTGCGTCATTGTGCCGCCATTTTTCTCGTCATGCCGTTGTGTAGCCCAGTTGTATGGACATAGTACTACACATATATGCCGTCGAGCTGGAAAGTTTGTAGGTTGTTACACACAAATGAGCTGTTACCACTGAATCCTACTAGCCAGGTTTTCCGCCTGCAGGTATATACAGACACCAGGTTATTTTTACGAAGGTTCAGTCACGTGAGGCTAAAAATAACCCCGAGACCCAGTCCCCATTGTCACCATTAGGACGAGACGGTGGAAAAACAAACATAGGAAAACTCCATCCCGAAACACCAAACACCCACTCAACAGCCTCATTACTAAACAAGAACAAGCAATTTCCGAAGAGTTGAAAGGAACATTGGCGCGGGGTACAGTAGATGTCTGGTCAACATCCCAACAGATGATCAACACCAACTTACGAGTAAATATTATGATCCTCGGATCGCACCCTGAATGATACGGGAGCATTGCCGCCACTTGGATATTCTAATCACAATTAATAACAGTACTGGACGCCGCAAGCTCCTCTGACACCCGCGCGGCACTGTTGATGTTTTCACCCATGATGCCGTCCTCACCGCACGATAAGAGATGGCAGCTAGAAAACAATGATTTTATTTTTTTAAATCCTCAATAACATTTATTAAAGTGAACACGTGTCAGAGCGGCATGTCAAAGTACGATGGCGAGATAAGAATGTCGGCATAACATATACAGCGGTACCCGAGCGAGAGAGAAGAACGGAGCGACGTCAACAGAGGCATCAGATATTTCACTTGTTTTCCCGTAGAGGGGTAGTCAGGGGCACCCATCAGAAAAGGTATAGATATCTAATCATTGAAAGGAAACTATAGAGAACTTGGAATCATTAAAAAATGGATTATCGAGAGGAGAGAGTAGCTGTAGAATTTAGTCTCCCGTTGCAAATCTGTGCACAGTGACTCCATCAGCAGAATAGTGAGTGCAGCTCTGGAGTATAATACAGGATGTAACTCAGGATCAGTACAGTATATGTAATGTTATGTAAGTACACAGTGACTCCATCAGCAGAATAGTGAGTGCAGCTCTGGAGTATAATACAGGATATAACTCAGAATCCGTACAGGATAAGTAATGTAATGTATGTACACAGTGACTCCACCGTCAGAATAGTGAGTGCAGCTCTGGAGTATAATACAGGATATAACTCAGGATCAGTACAGTATATGTAATGTTATGTAAGTACACAGTGACTCCATCAGCAGAATAGTGAGTGCAGCTCTGGAGTATAATACAGGATGTAACTCAGGATCAGTACAGTATATGTAATGTTATGTAAGTACACAGTGACTCCATCAGCAGAATAGTGAGTGCAGCTCTGGAGTATAATACAGGATATAACTCAGAATCCGTACAGGATAAGTAATGTAATGTATGTACACAGTGACTCCACCGTCAGAATAGTGAGTGCAGCTCTGGAGTATAATACAGGATATAACTCAGGATCAGTACAGTATATGTAATGTTATGTAAGTACACAGTGACTCCATCAGCAGAATAGTGAGTGCAGCTCTGGAGTATAATACAGGATATAACTCAGAATCCGTACAGGATAAGTAATGTAATGTATGTACACAGTGACTCCACCGTCAGAATAGTGAGTGCAGCTCTGGAGTATAATACAGGATATAACTCAGGATCAGTACAGTATATGTAATGTTATGTAAGTACACAGTGACTCCATCAGCAGAATAGTGAGTGCAGCTCTGGAGTATAATACAGGATGTAACTCAGGATCAGTACAGTATATGTAATGTTATGTAAGTACACAGTGACTCCATCAGCAGAATAGTGAGTGCAGCTCTGGAGTATAATACAGGATATAACTCAGAATCCGTACAGGATAAGTAATGTAATGTATGTACACAGTGACTCCACCGTCAGAATAGTGAGTGCAGCTCTGGAGTATAATACAGGATATAACTCAGGATCAGTACAGTATATGTAATGTTATGTAAGTACACAGTGACTCCATCAGCAGAATAGTGAGTGCAGCTCTGGAGTATAATACAGGATGTAACTCAGGATCAGTACAGTATATGTAATGTTATGTAAGTACACAGTGACTCCATCAGCAGAATAGTGAGTGCAGCTCTGGAGTATAATACAGGATATAACTCAGAATCCGTACAGGATAAGTAATGTAATGTATGTACACAGTGACTCCACCGTCAGAATAGTGAGTGCAGCTCTGGAGTATAATACAGGATATAACTCAGGATCAGTACAGTATATGTAATGTTATGTAAGTACACAGTGACTCCATCAGCAGAATAGTGAGTGCAGCTCTGGAGTATAATACAGGATATAACTCAGAATCCGTACAGGATAAGTAATGTAATGTATGTACACAGTGACTCCACCGTCAGAATAGTGAGTGCAGCTCTGGAGTATAATACAGGATATAACTCAGGATCAGTACAGTATATGTAATGTTATGTAAGTACACAGTGACTCCATCAGCAGAATAGTGAGTGCAGCTCTGGAGTATAATACAGGATGTAACTCAGGATCAGTACAGTATATGTAATGTTATGTAAGTACACAGTGACTCCATCAGCAGAATAGTGAGTGCAGCTCTGGAGTATAATACAGGATATAACTCAGAATCCGTACAGGATAAGTAATGTAATGTATGTACACAGTGACTCCACCGTCAGAATAGTGAGTGCAGCTCTGGAGTATAATACAGGATATAACTCAGGATCAGTACAGTATATGTAATGTTATGTAAGTACACAGTGACTCCATCAGCAGAATAGTGAGTGCAGCTCTGGAGTATAATACAGGATGTAACTCAGAATCCGTACAGGATAAGTAATGTAATGTATGTACACAGTGACTCAACCAGCAGAATAGCGAGTGCAGCTCTGGAGTATAATACAGGATGTAACTCTGGATCAGTACAAGATAAGTAATATAATGTATGTACACAGTGACTCCACCAGCAGAATAGTGAGTGCAGCTCTGGAATATAATACAGGATGTAACTCTGGATCAGTACAGGATAAGTAATGTAATGTATGTACACAGTGACTCCACCAGCAGAATAGTGAGTGCAGCTCTGGAGTATAATACAGGATGTAACTCTGGATCAGTACAGGATAAGTAATATAATGTATGTACACAGTGACTCCATCAGCAGAATAGTGAGTGCAGCTCTGGAGTATAATACAGGATATAACTCAGGATCAGTAGAGGATAAGTAATGTAATGTATGTACACAGTGACTCCACCGTCAGAATAGTGAGTGCAGCTCTGGAGTATAATACAGGATATAACTCAGGATCAGTACAGGATAAGTAATGTAATGTATGTACACAATGACTCCACCAGCAGAATAGTGAGTGCAGCTCTGGAGTATAATACAGGATGTAACTCAGGATCAGTACAGGATAAGTAATGTAATGTATGTACACGGTGACTCCACCAGCAGAATAGTGAGTGCAGCTCTGCAGTATAATACAGGATGTAACTCTGGATCAGTACAGGATAAGTAATGTAATGTATGTACACAGTGACTCCACCAGCAGAATAGTGAGTGCAGCTCTGGAGTATAATACAGGATGTAACTCTGGATCAGTACAGGATAAGTAATGTGATGTACGTAAACAGTGTAACAACTAGCAGATAAAACTGATAATCTCCGGATAGGCCATCAATAGCTGACGGGTCGGGGTCCGAGTCCTGGGACCCCCACCGATCAGCTGTTTGGAAGGGGGTGCAGCGCTCGTACGAGCGCTGCTTCCCCTGCATTTATACTTGCTCACTGAATCATCGACACGCATTTAGCGGCGATTCACAGCCTTCTTCTCCAATTGAAGTGAATGAGCTGCAATACCTGTGAATCGCCGCTACAATGTGTCAAAGATCCACGGTGAGCAAGAAGAAAAGAAGGGGAAGCAGCGCTCATATGAGCGCTGCACCCCCTTCAAAATAGCTGAGCAATGGGGGTCCCGGGAGTTGGACCCCGACCCATCAGCTATCGACGGCCTCCTGAGGCTAGGCCATTAATTTTTAGTTACTGGAAAACCTCTTTAAGGGGTTTTACTGTTTAATTGTAGATAAGGTGACCTTTCTTGAACCCATCCCACTTTGCTATCTGTTGTTTTTTAAGGAGGAATATCCAGAATTAGACAGCCCCTTTAAGAGTACAGTACTCACTCTGAGAAAAACATGGCTGCTCTCTTCCAGAAACAGCGCCACTTTTGTCCATGGGTTTTGTCTGGTATTGCAGCACAGCCTCATTCACACGTCTCACAAATAAGATGCAGTTTTTGACTGGGAGCCATAACTGTGGAACAGGGTGGTAGCTGGTACTTGTCATAGACAACAGTGTCCCCCCACATTGGTCAGCCCTGACTGTTGAGGACAATATGGCAGAATCTAGCTGCAGGGGAAAAGCAAAATCACATGGACGGCCATTTAAATGAATGGCCCTCAATGTAATGCATCCGCTGAGCGGCTCTCCATGCTGGCACATATATGGGGTCCTAATCAGTGAACCCCCTTTATGACCTCCATATGCCCTAACACATTGTACTACATTACAGAAGAGTAACCCAAGTATTGTAGGTGAATGCACTAGATACAATACATTCCCTCCGTTCCCATGATCCTCTACTCTTATTCACAATAAATAATCTTAGTGGTCCCTATAATATCACCTTACAAGGATATTGGGGGTAGTTGCATGAACTTTAAAATGATAAACCCCGGATAACCTGCATCGGTGCCGGACATTTCTGGTCCGCATTAACTCGTCCGCTCACCTCACACAATGTGAAAGCTATTTATAACCACATGAAATGCAAACACTGAGAGGGTATCCCACCAGTGAGCATTACCGAGCTTGAGATTACCTGGAACGCGTCTGCCTCCTTCAGGACAATCTGGGGTACTGCAGCCAATATTCCGCAGGAAACCAAGAAAAAAAATATATCTGGAAAAACTTTCACAGCGATCAGCCAATCAATCTATAAAACTTAGGCTCAGTTCACACTAGCGTTACTATATGTTTACCTCTCTTCCGTCAGAGGAAGAGAGGCTCGAAACATTAAACGGAAAGCAATGGTTCCTTTAGAATTTCCATTGATTTCAATGGTAATTCTTTTGTTTCAGTTGCTTTCCGTTTGTCTCCATTCGCTAGGTTTCCATTTTTTTTTTGAAAAAAACAAAAGCGGAAACCTAGCGAACGGAGGTAAACGGAAAGCAACGAATTTAAAAGAATTACCATTGAAATCTATGGAATTCTAACGGAACTGTTGCTTTCCGTTTAATCTTTCGATCCTCTCTTCCCCTGACAGAAGAGAGGTAAATGTATACTAACGCTAGTGTGAACTGAGCCTAATCAATAGACGGGTACAGTAATTAAAGGGGCAGCGTCGTTGTAGAACGGATTCATTTATTATTGATGAATATTCTCCCATCGTTCAGGACCCACTGACCCTGTTTGGAGAAATATTCTACGGTCCTTCTGCCATCAGGTATGCAAATGTCCGACTTCATAGATCCGGTTATTACTACAATGTGCTGAAGATGACGACAGACACAAAGCACGACTGATAGAAGAGGGGGAGACTTCTCAAAACTAGCGCAAAGGAAAAGTGGAGCAGTCATCCATAGCCACCAATCAGGTTCAAGCTCTCATTTGTAAGGCACGCTTTGAAAGATTAAAACAGCCACCTGATTGGTTGCAATGGGCAACTTCTCCAAATGTATCCTTTGCAATTACATCTCCTCTATTGAGCGCCTCTCTTGTCTATAGTTTTTCTTTGGTATTGCAGCTTAGACCATTCATAAGAATAAATCATTAAGAGTGGGGGTATAGAGGGAGGCGACTGTCTCATGGGAAAGAAGGACATATATATATATATGTGGCATGCTGTGTATAAGGCAGGATTGTTTTTAAAGGTACCACAGTGATCTAATTAAAAGTTAGTCACCTAAGAGCCAATCAGAAGCATCCTGAAACAGTGGAATACGGAGGAAGAAGTCGTTTCTCAGAAGCGGAAACTCCAATGAAGATCTATATCAACAACGCTTGTGCTGATGCTGCTTCCACAGGAGGTTGAGAACTCGACATTAAGCATTGCAGCTGCTGACAGATGATTTACTATGAACTTCAGGGCTCCTAGATATTTCCACTTACCCGTAACAGCTCATCTTCATGTAGTGAACGGCCAAGAACACTTCGTTATTCATTCATAACGTTATAATCGATAAACCGGAGCAAAGAGCAGCTCCAAAGGGCGTCTGCAGGACCTAGGGCTACAGTCAGCACAGATTTCAGTGGGGACAGTGTAATGCTTCATTCCTCCTGTGGGTGTGCTGCAGGGAAATTAAACATTTGCTGCTGGTTTCTCCCTCAACATTACAGGTAATTGCCGGGTGTCTCAGCATCAGGACAACCCTTGATCATTATATTGTAGGGAGCATCCTACCAACAAAAAGGAATTGTCGAAAGTGGACAACCCCTCGAAGTACAACTTGTTCTTTGTGGTCCATTCTCTATTTCCCAGCTTGCTTTGGGAAAGGCTTTTCTGATCCTATAGGACGGGATCAAATCCCATTCTTAATACATATACGCTCTTTGCATACGGCCATGAGCCCTAATTTAGATCTTGAGTCTTCCATTGACTGCAGGGCGTCTGAGCGTTGACATTGTTGGTATTGATAAAAAAAATATTACACATTAGGATGGTTTCAGACAGCCGTAATAAGGCCGCAGTCTAACGTCCATATCGCGGCTGCACGACCTGGATTCCAGTACTGAACAGAACCATAAGGTTCAGTTCCATAAAACTGCAGCGAATGCAAAACCAAAATGTATGAAAACGTTCCTATAGGATCGCCGCATAGAAAGCGTAGATAACAGCGCGCAGGTGGAGTGGTACTTTAACCCTCTATTATACACACAACGTTGCACACGGAGAGGATTTTCCATTATTTTCATCTTCATCAGTGACGCACGACAATTTAACCTTGAGATGTGTTGGGTGTTTTGTGAGGAGCGTCTCGGCTGCCGCTGTAAGATTTTCAGCTAAAAGTCACTTGGATGTCAATATTATTATGCAGAACGGCCACCAACTAGATGATAAACCCCCAGACAAGCCCAATAGGGAACATAGGGATCTCTTACTGAGACAGGATCCTTTAATATAAATTCTCCCATAGAGTATACAGTACAACGTGCCATCAGACCAGGGTAGATATAGAGCAGCGGTACCAACCTGGAGCTCTACAGCTGCTGCAAAACTAAAACTCCCAGCAAGTCATGACAGAGAGGGTGTCGTTTCATAACAGCAGATATGGAGCAATGTGGCGCTCTTCTGGTTTGTGCTATCATACTGCTCTAACCCAGGACACGACAGCCCCGATCTCCTACCCTCAGACGGTTTTACCAATGTTGCTTCAAGGGAGCCCTGTGAATGTTCACACGCTCTGGAGTATAATACGGGATATTATGTAGTGTATGTACACAGTGACTTCACCAGCAGAATAGTGAGTGCAGCTCTAGAGTATAATACAAGATGTAACTCAGGATCAGTACAGGATAGGTAATGTATATACACAGTGACTCCACCAGCAGAATAGTGAGTGCAGCTCTGGAGTATAATACAGGATATAACTCAGGATCAGTACAGGATAAGTAATGTAATGTATGTACACAGTGACTCCACCAGCAGAATAGTGAGTGCAGCTCTGGAGTATAATACAGGATGTAACTCCGGATCAGTACAGGATAAGTAATGTATATACACAGTGACTCCACCAGCAGAATAGTGAGTGCAGCTCTGGAGTATAATACAGGATATAACTCAGGATCAGTACAGGATAAGTAATGTAATGTATGTACACAGTGACTCCACCAGCAGAATAGTGAGTGCAGCTCTGGAGTATAATACAGGATGTAACTCAGGATCAGTACAGGATAAGTAATGTATGTACACAGTGACTCCACTAGCAGAATAGTGAGTGCAGCTCTGGAGTATAATACAGGATGTAACTCAGGATCAGTACAGGATAAGTAATGTATGTACACAGTGACTCCACCAGCAGAATAGTGAGTGCAGCTCTGGAGTATAATACAGTATGTAACTCAGGATCAGTACAGGATAAGTAATGTATGAACACATGTATTATATTGACAAGATGAGTGAATCAAGTTGCCGGATTTGACAGTCTACAGAATAAGGCTATGTTCACACGGAGTATTTTGGGGGAGGAATATCTGCCTCAAAATTCCGTTTGGAACTTTGAGGCAGATTTTCCTCTCCCTGAACGCAGATTTTCGCGGCGATTTTCGCCCGCGGCCATTGAGCGCCGCGGGCCTAAAACAGCGCGAAATACGCTTTCTCTGCCTCCCATTGAAGTCAATGGGAAGTCAGAGGCGGAAGCGCCCGAAGATAGGGCATGTCGCTTCTTTTTCCCGCGAGGCAGTTTTACTGCTCGCGGGAAAAAGACGCCGACGCCTCCCATTGAAATCAATGGGAGGCGTTCTCGGGCCGTTTTTGCGACGCGGTTTCCGCGTCAAAAAACTCGGCAAAATACTCAGTGTGAACATAGCCTTAAACAGGCAAATTGATTTACTCATCTTGAAACCTGGCACATCAATTTGCCAATCACTATTATGGCTGGCAATTCCGGCAAATATCTATTAGTGATATTTAAAAATTGAGAGAGAAAAAAAAACCACCCAAGAAACATTTAAGAATTTTATTTGAATACGTATGTGCCCTGTACAGGAATCACTGCCGGGATGCCAAGAACCCGGCGTCAATCAGCATAAGATATGGCAGAACAAGTACCTCCTGTATGATCACATTTGTGGCTCAGGTGGTAGGCGGGCACTGGACACTTGATTGGAGAATTTCAATTTATTTATTTTTTTTTTTGAATAGGTATTTTTATATTATTTTTTAAAACTAAAATACATGGACCTGACGGGGCTCAATCACAACCTTTAATTGGAATGGATCGTCAGTATCTGTAAGCGACAGACCCGTTATTTATAAGTAACCTAAACTGCATTCTTAAGGTAAAGCTCCGCATAGACCCGTAAGACCCTCAGCAAATAGGGAAAATCTTCACGCTTTTTAACATCCTAATTACCTATTTTTTATGTTTTTCACTTATTTTTAATCTTTCTTTTGTATTCTGTGCAGTGTAGAATAAAAACTCGTATAGCTGCATGGAAACCGTCAACAGGTAAGCTGGCTGCTGTTGCCCGATTTTATTATTAAGTGCATAATGGGCCCTGGGTTTGCTCATTTTATTAAAACTTACCATGACATCTTCTTTCAAAGGGGGAAAAAACAAAACAAAAAAAACACGAAAAACTTTCAGGAGGAAAGGACAACGTGAACAGTAAAAAGAAAATAAGGTGAAGCGGAGGCCAAGCTCCACCCACTTAGAGCCACACCCACTTCTGACACCAGCTGCTAATGGAGAAAACCAATAGGGGAAGACCCCAGTTTCTCAGAGGAGAAGCCTTTATAAACCGAAAAGCTTCCCCCCCCCCCCTCCCACATATTTCTAGGTTTAGTGACTACATAATGAAGGCATTAGGCATTCGTATATATTAACCCCTTAATGATCAGAAAGTTTAGACATACCAAATACCCCATCATTAAATTCTGATTTAATAGAGGGTAGTCTATTCGTCGGTGCGGAGAGCAGTTACAAAGAGCTTTTCTCTGTCTGGAGGATCCGGCGTGTTCATCAATTACACACAACCCATTGTTTTCCATGAGAACTGTGTAATGCTTCTTTTCTCCTGAGGTGGCGCTGTAGGGAAATTGAACACTTGCTGCCAGTTCTTCCCACATATTGTGATCGCTGGGGGATCATCAGCTCCTGCAAATTCCAGAGAAACAGTCTTGTAGAAATCGGCCATAGAAAGGCAGGTGAGTGACACCCCTTGGTTTTCACAGGAATGCTTAAAATGGGTGGGACTTAATTAAAGGGATAGGACTCTGTTTTGCTTTATGTCAATTGCAGCCAGAGCGAGAGAGTGGGGCTTCTACCATCTCTCAGCCATAGATAAACCAAACTAAGTCCATAACTATTTAGCAAAACCAATTGATCTTATATTCCGTGGTCTAGAGATGAGGATTTTTTTTTTTTACCCTTTGAACTATTTGAAACAGAATTAGGTGGAGATCATAGTAAGTGTTTTTAGTATTTTTTTTCACCTTTAAAAGGGCCCTACATTGTCCTATGAAACCAAGACTTAAAGTGTACAGCCAAAAGATATAAAATTCCCCCTCATGAATGGAGACTTATTACTACAGCCCTATAAAAATGAGGGACATTTTTGAATGACGTCATCACACAATGGTCTGGATGACTGGGAAGAATAAAGTGATATGGGAATATTATTTTTGCGATCCTTAAAGTTTAACCCTGTGGATGTTATAATCTTACTCAATCCAAATAACCACATAACCACCTAACCCCCCCCCCCCCCTCCCCCGACTCCTCCATGGACATGCCCCAGGAAGCATATGTTATTTCAAAAAGGGGGGAGATAAGTGGCTGCTGGACACTATTGGAGCCACTTGTCTTGGGAGAAAAACTATAAATGGTCACGTGGGGTATTTACGGCCTGTGGCCAGATTGACATTGCTATTGGTCTAATGGGGGTTTTCCAGGACTGCCATTTTTTTTTTTCTAACAAACTTAGTGCCGTCCCGTCCAGGTGTCCACATGACTATCATGTGACTGCCCCGTCCTCGCACTCCGACACACCACATGCGTCTCGTCTCCATATGCGCATACAGCGGCGGGGTGATCAGATGCGCAGTACAGTATGGCTGGGCAGCTAATCGAAAAAAAAATGAAACCGAATTTCAGCGCAATTAATCAACGTCATCTTGCAAATTTTGGTTTAATCAATTATTCTTTCCAGGTTTAAACTGTATCTGCTTCTTCATGACGTTGATACAGTTGAATCCAATGGTAGAGCAGGGAGCCGTAAAGTCCCTGCTCGACCATTCACTACGTATCGCCAGACATGAGGCAGTGACGTCATCGCACATTTCTGCGCCGAGCCACACAGATCAGAGGGATCTCCCCTACTCGTCATTGAAACGGGGTTAGGGGAGTGTGTATATTATTATTTTTAATCAGGCACTATTGGGTATGTGGAGGGCAGCTATGGGGGCATTATACAGTGTGGGGGCATTATACAGTGTGGAGGGCAGTATACAGTGTGGAGGGCAGTATACAGTGTGGAGGGCAGTATACAGTGTGGAGGGCAGTTACGGGGGCATTATACAGTGTGGGGGCAGTATACTGTGTGGAGGGCAGTTACGGGGGCATTATACCGTGTATACAGCAGGCTCAGGGGATAAATATTCACCGGCATAGCATGCAAATAAGGGGCGTGACATGCAAAAAGGGGTGTGGTCTAAATAATTGTTTATTAATCGTAATCGAGGTTATATGTTCAATTAATCGGGATTTTTATTTATGTCATAATTGCCCGGCCCCTACAGTACAGTACCGGGTGATCAGGTCATGTGATCCATCTGGCAGGGACTTCATCTGAAGAGATATATTAAGAAAAAATATTTTAAAAAATAGTCAAATCCAGTGAGCCCCTTTAAATAAAAGTGCAGTGATGATCGGTGCCTTTATTGAACAATCCTGCACGGGATAATTTAACTAGAAGATATCACTTTGTAATGACGCAATTAAGGCCAACGGATTTTAAAAAAACCAAAATGTAAACATTAAAAAAAAAACTGATTAACAAAAAAAACAAAATCCCAGTAACATCTTATGATGTAGGATCCAAGTGCCAGTATAGAACAATTTGGATGAACCCCCTTTCCCTTAAATCACCGCAGAGGAGACCCCTCTCCCCAATCATAAACGGTTATTTTCTTGTAAAAAGCAAAGAAACCCCTTCCCCCGGCGGCCCACATTGTACATTTTTGGATAAAACAACCATTAAGAAAACAAATAAAATAATTGTGATTATACGAGGAGGAGGATCACGGGCTACGTCTTCCCTTCTTCATCAGCAGGTGGCATTGAATGGCGCGTATTCGGTCTTTGGCGGGGGCAAATTCCGGTTGGAGTTCTAACGTGGACTCGTACCACTGCATCGCCTTCTCGAATTCCTCCTAGGGACAGGGAGACACAGGTTTAGAGACGTCGGCTGTGATGAGT
Organism: Rhinoderma darwinii; assembly: GCF_050947455.1. Classification (NCBI taxonomy): domain Eukaryota; kingdom Metazoa; phylum Chordata; class Amphibia; order Anura; family Rhinodermatidae; genus Rhinoderma; species Rhinoderma darwinii. The sequence goes on from NC_134695.1 coordinate 69,572,412, forward strand.
ATGAGAGGACGGAGAGGGTTCTGGTAAGAAACACGGCCATTTTTTATGCAATGATCTACCGCAATGGCGCACCCCGACCAAAAGTGACGAACCTCATGTTGCATTCTCCTACAGAGGGTCATTAGCGGAGATAACGGGTGTCCACGGCTTGTGTGATGTTCGCTGCTGAACATAGAAGTCAATGGCCTCCTAACTTGGATGTGTTTGGCCCGATGGTCGACCGAACCCCCGCGGCAGCCGTCGCGGCACGCTATAAACTACCCTGCGGTCACGAGGAGCGGTCCGGTGTCCGACCAGAAGTATCAAAGCAAAAAAAAAGACTTACCATTGCTACATAAACATTCGCCAGTGTGAAATGATTCACCACAAAGTGCGGCGCTATTTCCACCGCCATCGTAGCGACAATGATGGCGTCGTTCCATAACTTGGCGTTGTGAAAGATGTTTGCTAAGCTGATGAGTGGTACGTCCTGGAAAGACAGAAGGTAACATTTTTGAAGGTGTTTTTCTACCAGACGGTCGCGTGTAATAAATCATTTTGCAATTGAAATGTATCCAAATAAATTTCTGTGTTTCGTAAAACTTACATCGGTGTTCGTAATAGCGCCCCCTAGATATTTCCCTGACCGCCGATATCTGCATCAAGCAGTACTGGACACACATGCGCAGTTTGGCGCTGCATACTAGTCGCTTGTTGTGATGCGTCCGTGTAATTTATACGGTAATCGCGGCTCCTTCATTGCGCTGATTGGCGAGGTTCCTGGAGGTCAGACCCCCACCGATCAAGAATCCAATAATTACATAATAAAACGTTCTGCAACTTTCTAATATACTTTTTGTTTGTATTCCTCACCCCTTTCAATATCTCTGCTTGCGGTCATTGAATGGAGAGAAGAAAAAAAACAAAACATCCAGGGTGCAAAAACCCAACACAAATCTAATACTCCTCTGAGGGTTTGTTACAGTTGTATCCAGTGTAGACCATCCTCTGACTCTCTAGGTTGATACATTTTACCTGCACTGATACACTGTAACAAAATAGGAGAGATATTTACAAGCTTAATACATGAACAGTAAAGCAAGCTAGAAATAGAATAGGGATAAGTAAGATGATCTCAGGGAGGAGACACCCCCGAAATGTCATGTTACATTATAACCCAACACGCCTTTTGCAGAATCGCTTTGAAACGCGTCACCGTCTCTCCTGTAAACCATCGGCCGCTCATACATATATGGATATGGCTATTTAATCGTACCGCTACTTACTTATACGTAATGTTTATACCTAGTACGACCCCACAGATCAGCAGAACGAAGGAGCCAGGACGCTCGCTGGAGCTGTACATACAGGTGCGGCTGCGCCGGTCCTGTCAGCTCAGTCCTATTCACCTGAATGGGACGGACCTTCAGTATCAAACTGAACCGCACGATCGAAAGAGCCACAGCGCCTGCGTAAACAATGACGGTCTCACACCTAATTCATTGTACCGATTGGTGGGGTCCCGGGGGAGGAACCCTATCTGTCACACATTGCCGGCATCGGTCATCAGTGCCGGGGAACCCCTTTAGGACATATGAATGGAAAAAGGAGGGAAGAGAGGGACTCAGGACCCCCCTCTAATAGCCAGAGGAGAGCGGCTCCATCTCTTTAGGACATGGCGAATCTGAGACACTTCACAACCTGATTACAGGTGATCGCAGGGGTCCATGTAGCGGGACCCCCCTCTTCGTCGGAGGAACATAACATAGGAAGGGGCAGACCAAAAAGGAGCCAAAAGGAAGAGGGCCGGTGCCTGCGCAGGATGCTAAGAGGGTGACAGACGTCATATGGAGAGAAGACTATTTGCAAAAGGTTACGGCCATACAGCTGATCAGCGAGCCGCCATGTTTACTGACCGATGCACAGACTCCTCAACACCAATCAGAATCCGAGCAGGTGACTGGAAATGATGGAGAGTCTTAGGATCGGGACTGACCTTCATGTGATGCGGTGCGTAGTGCAGGGCCTGCCGTAAGCAGTCTATGGCTTTCTTCCCTTGGCCCTTAACTCTCCAGTATAAGGCCGCCATGCTGGATAATACCCACGAGGTCTGATTCTAGAAGACAAGAAGTAAAGGACTGTTCACATTTACATAATCGCAGATTTTCAGATGAGGGATTCCTCCTGCATTATATTTATTTTCAAGTACATGGAGTAATGCAGCCATAGCGCCCTGCAGGATGCGGAATATCGGGGTGTCGTATTCACCGCACGCTATCGGACAATGCCAGGTTGTACGGCGTGTTGTTCAGCGCCACTTGTCTGAAGTACCAGAAACTGGAATAATTCAGTCATATAATGTGTGTCTTGAAACCCACGGCCGTTTGATATTTGGCGTAAAAAAAAAACAAAAAAAAACGGGCGAGGTTGACCCCATAAATACGGCGCTTGCATCAAACATTTTTTTCAATGCGATTATGCCAAAGGAACTGCATTCAGGAATTTATCCTATTATGTCTGGTTTACATTAAAAAATAATCCCATTGACACTTGTCCCAGCAGCTTACAATCTAATCTCCCGACTACAAGAAAACCAACTTATCGGCAGCGACTTTTAGAATCTGACAATTCCAGGTTTTGTGGCTTTTTCCAATATCCCAATGTGCCGACTTTAGGGTTTTAACAAGTCAGGGGCGCACCATGTACTGGGGTTTTCTGGGAGTAAATCCTTAGGATCGAGTCCAGGGGGGTCAGCAACTCAGCACTCCAGCCGATGCGAAACTACAATTCCCAGCATGCCCTGATAGACTTTTAATAAAGCCTTTGTTTGTCAGTGCACGCTGGGAGTTGTAGTTTCACAACAGCTGGAGTGTCAAAGGTTGCTGACCCCTGGGATAGGCCATCAATGTTTGATCGGTATGACCTCTGGGACCCCCAACGATCATCTGGGGCGGAGCTATAGGACCAGGCACAGCCGCTGTGATCTGATGGTCGGATACCCCACCGATCAAACACGGACGGCGAATCCTGAGGATTTTAACCCCTTTATAGGATCATCTAAATTAGACAAAGTGTGTAAAGGAAACTCTGCAGACGCACCTTCTCCAGCACCTTCATTATTCTGGTGCCCACCTGCTCCAGGGACTGTGGTGGGTACTTGTCCTTGCCAAGGTTCTGTAAAACCTGAAAAACAAGCAAAATTATTACCAAAATGTCTCCAAACCTAAAACCACACGGGAGAACTCCCAGCACTGACCTCCTTCAGTTGGCTCTCTCCGGTGTAGTGTATGGCAGCTCGGTTTGCTACCCCATACAGGTGGTCCAGGGTGTGCATGCTGGCCGGCAGGTTGGCATTACATAGGGGCTCTACACCGGGTTCCTGCAGCTGGGTGGCAAAATCCACATGTTCTGTAATACTACAAGAGCAAAATACCACAATGAGAAGGGGCTACGCTGCACGGAAGTCGTGAAATCCTTTCATCCGGCATCTGATAATCCATAAACTCGGATAATCCAGCACGGAACAGCAGAAGAAACCAAACCCCAGACTCCATAGATTACGAAATAAAGTCAGATTAAAAGATTTTGGGCAGCGGTTATGCCAGTTTAGCATAAACTGCGCCAAAAATAATTCTCGTGGGTTTTCTCCTTATTTGGAAAGTGATGAGAATATTCGGGCCGGCTCCAAGGAGACTTCGTTTTAATCAAATTTATTAAACAGAAAGCCTGAAAATTGCGCAAATTTTGGCGCAAAACTTGCTGATGACAAACGTAGATTCGTTTTTCTGCCTCAAAGAAAGTAAAATGCGCCAAATTTGTCCAGAGACGTGCAACTTCTAATAATTCTGGGGCAAATCACTCCAAACATCTCCTTTGATTAGACTGGTATAAGATACGCCGGTCACGTGTTAATTTCTCTACCGGCAAGCAAATATTAAGAATTTCCTACGACTGCCTAATAATCCAGAATATCTGATAATCCGGCACTAATGAGGAGTGAATTTTTAACCTGATTTGTCAAACGCTTCACGATCGCCATATTTCAGATTCGCTTCGGCCTATAAAGGGGTAAATAATTTCTCCCATCGTATCCTGTGGGCAGTGAATTGTGAACCATTTTATGAATCGGGAGGTCAATGCCATCATTTCCAGCGCCGGATTATCAGATCTCATGAACCTACCAGGGTGCGTTGATGCCGGATTAAAGGAATTAATGAATTGCAGAAAAAAAAACGCCACCGCCTCCCATTGAAATTAACGGCATTTACTTTCTGGCGTTTTTTTACACCGATTCGGATGCGGTCTCCGTGTCCAAAACCTCAGTGTGAACAGGGCCTAAGAAAGTCTGATAAACCTTTGCACTTACTCTATATTTTTTGCAGACACTGCCAACCAAGTGCTGGCCACGGTAGACAGCTCCACCCGCCGCAGCTTTAGACACTCATCAGGACTTGGCCATCCGAGACTCCGGTAATCAGGTCTCCTGCCTGAAAAGGGAACACTTGATATGATATAGAAGGGAAATCCAGGACATGTGTAAGCAGACGTTTTATATGATGCAGAGTTGTAGGAACTTCAGGGTTTCGGCGCGGTTTTCAATCACTTTTTGTTTTAGAATGAAAAATTCTGCAACTTCCTAATACACTTGAGTTTCTATTCACTGACAAACAGATATTGATCTTGGAAATGGTTAGGAATAGAAACATCCATTTTTTACATTCCGAGGCTGAAAATCCCTCCGGCCCCAAGAAAGTAAATCTGACAAACCCATTATACACGGGATAATGTCCCCCCGTCTGTAAATTACAGGAATATTGGTAATCACCAAGTAGTTTCAGGGCCATATAAAAAGGAGGCAAGTTCTGCAGCAGCTGTGTGTATTATGATGTGCTGCAACATCTGGTCCCAGAACTGTATATTACACACTGCAGCAGCCGAGGGGTGTGTGATGATGTTCTGCAGCAGCCGAGGGGTGCGTGATGATGTTCTGCAGCAGCCGAGGGGTGCGTGATGATGCTCTGCAGCAGCCGAGGGGTGCGTGATGATGCTCTGCAGCAGCCGAGGGGTGCGTGATGATGCTCTGCAGCAGCCGAGGGGTGCGTGATGATGCTCTGCAGCAGCCGAGGGGTGCGTGATGATGCTCTGCAGCAGCCGAGGGGTGCGTGATGATGCTCTGCAGCAGCCGAGGGGTGCGTGATGATGCTCTGCAGCAGCCGAGGGGTGCGTGATGATGCTCTGCAGCAGCCGAGGGGTGCGTGATGATGTTCTGCAGCAGCCGAGGGGTGCGTGATGATGTTCTGCAGCAGCCGAGGGGTGCGTGATGATGTTCTGCAGCAGCCGAGGGGTGTGTGATGATGTTCTGTAGCAGCCGAGGGGTGAGTGATGATGTTCTGCAGCAGCCGAGGGGTGTATGATGATGTTCTGCAGCAGCCGAGGTGTGTATGATGTTCTGCAGCAGCCGAGGTGTGTATGATGATGTTCTGCAGCAGCTGAGGCGTGTATGATGATGTTCTGCAACATCTGGTTCCCAGAACTGTAGATTACACACTGCAGCAGCTGAAGAACCTCAATCACTAGTTGGCAAAGACGACGAAAATTCCTACATAAATGATCTGTGACAAACTACTTTCTTAGTTCGAGATAAGCAGCCCCTTTGTAGCGCCGCCTATCTCCGTATAATGATCCGGTTCGGACATCGGAATGTAATGTCAGACGTGTCATTGGAAAGTTGTATTGCGTGTAAACAATCCTCTGATCTAAACGTCTGGAATAGTGATGAATATATATGCCGATACAGTGTAGTAACAAAAAGGTTTCCATTCATTAACAGCAAGCACAAAATGGTGGAGAATTGAAACACAAAGTACATCAGAAAGGTAAAGAAAATTATACAGTGATTACGGACACAAAAAGATAGCTGCCGTTTTATACACATAACAGACGTATATATTACACATCATTACGAGGCCGCTGCTGTATATTTGTCCTGGCAATATTGTGGCAGTGGAAACCAAGACTCGTCAGATCATTTTCTACTAGAAAGGGCAACAACCACCCAAAAACAGAGGCGGACAGGCTGCCCAGATGGGCATGTTTACCTTGGGGACCGGGAGAAGGGATTTTTGGCCCGCTGATCTCAAGTGCAGCTTGAAAGTCATCACTATCAACATCAATGACGTCTTCCCCAAGTGCCTCTGAGAGGTCGGCAGGATTTACGTCGTCTGCCTTCGGCTTCTTTACGCGTTTTACCTGGAAAGTAATCTTCAAAGGACGAGAAAAAAAACGAAGTCATTAATGGGTTAAGCAAAGACAGAAATTAACAAAGTCAACACTGCACGGAGAAGACTCACTGCCACCCCCCTCACCCAGGACATGGTAAGAAGCCGATTATGTGAAGAACTTACCCATTCAGCCTCCTCGTCATCATCACAATCTCCGAAGCAGGACCCCGACTGACCATCTTGAGCCCCTTTCTTCAGGACCCTAATTCCCTGCAGGTCCATTCGTCGCCCTTTCAGCTCCAGGGCACCCTCAAAAGCTTCCAGGGGCCACGAGTTTTCAAATTCATCTACAAGAGCCAACATCTCCTCAGATATCGGAGCCTCCGGGGTGGATTCTTCTGTGTTGTTGGTTTCAGCCATAATGACATCTGAGAGAAGAGGAGACAAAATATTACACAACCTGACTGAACAAAATGAAGATCTAATGTAGAGACCCCCCACTGAACACTCACCAATTTACACGTAGAATGAATCTTATACTCCAGAGCTGCACTCACTATTCTGCTGGTGGAGTCACTGTGTACATACATTACATTACTTATCCTGTACTGATCCTGCGTTCTATCCTGTATTATACTCCAGAGCTGCACTCACTATTCTGCTGGTGCAGTCACCGTGTACATACATTACTTATCCTGTACTGATCCTGAGTTACATCCTGTATTATACTCCAGAGCTGCACTCACTATTCTGCTGGTGGAGTCACTGTGTACATACATTACATTACTTATCCTGTACTGATCCTGAGTTACATCCTGTATTATACTCCAGAGCTGCACTCACTATTCTGCTGGTGCAGTCACTGTGTACATACATTACTTATCCTGTACTGATCCTGCGTTCTATCCTGTATTATACTCCAGAGCTGCACTCACTATTCTGCTGGTGGAGTCACTGTGTACATACATTACATTACTTATCCTGTACTGATCCTGAGTTACATCCTGTATTATACTCCAGAGCTGCACTCACTATTCTGCTGGTGGAGTCACTGTGTACATACATTACATTACTTATCCTGTACTGATCCTGAGTTACATCCTGTATTATACTCCAGAGCTGTACTCACTATTCTGCTGGTGGAGTCACTGTGTACATACATTACATTACTTATCCTGTACTGATCCTGAGTTACATCCTGTATTATACTCCAGAGCTGCACTCACTATTCTGCTGGTGGAGTCACGGTGTACATACATTATATTACTTGTCAAGTCTCATACAAACCAAACAGAAAATAAATTGTGACATATTCAAACGAACTCTGCATGTATGGAAGTATAAGGAAACATGGCTTGAAGGAGAGAATCTCTCACATATGGAGTCCAATGTAGCTTTATGGCAGGGCACGGATGTTGCCTGGCTCCAGACTAGGGAGCCGTAAAAGGCTCCATGCACACAGCAACACGTGTGCAGCTTCATGGGCCCTCAGTATGGCACCATATTACAGAGGCAGTTGTTCCCTTGAAACGATTAAAACACAGCACTCTATGTGGCCCTAGAGCGTCTCCATATGCCTCTAAGTGCAATATTACAGCTCCATACATTTCGGAGGATGCCCATGTACACGAGCGCCGATAGTGATACGCGCAACTGCTTTACTAGTTTGGGAACTTTTATATGGAAAAGAAAATAAACATTCCTAGTGGTCAAGATCAGTCATTGAATAAAGGAGTTTTTCCAAATTAGAAACAGCGCCACTTTAGTCCATGGCTATGCCTGGTATTGCAGCTCAGTCCCATCCGTGAATACACAGCTCATGTACAAGTGTGGCGCTGTTTCCGGAAAAAATTCAATCTTCCTTCAAATCCTGGACAATTCCTTTATGTTCTTTATATAACCTATAGAAGTGTAGCCCAAGTATTGTGATGGAACGCCTCCCCCTTCATTCATGTATGTACACACACTACAGCGCCCTCTCCAGGTTATCTTACTTTCCAGTTGCAGCGCGGAATCGGACGTAGAGTCAGTCCTGTCCTCCAGGGGAGATTTGTCGCCCTCTTGTGGGTAACTATGGAAGTATTTCTGTATATTCTGCCCCTTTTCTTGAGAGTGGCAGTGCCCTGAAAAAAAACAAAATCCAAGATGCCTGGATTTAACACATGTCCAGCAAGCGGAGGGTGGTGGGGAGGGGGGGGGGTCAGCACTGAAATGGAAAGACCTGGAATCCCCACCCCCATATCCCCTGAGAACGGCCTTAAAGTGCTATTGACTCCTTAATGGGTCGACATCTACGAGAGTCCATTACATGGGCCACTAAACCGTCAGACTGGCTCCTAAAGGTTATAGAAAGGGTCTCCAACCAACAGAGACTACAACGCCCATCATGCAATTACAGCAGCAGAGCACGCTAGTGGTAGTATCAACAATTAAAATCAGGACAATTTTACCTAAGGCCTCACGCACGGTACTGTAGTTTTTACTGTCCGCAAACACGGATCCTTAAGTCATCCGCATATTTGTCACGCTGTCCGCAAATACGGTCCGTAGCGCATTCCTATTTACAGATCCCAACAAAAAAAAAAAAATCTACAAAAAAGGTCGCCAACATGTCCCAACTCCTAGAAGAGGTCACGTGATCACTCATGTGCCACTTTCTTGGGGAATACCCTGCCGTCGCATTGCAACGCTTCCGCCATGACGACGGCTACGGATGTAAATCCGTAACCGTCCGCAGTTTTGCACGCGCCCATAGACTTCCATGGGCGAGTCAGTGCAACAGCTGGACAGGAATAGGACACGTTCTATATCTTGCGGATCATTTATACGGCCCTGACACACATCCGTAAATATACTGGACGGTGTCCGTGGCCTAAAGAAATTCACAAGTCCGCAAATTGCGTGCAATTACGGATAAAGCCTCTGGTCGTGCGCATGGGGGGGGGGGGCTTACACTCGATTGGTCTAGTTGTTTTTTGATCAGGTCGCGGTTTGATATTTGTATTTTTAAGCTCAGCGCCCCTTTAAGAAGCCCCACCGGACTTGTCATCCTTCACGTGACTTGGACTTTTGCAGAATTTTCCGATCGCGCAGGACAGACGTCTGATTGAGGAAAGGCGCCAGTTTATTTAGTAACAGGCACTAGAAGAAAAAATAAGCCGAAAGTTCGTCAGTAGACGGTGAGGTGCTCGCAGGTCTGGTGGTGACGGAGCGCGTTACGTACAATACCAGTCACTCTGACGACTCTTAAACGCTAAGACGAGCAGCAGAAAGCCAAGAGCCAATTATGTGTCCTTACATGACTCAGTGCAGGATGCTGCCATATACTAACAGCCACGTGACCGGCATTATCCCAATCATCCTCCTCATCCGCAGCAGCAGCAGACTGTAGTGTCTGTCAGTGAAGCTGCACCTTATATGCCTGTCCTGACATTGCACTGACACCAGCAAAGTCATAAAAGCAAAATCTAACGGACAACGCAAAAAACGTCATCACCAGCAACAAATAACATCAATAAAAGAAATACATGAAGTACAAATAAATCACACTCCCTGCGCGCTGGACGGCCAGAAACTATTACATCAGACGACTGTACATTACTGGTGTAAAGACGACACGTCCCAAAATGCAAAAAACTAGAGAAAACTCTGTGCAGACACTAAACTGCAAGTGAATGCTGGGAGATTTCAGCTCTGCAGAATAGTGAGTGTAGCTCTGGAGTATAATACAGGATGTAACCCAGGATCAGTACAAGATAAGTAATGTAATTTATATAAACAGTGACTCAGCATGCAGCTCTGGAGTATAATACAGGCTGTAACTCAGGATCAGTACAGGATAAGTAATGTAATGTATGTACACTGTAACTCCACCAGCAGAATAGTGAGTGTAGCTCTGGAGTATAATATAGGATGTAACTCAGGATCAGTACAGGATAAGTAATGTATGTACACAGTGACCACCAGCAGAATAGTGAGTGCAGCTCTGGAGTATAATACAGGATATAACTCAGGATCAGTACAGGATAAGTAATGTAATGTATGTACACAGTGACTCCACCAGCAGAATAGTGAGTGCAGCTCTGGAGTATAATACAGGATGTAACTCAGGATCAGTACAGGATAAGTAATGTAATGTATGTACACAGTGACTCCACCAGCAGAATACTGAGTGCAGCTCTGGAGTATAATACAGGATGTAACTCAGGATCAGTACAGGATAAGTAATGTAATGTATGTACACAGTGACTCCACCAGCAGAATAGTGAGTGCAGCTCTGGAGTATAATACAGGATATAACTCAGGATCAGTACAGTAATGTAATGTATGTACACAGTGACTCCACCAGCAGAATAGTGAGTGCAGCTCTGGAGTATAATACAGGATGTAACTCAGGATCAGTACAGGATAAGTAATGTATGTACACAGTGACCACCAGCAGAATAGTGAGTGCAGCTCTGGAGTATAATACAGGATATAACTCAGGATCAGTACAGGATAAGTAATGTAATGTATGTACACAGTGACACCACCAGCAGAATAGTGAGTGCAGCTCTGGAGTATAATACAGGATGTAACTCAGGATCAGTACAGGATAAGTAATGTAATGTATGTACACAGTGACCACCAGCAGAATAGTGAGTGCAGCGCTGGAGTATAATACGGGATGTAACAGGATCAGTACAGGATAAGTAATGTAATATATGTACACAGTGACTCCACCAGCAGAATAGGGAGTGCAGCTCTGGAGTATAATACAGGATGTAACTCAGGATCAGTACAAGATAAGTAATGTAATGTATGTACACAGTGACTCCACCAGCAGAATAGTGAGTGCAGCTCTGGAGTATAATACAGGATGTAACTCAGGATCAGTACAAGATAAGTAATGTAATGTATGTACACAGTGACTCCACCAGCAGAATAGTGAGTGCAGCTCTGGAGTATAATAACGGATGTAACTCCGGATCAGTACAGGATAAGTAATGTATATACACAGTGACTCCACCAGCAGAATAGTGAGTGCAGCTCTGGAGTATAATACAGGATGTAACTCAGCATCAGTACAGGCTAAGTAATGTAATGTATGTACACAGTGACTCCACCAGCAGAATAGTGAGTGCAGCTCTGGAGTATAATACAGGATGTAACTCCGGATCAGTACAGGATAAGTAATGTATATACACAGTGACTCCACCAGCAGAATAGTGAGTGCAGCTCTGGAGTATAATACAGGATGTGACTCAGGATCAGTAATTTTGACATAATGGGGGAGATTCACGATAATTGTCTAACAGAAAAAAACTTTTTGCTGCCCATAACCAATCACATTCTTCCATGCCACATAGCGCTCTTGTAAAATAAAAGCTGTGCTGTGCTTGGTTGCTGTTATTTGAGAGTTTACATGGATTTGCTCCATTGTATTTCCAAAAGTGACTATTTGTCATGTAGATTCGTTATATGTAAAATATTGTGTACTAGAATTGCGCTCTCCCACCCCATCTTTCATCCGCGAGCTGGGCGGTACAGTACGATTACGGGAAGAGTCTTGTGTACAGTTCTTATTAATTACATCGGGTGAGAGAAGGCAGTTCGGCTCTGCTCACATTGTGCTAGAAGTCTTTATTCGCCGTATGCATCGGGAAAACCTCTGATGTCTGCGCCTAACAGAGCGTTGTAACCGACAGAGTTGAATGCGTTGCTCATTAACTTCAATTGTCAAAGCAAAAAAAAAATAAAATTACGAAAAAAAAAATAAAGTAGTATGTGCCGCTGTGAACCACCGAGACGTACGTCACTAGGACACACTCTTGGCATAATTCCGATATATAGAAATCTATTGATACGTTTGGCGTATACACAGGAGCATTCCCCCTTAAGGGTCAATGCACACGATGCGTATTCCGTGCGGTTTTGCGTGCGGCAAAACTGAAGCGTAAAACACTACCAGCATAGCAATGAGATTCCAGGGAATCTCATGTCCACACTGCAGTATTTTTTGGGACGTAAATTGACCCGCGGTGCGTATGTTCCAAACCGCGGCATGTTAATTTATCCCGCGATTACATCTCTCTAGTTCTGGAGAAATACACAGCAAAACGCCGCGATGTACGCAGCAGGTACGGTTATTTTAAGCAAATTTCTTGTGGTTTCCTGCGGTTTTGCTTCCGAAGCAAAGTACGCAACATGTAGCCTAATGGGGCACCCACATTTTAAGGACCTGAAGATTGGATTCTTTCATTAGAATAGCTGTTTGAAGTCCGATTTTTAATTTTCTCATTTTTGGGCGCCATTATGTGGTATAAATCATATAGCACGTCTATAACAGGTTAAACACAGAAAAAACGCCATTCCGTAACTTTTTTTTTTCACACCGTTCGCCATAAGCGTGTTAAATAAAATGAACATTTTTTGTAGTTATGGGAACATCCTAAATAGATTTATTTTAAAAAAAAGTGTGTGATTTTAAATCACTTTATTTTTTTTAAAATATATATATTTTTTTTAATGCGAATTAAACAAAAGTTCCTTATCCTTGGCAATAAAATTTGGCCCCTTTAAGGTTCTAAATCAAGACCACCCGGCTACATCCATGACCCCTTATAGACTAAAGTGCGCGTAGGTGCAGCCATGTGATCTCAAATCGGCCAATCAACCAAGCGGGACGCTTTACCGTACAGCGCCCAATCCAAGGCCTCATACACACAACCGTATTGGTTTTACAGTCCGCCAAACCACGGGTCCGGCGTGGTCCATCCACGTACACGTGTGTCATCCGGCCTCACGGATCCACAATTCACCAGTATTGGTGAATACGGAAATCCGGACCATAAAGACCTGTCCTGCATTTTTTGCAGTCCGTAAATCCCGGTTGTGTGAATAAGACCATAGAAAAGAATAGGACCGCAGTAATGCGGATGAATTGCCGTTGCAAAAATACGGATGTGTGCATGAGGCCTAAGGGTAAGTCCATGCGTAGCGGCTGCTGCACGGACAGAAAAAGAGCCAACATGCGCTTTATCGGCAAATCGGAGCCACGTTTAATTGATTGTTAACTGCAAAGACGTGGACATTTAAATAAACCAGCGATTTACAATAAAACACCCCGACAGCTCAGGATTTGTCCGCAGGGCACATTACAGCATATGGACGTCATCCTTTCTTGGGTCCCCCCTTCCTTTAGTACCGGGGCAGAGGGCCGTTAAATAAGAATGACGATGGTGCGGAACGGAAACGATACGTCAATTGTGCAAAACCGGGAGCGACACTATAATAAATAATATACCCTGCATGTTCCGAAGCATTAATACAAAAAATATATATATATTTTAATTTTCAAGCTGCGAGAGGCAGCCGCACTACGACGCAAAAATGACATAATTGTCAATTGCAATCAGAGGATCGGATATCAGGATGATACATAATAGATTAAAAGAGGCTTTTGATCCAATGCCATTAAACTGAGCAGGGAGAGAGATTCATCAATACCCGGGTGCGGACGATGAGGCTCCCCCCCCCCCTTATTATCCACAATCTGTTTTACACTTATATGAAGCAACCAGCAGAACGAGGCGGGAGACGTGTAATTCATGAGAGCGGTGACGCGATATTCCTGCTCCTGCCTGGGAGGCTAAAATTATCCCCGGAGTTGACATCAAGTAAACACTAATTGAAGCCCTTTAATGACAATTTACATCTCTCATGTTCTTCATCAGTCGGGAGTGTACGACGTCACCTGTGATGTCACCAGCGGAGCCTGTACTGCCGAAAGCTCCAGCAATACGCAAGTCCCACATATTACTGACCGCAACGGATATATGAAACTATCGCAGTCACTAGTTGAAATATATCTATCTATATATTATATATATATATTTTTTTTTTAAGATCACCCCCCCATAATGCATCAAAATATAGCTTTGATTTCATTTATTTATTTTTTAATTTTGAGGAGGAACAATCTCTTATGCTCAGAACTCATTGTCACCCCCTGCTGAGTAAAGCACTTTTGTGACCTGCCAACAATAGTGAAGGGAGGAAATTATTTTTCCTGAGCATACACCATATTGTATCAGGGCTCTCAAGAGTGGTTATTACTGTTAAATCCAATTAAATGGTTGGCCTAACAAACTAAGCACAATATATTTACTACACAAGGACTATCTTCTAAAACACTGCCCCCTATATACAAGAATATAACTACTATAATACTGCCTCCTATATACAAGAATATAACTACTATAATACTGCTCCTATATACAAGAATATAACTACTATAATACTGCCCCCTATATACAAGAATATAACTACTATAATACTGCCCCCTATATACAGGAATATAACTACTATAATACTGCTCCTATATACAAGAATATAACTACTATAATACTGCCCCTATATACAAGAATATAACTACTATAATACTGCTCCTATACACAACTACTATAATACTGCTCCTATATACAAGAATATAACTACTATAATACTGCCTCCTATATACAAGAATATAACTACTATAATACTGTCCCTATATACAAGAATATAACGACTATAATACTGCCCCCTATATACAAGAATATAACTACTATAATACTGCTCCTATATACAAGAATATAACTACTATAATACTGCTCCTATATACAAGAATATAACTACTATAATACTGCTCCTATATACAAGAATATTACTACTATAATACTGCTCCTATATACAAGAATATAACTACTATAATACTGCCCCTATATACAAGAATATAACTACTATAATACTGTTCCTATATACAAGAATATAACTACTATAATACTACCCCCTATGCACAAGAATATAACTACTATAATACTGCCCCTATATACAAGAATATAACTACTATAATACTGCCCCTATACACAAGAATATAACTACTATAATACTACCCCTATATACAAGAATATAACTACTATAATACTGCTCCTATATACAAGAATATAACTACTATAAATACTGCCCCTATATACAAGAATATAACTCCTATAATACTGCCTCCTATATACAAGAATATAACTACTATACAACTGCCCCGATAATACAAGAATATAACTACTATAATACTGCTCCTATATACAAGAATATAACTACTATAATACTGCCCCTATATACAAGAATATAACTACTATAATACTGCCCCTATATACAAGAATATAACTACTATAATACTGCTCCCTATATACAAGAATATAACTACTATAATACTGCCCCTATATATAAGAATATAACTACTATAATACTGCTCTCTATATACAAGAATATAACTACTATATTACTGCCCCTATATACAATATAACTACCATAATACTGCTAATATATACAAGAATATAACTACTATAATACTGCTCCCTATATACAAGAATATAACTACTATAATACTGCTCCTATATACAAGAATATAACTACTATAATACTGCCCCCATATACAAGAATATAACTACTATAATACTGCCCCTATATACAAGAAAATAACTACTATAATACTGCCCCTATATACAAGAATATAACTACTATAATACTGCCTCCTATATACAAGAATATAACTCCTATAATACTGTCCCTATATACAAGAATATAACTACTATAATACTGCCCCCTATATACAAGAATATAACTACTATAAATACTGCCCCTATATACAAGAATATAACAACTATAATACTGCTCCTATATACAAGAATATAACTACTATAATACTACCCCTATATACAAGACTATAACTACTATAATACTGCCCCTATATACAAGAACATAACTATTATAATACTGCCCCCTATATACAAGAATATAACTACTATAATACTGCCCTGATATACAAGAATATAACTACTATAATACTGCCCCTATATACAGGAATATAACTACCATAATACTGCCCCTATATACAGGAATATAACTACTATAATACTGCCTCCTATATACAAGAATATAACTACTATAATACTGCTCCTATATACAACTACTATAATACTGCTCCTATATACAAGAATATAACTACTATAATACTGCCTCCTATATACAAGAATATAACTACTATAATACTGTCCCTATATACAAGAATATAACTACTATAATACTGCCCCCTATATACAAGAATATAACTACTATAATACTGCTCCTATATACAAGAATATAACTACTATAATACTGCTCCTATATACAAGAATATAACTACTATAATACTGCCTCCTATATACAAGAATATAACTACTATAATACTGTCCCTATATACAAGAATATAACTACTATAATACTGCCCCCTATATACAAGAATATAACTACTATAATACTGCCTCCTATATACAAGAATATAACTACTATAATACTGCTCC
This sequence comes from Rhinoderma darwinii, assembly GCF_050947455.1. NCBI lineage: Eukaryota > Metazoa > Chordata > Amphibia > Anura > Rhinodermatidae > Rhinoderma > Rhinoderma darwinii. The sequence continues at coordinate 69,588,967 of NC_134695.1, forward strand.
TATATACAACTACTATAATACTGCTCCTATATACAAGAATATAACTACTATAATACTGCCTCCTATATACAAGAATATAACTACTATAATACTGTCCCTATATACAAGAATATAACTACTATAATACTGCCCCCTATATACAAGAATATAACTACTATAATACTGCTCCCTATATACAATATAACTACTATAATACTATCCCCTATATATAAGAATATAACTACTATACTACCCCCTATATACAAGAATATAACTACTATAACTACTATAATACTGCTCCTATATACAAGAATATAACTACTATAATACTGCTCCTATATACAAGAATATAACTACTATAATACTGCCCTGATATACAAGAATATAACTACTATAATACTGCCCCTATATACAAGAATATAACTACTATAATACTGCTCCCTATATACAATATAACTACTATAATACTATCCCCTATATATAAGAATATAACTACTATACTACCCCCTATATACAAGAATATAACTACTATAACTACTATAATACTGCTCCTATATACAAGAATATAACTACTATAATACTGCCCCTATGTACAAGACTATAAATACTATAATACTGCTCCTATATACAAGAATATAACTACTATAATACTGCCCCTATATACAAGAATATAACTACTATAATACTGCTCCTATATACAAGAATATAACTACTATAATACTGCTCCCTATATACAATATAACTACTATAATACTGCCCCCTATATACATAATACTGACCCCTATATACAAGAATATAACTACTATAATACTGCTCCTATATACAAGTATATAACTCCTATAATACTGTCCCTATATACAAGAATATAACTACTATAATACTGCCCCCTATATACAAGAATATAACTACTATACATACTGCCCCTATATACAAGAATATAACTACTATAATACTGCTCCTATATACAAGAATATAACTACTATAATACTGCCCCTATATACAAGAATATAACTACTATAATACTGCTCCTATATACAAGAATATAACTACTATAATACTGCCCCCATATACAAGAATATAACTACTATAATACTGCCCCTATATACAAGAAAATAACTACTATAATACTGCCCCTATATACAAGAATATAACTACTATAATACTGCCCCTATATACAAGAAAATAACTACTATAATACTGCTCCCCTATATACAAGAATATAACTACTATAATACTGCCTCCTATATACAAGAATATAACTACTATAATACTGCCCCTATATACAAGAATATAACTACTATAATACTGCTCCTATATACAAGAATATAACTACTATAATACTGCCCCCTATATACAAGAATATAACTATTATAATACTGCTCCTATATACAAGAATATAACTACTATAATACTGCTCCTATATACAAGAACATAACTATTATAATACTACCCCTATATACAAGACTATAACTACTATAATACTGCCCCTATATACAAGAACATAACTATTATAATACTGCCCCCTATATACAAGAATATAACTACTATAATACTGCCCTGATATACAAGAATATAACTACTATAATACTGCCCCTATATACAGGAATATAACTACCATAATACTGCCCCTATATACAGGAATATAACTACTGTAATACTGCCTCCTATATACAAGAATATAACTACTATAATACTGCTCCTATATACAACTACTATAATACTGCTCCTATATACAAGAATATAACTACTATAATACTGCCTCCTATATACAAGAATATAACTACTATAATACTGTCCCTATATACAAGAATATAACTACTATAATACTGCCCCCTATATACAAGAATATAACTACTATAATACTGCTCCTATATACAAGAATATAACTACTATAATACTGCTCCTATATACAAGAATATAACTACTATAATACTGCCTCCTATATACAAGAATATAACTACTATAATACTGTCCCTATATACAAGAATATAACTACTATAATACTGCTCCCTATATACAAGAATATAACTACTATAATACTGCTCCTATATACAAGAATATAACTACTATAATACTGCCTCCTATATACAAGAATATAACTACTATAATACTGCTCCTATATACAACTACTATAATACTGCTCCTATATACAAGAATATAACTACTATAATACTGCCTCCTATATACAAGAATATAACTACTATAATACTGTCCCTATATACAAGAATATAACTACTATAATACTGCCCCCCTATATACAAGAATATAACTACTATAATACTGCTCCTATATACAAGAATATAACTACTATAATACTGCCCTGATATACAAGAATATAACTACTATAATACTGCCCCCTATATACAAGAATATAACTACTATAATACTGCTCCCTATATACAATATAACTACTATAATACTATCCCCTATATATAAGAATATAACTACTATACTACCCCCTATATACAAGAATATAACTACTATAACTACTATAATACTGCTCCTATATACAAGAATATAACTACTATAATACTGCCCCTATGTACAAGACTATAAATACTATAATACTGCTCCTATATACAAGAATATAACTACTATAATACTGCCCCTATATACAAGAATATAACTACTATAATACTGCTCCTATATACAAGAATATAACTACTATAATACTGCTCCCTATATACAAGAATATAACTACTATAATACTGCCCCCTATATACAAGAATATAACTACTATAATACTGCCCCCTATATACAAGAATATAACTACTATAATACTGCCCCCTATATACATAATACTGACCCCTATATACAAGAATATAACTACTATAATACCGCCCCTGTACACAAGAATATAACTACTATAATACTGCTCCTATATACAAGTATATAACTCCTATAATACTGTCCCTATATACAAGAATATAACTACTATAATACTGCCCCCTATATACAAGAATATAACTACTATAAATACTGCCCCTATATACAAGAATATAACTCCTATAATACTGCCTCCTATATACAAGAATATAACTACTATAATACTGCTCCTATATACAAGAATATAACTACTATAATACTGCCCCTATATACAAGAATATAACTACTATAATACTGCCCCTATATACAAGAATATAACAACTATAATACTGCTCCTATATACAAGAATATAACGACTATAATACTGCCCCTATATACAAGAATATAACTACTATAATACTGCTCCTATATACAAGAATATAACTACTATAATACTGCCCCTATATACAAGACTATAACTACTATAATACTGCCCCTATATACAATATAAATACTATAATACTGCCCCTATATACAAGAATATAACTACTATAATACTGCCCCCTATATACATAATACTGACCCCTATATACAAGAATATAACTACTATAATACCGCCCCTGTACACAAGAATATAACTACTATAATACTGCTCCTATATACAAGTATATAACTCCTATAATACTGTCCCTATATACAAGAATATAACTACTATAATACTGCCCCCTATATACAAGAATATAACTACTATAAATACTGCCCCTATATACAAGAATATAACTCCTATAATACTGCCTCCTATATACAAGAATATAACTACTATAATACTGCTCCTATATACAAGAATATAACTACTATAATACTGCCCCTATATACAAGAATATAACTACTATAATACTGCCCCTATATACAAGAATATAACAACTATAATACTGCTCCTATATACAAGAATATAACGACTATAATACTGCCCCTATATACAAGAATATAACAACTATAATACTGCTCCTATATACAAGAATATAACGACTATAATACTGCCCCTATATACAAGAATATAACTACTATAATACTGCTCCTATATACAAGAATATAACTACTATAATACTGCCCCTATATACAAGACTATAACTACTATAATACTGCCCCTATATACAAGAATATAACTACTATAATACTGCCCCTATATACAAGAATATAACTACTATAATACTGCCCCTTATATACAAGAATATAACTACTATAATACTGCTCCTATATACAAGAATATAACTACTATAATACTGCTCCTATATACAAGAATATAACTACTATAATACTGCCCCCTATATACAAGAATATAACTACTATAATACTGCCCCCTATATACAAGAATATAACTATTATAATACTGCCCCTATATACAAGAATATAACTACTATAATACTGCCCTCTATATACAAGAATATAACTACTATAATACTGCCCCGTATATACAAGAATATAACTACTATAATACTGCTCCCTATATACAAGAATATAACTACTATAATACTGCTCCTATATACAAGAATATAACTACTATAATACTGCTCCTATATACAAGAATATAACTACTACAATACTGCCCCCTATATACAAGAATATAAATACATTCCTATATACAAGAACATAACTACTATAATACTACTCATATATACAAGAATATAACTACTATAATACTGCTCCCAATATACAAGAATATAACTACTATAATACTACCCCTATATATAAGGATATAACTACTATAATACTGCTCCTATATACAAGAATATAACTACTATAATACTGCCTCCTATATACAAGAATATAACTACTATAATACTGCTCCTATATACAAGAATATAACTACTATAATACTGCTCCCAATATACAAGAATATAACTACTATAATACTGCCCCTATATACAAGAATATAACTACTATAATACTGCCTCCTATATACAAGAATATAACTACTATAATACTGCTCCTATATACAAGAATATAACTACTATAATACTGCCCCCTATGTACAAGAATATAACTACTATAATACTGCCCCTATATACAAGAATATAACTACTATTATACTGCCCCTATATACAGGAATATAACTACTATATACTGCCCCCAATATACAAGAATATAACTACTATAATACTGCTCCCAATATACAAGAATATAACTACTATAATACTGCCTCCTATATACAAGAATATAACTACTATAATACTGCCTCTATATACAAGAATATAACTACTATAATACTGCTCCCAATATACAAGAATATAACTACTATAATACTGCCCCTATATACAAGGATATAACTACTATAATACTGCTCCTATATACAAGAATATGAATAAGAACAAATAGGAATATTTCCACATGTAATTGGGTTTGCCCTTAAAATCTTCATACCGATGGTCATTAACAATTATTTTAGATAACGGGCTGATTAAGGGGATCTATAGATATATAATATAATAGCTGCACATATAGATAAGACACTGAATGCCCTTAGATGCCCCTGAGTTTATCTTCTCACACAACCTGTGCCATTTCTCCAGCTATGACATGTTTGGCTTTATGACGACTGAATATCTATCAGACTATTTCCATCAGAGGTGGGGGACGTGTGGCGGTGTGGGGGGGGGGGGGGGGTGTATACGACTTACATCTTGCAGCACAAAAGGGATCAGAGCTAAAAATAGACGGTTCCATAATTAATGGGGTTCTGCTTATTTTGTATGAAATGACTGCTACTCCCCTGTGCCGTTCCTTTCATGTCCGCTTCGGTCATTGGCTGCCGCTCACTTTGTGACGTGAAAGCAAAAAAAGCCACAAAACCCCCCCCCCCCCAAACACGGAGCTAAATTTAACTCTCCAAACCAGTTTGCAGATAAGAGAGACTAGAAAATGTGATTACTGATGCCTCTCACACACGCCGTTCTGCTGCTACGTATAGAGGCCGGCCGTGCCCGGAATATTAATAATGGCCTCAGATAGCTCGATTTCCAGCAGAGATCACGAGCCAGAAAGGGAGGGAGGGGACGATGGAGGGGAGTGCGGCGGAGACCGAGAGGACAATAGAAAAGACACCAGACCGACGCAACTGCAAGTCCCAGGATTCCCTGCCAGATAGGTCTTGCTGAGACTTCTAGTACCACACAACCTTGGCAGCCGCAGTAACCAGTCTCCTCGCCCGTTACATTGTATCAGAAGATGCGACAATGTAACAAAAAGATCCTTAACCCTTTTGCAGCTGGGAAAGTTTTCGCATATAAATACATACAAACCATATCATACCCATACATTTTTGTAACAATAGACGCTTGGCACAAATGCCAACCAGCACTTTAAAATAATGTAACTTTGTATCAAAGAATAATGTTTTGTAAAAGAAAAAAAATAAAATAAAAATGGTGGCTGACCAGAGTAGAGCCTAGGGCCTCATGCACACAACCGTATTGGTTTTGCTGTCCGCAAGGTCACGGGCCCGTTGTGGTCGTCGGACCACGAAAAACCCATGTGTCCGGACTCCCGGATCTACAACCATTTACCAGTATTGGTGAATCCGCAAATGCGGACCGTAAAACGACTTGTCCTGAGTCTGCATTCGGGATTTACGGCCCCCGGACCGAACCGTGTAGATCAAGGTCGTGTGCATGGGCCCATAGACAAGAATGGGTCCGCAATTTAGCCGCAAAAATGTGGCTGAAAAAATACGGTCGTGTGCATGAGGCCTAAATACCCAGTGAAAAATCTCTGTAATTACGGACCCTCTAGGTTTTATTGGCCGCGGACACCTTTTACGAAAATGCGGACGGCGGCTGTCCTCGCAATCGCAGGCCGTGATTACGGGCACGGCCGTGTGAATGAGGCCTAAATACTTGCATTCCTCATGGAAAAAAAACTATATTCCTCTGTTATTCTTCCTGGAAATGTGAGTACATTGACAACTGGGTGTTCCTTTTATGGTCTATCTTTTAGATTTCATTAGTGGTGAACTAGATAAGACAGCCATACTCCAAGTTGTGCGCAACCTGTGACATGCATCATTGGTGAGGAATTAGTGAATATTGACAATGACGACATTTAAGCCTCACGCACACGACCATAGTTCAGACGGCCGCAGAGTTTCACTCACGGGCCGCCTGCAAATCACTGGCCGTGTACATTAATTTCAAGGAGCCGGGACCCCAAAACGTGGCCGTAATAAGACATGTCCTATCTTTTTGCGGTCCAGGCTCCCGGGCAATGCACAGACCATGGAAAACACGGTCGTGTGCATGGGCCCATAGCAATTAATGGGACCGCAATTCACCTGCAGATTTGGGGGTGAATTGCAAGTCAATCCTTGTGGAACACAGAAAATCACACAAAACAAAGCGCCGACACATCACTGCCAGTAAAGGACCAACTACAGCAGAGGTTCTCTCATCTCAACAAACCTTCCCTGTATGCCAGAGCAAATCGTGACGATCGCTCTGACGGACCCGGTCCATCTACATATAACACGATCGCCCACTCATTGGTACGGCCAAAATGTAATTCTACCCGCTGCAGAGGAAACGTATGGCCTGCAGCAGCTTCTCCAGGTGCCAAGAACTGTAAATGCAGCTCAAGATCAATGAACAGATTAGAAGCAAAATTTATTCAACTGTTAAATGATGTTCAAAAGCAAAACTTCCATTGTATGTCCACATTTATACCTTAAAGCTTATATTAGACATAATTTACATCAAAAGTGGAGTCACTGTGTACATACATTACATTACTTATCCTGTACTGATCCTGAGTTATATCCTGTATTATACTCCAGAGCTGCACTCACTATTCTGCTGGCGGAGTCACTGTGTACATACATTACATTACTTATCCTGTACTGATCCTGAGTTACATCCTGTATTATACCCCAGAGCTGCACTCACTATTCTGCTGGTGGAGTCACTGTGTACATACATTGCATTACTTATCCTGTACTGATCCTGAGTTATATCCTGTATTATACTCCAGAGCTGCACTCACTATTCTGCTGGTGGAGTCACTGTGTACATGTAATGTATTCACAGGGTTACAGAACATTTTATGTAGGTTGATATTATATGTAAACTGTACAACGCTGTTTAATAAGGTAAACATACACAAAGTTCAAATGGCATACTATGTCTGCTTGCTGTCAGTAAATAGAAAAGGTCTTGGTTTTATCTAGAGGCTGAAAACTTGCCCTGACCACGGCTCATTACAAGTGAGAGTTGTGAAAAACCAATATGATGAACAACATTTTAGGGACAATACAAACCCCCCTAAAAAAAAATTTTTTTAAAAAATGGGCAAAGCATAAAACTACCAATCCCTATGAAGTGATAAACAAGCAGTAATTTTTGTTTGAGACATTTCGTTGTATTAACCAGTGAGATTGTGCAGCAACAGTAAAGTGAACAACAAATATAGTTTATACGACAGTATCGGTGAGCAGAGGCTGTATGCTTACCGCTGCACACGGAGGCGGAGCTGACGTTGTACAGGAGCGGGTAAAGCTGCAGGCAGCGGATCATTTGCAGGCTGTCTCTACACTCTGGACACCTCCGGTTCAGATCCAGGGCAGCACGGAAGACTTGTAGAGCAGCAGACAGGTTCTTGAGCGACAGGTAAGAATTACCCAGGCTCAGCAACGTAAGGGGCTGAAAAGAAAAATACGTTCAGAGATTTATAGGCAGAGGTCCACCTTAGACACCTAAATATACAATCCAGCCTCCGTGTAATAAACCTTCACTACATTTATGATGTTATTGCTATCTTTACAGTCAGTCTAGAGTAGTGTGGCATTTCTAGAGCAAAGTAAGAAAAGTCTGCGGCCGCTCCTGGGAAACCATCAACAAGCAGGTTAGCTGTTGACAGATCTGGTTACTTTTAGCATGTTTCTCCATTTTGTAGAAGGCCGAGTTCAGACGGGGCAAATACGCTGCGTAAATGCATGCAGCATATTTTCAGTGTGCCGCAAGGAATTCCGGGCAAAAAAACGCACCAAACTGTGGTGCAGTTTTTCGCCCAGAATGTCCGCTGCGGAAAACTGCAGAACTTAGCCGGCATGCTAGCAGACCGGCCTCCTGGGATGACATTTAATCCCAGGAGACCGCTTACAGCCTGTGATCGGCACATGGGATGAGACATCATCCCAGGAGGCCGGCCTGGAAGAAGAAATACAGACTCCTGGGTAAGTATAAGATTTTCTTTTTTTGCAGTTGTCTTTTTGCGGCGGAATCGATGCAAACCCGCCGCAAAAAAACGCAACATCTGCTATTTGTTGCGGGTTTTACCTCCCCATTGAATTCAACGGGGAAAAGCCGCAACAAAAAAGCAGCGATTACGCAAATACAAGTGACATGCTGCGGAATAAAACTCTGCACCGCAGGTCAATTTTAGCGTTTTTCCCGCTCAGTATTTACGCAGCGCGTGGATGACATTTGTTCTCTCTCATCCCCTCTGCTGCTACTGTATTTGATGCGGATGCCGATACGGTATTTACGCAACGTGTGAACTGACCCTAGAAGTGCTGCAGTGTTCTGAACGGGTTGTGGGTCTAAACAAATCATTAATATCGGAAAGTGATACTTATTTCTGCGGAAAGGAACCGTCAAGAGATTTTGCCACCGTCAGCGAGCACCCTGGCAGTGGGATCCAGTCTATCCTTTCCAGCGTTTACCATTTTTTACATAACCACTGGATAGGCGAAAAGTACTAGATTAATGGGAGTCCGACCAATGGGACCCCCACCGATCATCAGACTGGGGGATACTGGTCCCTTGTTCTCCCCAGCTGCAAGACGGTGGCTAGGAGGACTTTGAATGGAGCGGAGGCCGGGCACGCGTGGTGCTGCCCCATTCAAAGTCTATGGGAAATAGCCGAGCACTGCGCACCTTCAACTCTCACGGCTTCAATAATGTGCCGCCTAATTGCCAATAGACCAGGCAGTGCAGTCCACCTCGGGTATTCTTATACTGCAGTTCATGGGTCCCCTTAATAACCGTTTCTTGCAGCTGAGGACTGATGGATTCTGAGCGTTACATGGACACCTACTAATTTCAATTGGCAACGTATAATCTGAGAAGCTTCCCCAGTGACGGCCAATTAAAGAGGAGCCGACCAAAAAGAACATCTTTACAGTAGATGATTTAAAGGGAACGTCCAGTTTAGAAAACCCAATGTCTTACACTCTGTTAGGGAATTCTGGGTAATAGAGGGGGGTCCTCTGTTCAGGATCCTCATCTCTTGGTCAGAGTGGAGAGCAGTTACATGGAGCTTCTCTCTCTCTCTGGAGGACCTGTCCTGTATTACACAGACAACACATGGATATGAATGGACACTGTGTAATGCTTAATTTGCCCTGTGGTGGTGCTGCAGGGAAATTTAACACTTCCTGACAAGCTTCCTCACAGATCACAGCTTGGGGAACAGTGTGATCTGCACATCATCAAAAGAACTTTCAAACCTATAGATATGGTCTAAAGTGGAGGCCCCCTTTAATATAACAAAACAAAAGAAGGTTCCTCAGCACATCCATAAACATAAAAAAAGAGCTTTATTCGTTCATCCTTAAAAAACCCAAGGAGGGCACAGGTCAGGCGTGTTACAGCTTACGCGTTTCGAACTAGACTGTTCCTCCTCATAGCATACGTAACAAGTTCAGTCCATGTGTTTTAAAATCATGATTGGCCAATCCTAACACATCTCCTCAGAAACCGCTTCACACAGCCGAGGAAAATGCAAACGGGTTTTACGTATGAACAAATCACAGCGCGTGTGTGTGTGTGTGTGTGTGTGTGTGTGTGTGTGTGTGTGTGTGTGTGTGTGTGTGTGTGTGTGTATATATACACAAGAGCCTACGAAATTCAACTTTGTATTTGGACTGCAAGTGATACATTTTATGATATTATTCTAAAACAAGAAATGTATCACCTACAACGAGACACATAACTGGACATTCTAAGGACAATGACGTCATCATTCCATCTCCCACAATTCTAACAAACAACAAAACACACGATCTTTACAATGGGAGCAATAGAAATACGTTGTATGACACCTGTAACTTAGTGTAAAATGCCGAATCCAAGCCCCACACACACCGGGATTTCTTCATACATGAAACCGCTTTGCATTTTCATCGGCTGTGTGAAGCGGTTTCTGAGGAGATGTTAGGATTGGCTAATCATGATTTTAAAACACATGTACTGAACTGGTTAAGCTATGAGTAAGAACAGTCTTGTTCGAAACGCGTAAGCCATAACACTCCTAACCTGTGCCCTCCTTGGGTTTAAGGATGAACGAATAAAGCTCTTTTTTTTAGATTTATGGATGTGCTGAGGAACCTTCTTTTGTCCTGTTATATATGAATCTCTTGCAGGTCACCTCTTCGCTGAACTCCAATGAGGAAATACAGATCCCAGAACCAGTATATTGGGTAAGCACACTGTGGATTATTTGCTACGTTTTTCATTTTTCTTTCAGAATCCCCATTTAACACTTCTAATCTGCAGCACTCACCTCAGAGTGATCCAGGGTTCTTGCTTCTACCAATAATTTACTGGCATCCAGATGGAGCCCGTGGTGCATTAGTAAATTTGCCAGATTCACCAGTGGGACGTGTTGGTGTCGAGCCGGAGCCAAGTTCAATGCTCTGCGCAGACAAGCGATGGCTTGTGTACAGTTTCCTATGGCCCGCCAATACAGAGCTGCCTCATTCAGGACGGACCACACGGGGGCAGCGGGCTGAAAAATAACCAACACGTTAAACCACGTTTTATTTTCTATCAAAAGAAATAAATCAAGCCTGGATTCTCTCTTTTTTTTTTATGTGAACTAAAAAAGTCATTGTACAACTAATAGCCACATACAAAAAGTGGAGTCTGCAGATATGGCAGCGGACCTCTCAGCTCTCCTGACCTGTCTGTTTATACTAAAAGTACTTAAATCACCCCCCAAAAAATAGGAATTGGAGCATCTTTTCTTAGAACTCTGTGTTGTGCTGTTCCTCTGTTATTCCTCCTGGAAATGTATGAATGAATGAATGAACAACTGTGAGCTTCCATTCCCCTTGTCACTAGGGAGTGTTCCTATACAGATTGACACGGTCAGCACGATTAGATAGTATCAAATGGTGTAGGGACACATTCCCACTGACAAGGGGAATGGCAAAACAGTTTTCAATTTATTCATACATTTCCAGGAGGAATAGCAGAGGAACAGAACAATGTAGCTATTGTAAGAAAAGGTGCTCCAGCAGTATTTTATGGGCTATATATTAGTCAGGAGAGACCAGAGGTTCTCTTTAAAGCGCCAATTTTACTTAATACAAGGACGGTTACACAGACCTGAGCGAAAGATTGATATAAAGAAAGTCTCAATTCATCTTCTGAAATGCTGAGGTCATTAACCAGAGACTGCAGGGCCTGGGGGAACAAAAAATAGATGACCGAATCGTCGTAATGCCGGTATGTGCGCCGTCTTGTATACAGCAATAAGACATGGAAGTGTGTATATACCTGCTGTGCGTGTCTGTCTGGCTTCAGCTGCTGCAGGTTCAGGGTCCCTTCCACCTCCATTAGCAGCTTCTGGAGAGTCTCATTCTTGCGCATTTCTGGTGCGGACGTGCAGTCCGGTATGTGAAGGTCAGATCCTGGATCTATCTGCTTCAAGACAGCGGGGCTGACACTAGAAGAGGCGCAATACAAATCTTCAGGAAGGCCACGACCTATATTAGGGCTCGTCCACACGCGACAGAATTGCTGCAGAAAATGGTGCGGATTTCACTGCGTTTTTCTAAATGCTGGGAGATGGTGACGTCTCCTCTGAAAAACGCAGCAATTCCGTCCACTTTTCCGCAGAAGGAATTGACATGCTGCGGTACGGAAAATACGCACCGCAGGTACATTTCTGCTCGGAACTTTTAAGCATCGCGTGGATGAGCTTGGTTATATCCCACTTTGCTGCGACTGTATTGTGCTGCGTATTTTCCGTCCGCAATTCCGGACGGAAAAAACATCGATAGACAACACATCATTGCTTAGACTCACCTCAGACCAGGCAGCCCGGGAGGTAGGTAGTATTTTGGAAGCTCTTCAGATGGGGGCACCGTTGGAAACCTCTTGGCACAATCGGGCTTCTTGGGCCACAGATGGTCCGTTTCTTGCTAAAAGACAAAGACATTGACGCATAACAACTATACAAGCATTTTATTTGCTTTTGTAACAAGAATCCATTTATTAGAGTATGGCCACAGTATGGAAAAAACATATCAAACGAAGCCAGAAAAGCATTAACATTTTAGTGGGTCTCCTTACGCGTTCCGGTTGTTGTTGCAGCGCCCTGATCTGTCGTCCGAAGTCATCAGATAAGGACCTCTACATGCACAATGAATCCCTTCACACAGGCAAGGAGATAAAGGGGGATTCCAGCCTAAAGCATTTTACTCCTATCCCCTGTATAGGTGATAACTGCTAGATCGGTGGGGGTCCAACTCCAGAAGACGGCGGCCAGGAGGAGATTGAACGGAGCAGCGGCCGGGCACGCACCCTGTCGTTCTATTCAGTCTATGGAGCCGACGGATACAGCCGAAGCCCCCACCGATCTAACATTTATCACCTATTCAGTGGATGGGTAAAAAAAGCTTCAGGCTGGAATGCTACTAATGTTAAGTGTCTGCAGCCGCATCCAGGGGGAGCTTATTACATACAGATTTGAAAGGGGGTATTCCAGTTGTGAAGCATTTTTAGCAGTTTTTACCACTGGATAGGCGATACCTGTGAGGGTAAAGCCACTGTGACCCCCAGCGATCGCCATGTCCCCCATTTCCCCCAGCAGCGAGGCCACTTGCTGAGAGGAGATGAATGAAGCGGCAGCCGAGCCCTGCCCTGCCACTTCATTCAAAGTCTATGGCAGAGTCATGCCAAGCAAAGCACTCGGGAATTTCCATCAGTGACCAGAGACTTTAGATGGAGCGGCAGGGCGCATATCCCTTTAAGATTGAATTCAATGGAAGCTGTATAAACCAGTCTTCAGGTTTATATATGTCAGCTCCTAAGTGCCCCCTGGAGGCGGCTGCAGAAAGTTTGAATTTTATCACTTAACCCCCTTAACGACTGATAGATCGTACCCACGCGATCAGCCACTGCACCCATACGATTAGCGGCAGGAGCACGGCTATTATACACAGCCTGGCTCCTGCCGCAATTGAAATACTATCCAATTTCCGGCAGTTTAACCCATTAGATGCCAAAGTCAATAGAGACAGCAGCATCTAATGTGTTTGAGAGGGGGAGAGCGTACCATCTGTCACCCCAACAGCACCCTGAGATGAGATCGCGGGGCACCGATGGGTTTCCATTGCAGCCGGGGGCCTAACAAAGACCCCCAGGTATGCCCTCAGCAACTGCCTATTAGGCCATTGCCTGACAGGCAGTAATGCTTTGGTATACTAAGTATACCAAAGCATTTCTTAAAAGCGATGAGAAGATTGCAAAGTGAAGTCCCCTAGTGGGAGAAAAAAATAAAAATAAACAGTTAAATAAAGTTTTTGAAAAAATAAATAAGGTTACAGTAAAAATAAAACAATTTTTTCCCCCAAAATAGTGGATCTAGTAAACGTGTCAAAAAAATATAACACATACATGGTATCGCCGCAATGGTAACGACTCGAACAATGAAGTTAACGCATGACTTACACCGCCGGATGAACGGTGTCCAAAGAAAACCCAAAAAAATTCGTGATTTTCTCCCATTCCCGTAAAAAATAAAAGTTAATCTATAAGTTCCATGTACCCCAAAATAGTACCAATGAAAATGACACCTTGACCCGCAAAAATAAATAAATTACGGCCCTAGGAATGAGACGACGCAAAACAAGTGATTTATTTTAAAAGGTTTTTTTATTGTGCAAACGTAGGATAACATATAAAACCTTTACATATTTGGTATCCTCGTAATCGTCCCGACCCATAGAATAAGCGTAAAATGTTATTTACACCGCACAGTGAACTGTGTTCATTTATAACGTGAAAATCAATGCCGGAATAGTCGTTTATTTTTAATTCTCTCCTATAATAAAAGTTAATCAATGTATTATATGCACCCAAAAATGGTGCAATTAAAAAATACAACTCGACCCGCAAAAAAGAAGCCCTTACACGGCTATGTCGACGGAGTAAAAAAGTTGTGACTCTTGGAATGCGACCGTGAAAAAAACAAAAAAAAAAAATCCTTGGTCATTAATGTGCAAAAAAGGCCTGGTCATTAAGGGTTTAAAAAGGACCTGTCAGGTCCCTAAAAAAGTTAAATTGCAGCCATACGGTGGCCTGTAGGTGTTAAAGAAATGAAACAAAAAAAAACACGGATTCAGGGGGGAGGGCAGGAATCCAGGTACGGCCGCAATGTAACTTTTTTTTAGAGATATGACTTGTCCTCTAACAATGGTTGGGTCAAGGGAAGCAGAGATTTGTAGATCTGCAATAGAAAAACTGAACGACAACCATTGTAAAAAGTTGCGGATACAAATTTTTATGAGATGTTTCTGGTACTTTGCCTTATGACATTTTGAATTCATGCAATAAAGCAAAGACTATCGCCGCTCAATAGATCGTACAACTACTATGACGCAACTTACATAAAACGAGGCCGCATCCAAACCCCACACTTTTATTGCAGAACGGGACACCGGGGGGCGCTGCAGCAAGATGCTCTGATTTGCTTGAAGTTCTAAATTGACAGATGTCAACAATGCTGAGGAAGTGTCGTCTCCAAACTGAAAAAACAAAAAACACAAATACTTAGGCCTCATGCACACGACCGTAGCTATGTGCACGGCCGTGATTTTCGGGTGGGTCGGCCGGCAGCGGACTGTGAGCCGCAAGCTGCCCGCAAATCGCGGGCCATGCACATGGCCGCGGCCATTATTTTCAATGAGCCTGGACTGCAGAACAGGGCCGTAATAAGACTTGTCCGTTCTTTCTTCGGTGCGGGCTCCTGGGCCATGCACGGACTGTGAAAACCATGGTCGTGCGCATGGCCCCATAGGAATGAATGGGGCCGCAATTCTCCCGTGAATTTTTGGGGGAATTGCGGCTGCAAAAGCACGTTCGTGTGCATGGGGCCTTAGATGTCGAATGCTCCACTCACAAAACATCCCATCTACACGAAGTTCTCCAGATCCCCGACTTACCAACACATGCTCCACATTTTCAAAGATGTCCCCTCGGTGGTAACGTACTGGTAAATCCCAGGGGCAGTGCAGGCTGTGCTTGTAGCTGCTAATTTGACAAATCTGGTGGTTTCCTGAGACAATGAAATGACAAGGTTTATGGCACGGCTTATAGAAAAAGAAAAAAGTATTTTAAAAGAAGGGATGAACTACAATTAATCAAATGCAAGGTTTCCACAGGCACCTATAGGACCCCCACCTATTGGGAGAGCAAGAATCCTTTGACCCCAATTCTGCATCCAGACTTAGGCTGAATGGAGAGGTGACCCGGCACGTGCGTGGTTCTCGCCAGTCTATGAGAGTTATGAAGCAGATGAGCAATCTGAATATTAAAACTTATGCCTTATGCACATGACCGTGTGCGCCGGCCGAGTCCCATCAGTGATCAGTGGAAAGAGGGGACATGTCCTATCTTTCCTTGGATCGGAGATTCGGGTCAGTTTTCACGGACCCGATTCACCCGCTAAAGGGAATGTGTCCGAGAAGACTAACGGCCCGAGCATCACATCAGTTGTGTGCAAGAGTGTTTACAGTACCTTCCGGGAGGACAGCCACGCCCCGACCCTTCCCTCCGGCAGGACAGCCGCGCCACGACCCTTCCCTCCGGCAGGACAGCCGCGCCACGACCCTTCCCTCCGGCAGGACAGCCGCGCCACGACCCTTCCCTCCGGCAGGACAGCCGCGCCACGACCCTTCCCTCCGGCAGGACAGCCGCGCCACGACCCTTCCCTCCGGCAGGACAGCCGCGCCACGACCCTTCCCTCCGGCAGGACAGCCGCGCCACGACCCTTCCCTCCGGCAGGACAGCCGCGCCACGACCCTTCCCTTTTTTATTTCTCTCCAGCTATAAATTATTGCTTTTTACTTTCTAGGACCCGTTTTCATCTAGGGACACTATCAATCTTTTTCACATTTGCCACCAGTAGTTCTTTTATTTGCAGAGGTCAACATTAAATTCAGCTTTACCTAGCTGAGCTTCTTTGGCCATTTGTGTCTCATGTATGATGTTCCTCAGGATCTGCTCTTCTTGGATCAGCTTATGCTTTTCCAGGACCTCCTGTTGTCTCAGGTAATGATCGTGCTGCTTCTGATATTCTTTCAGCTCATTCAGAGTCCTTTGGAGGGACCTAGTAATAGACGTATAGCGGAGAGTCAATCTAACAAACCCTCTGAATTTCTTGTATGCAGATCCCATAATGGTCATAGATCAGACACTCACCTGTGTTGTGCCTCCAACTTCTGCTCCAGCTTTTGCTGACACAACACGGCCTTCTTCCTTTTATCAGCCTCGTAGAAGAAAGGACGTGATTCTAGGACTCGGTCATAGCACAGAACAGAGTGATTATACTCCCCCAACATCTACAAGAAAAATCATTATAGTCTAATTATCCAGGTTAAAGGGGTTGTCCACTACCGGACAACTGATGACCTATATATCGGATAGGTCACCAGTGTATGATCGGTGCGGGTCAGACACCCGGACCACGCACCGATCAGCTGCTCTGATTGCCTCCGGATGTCATTGCACAGTATGCAATGTACAGAGCCGGAAGCAGTTGGCTCCGTACATTGCACAGCGGCCTATTTACTTGAATAGGAGCAGGGCTGCAGCTCGGCCGCTACTCAGTGACCGGAGCCGTCTGCTTCCAACATGGACGTCCGATGGCCTGGAGGCAGCCGGAGCGGCTGATCGGTGCGGGGATCGTGTGTTGGACCCGCACCGATCATACACTGATGACCTATCCGGTGGATATAGTAAATGAAAACAAAACAACCAAAATATTTCAAGACACGAACGACAGATCGACCCCAAAATACTCACTGCATATATATTCCCTAGGGTGTAGTGGCTAACCAAGGAGTCAGTAGATACATCCAGCCCCGGAGACACATCGAGCGCAGCGTGAACCAGAATAGCAGCATCCGCTGAGAAGTGCGCCCGGTGCAGAACATTCGCCATGTTCAGAAGTGCAATATCTTTGTTGTGCCTGTAGGGGACAAGGGAAATGAAGCAGAGATCTCAAGAACATACACAGCGATCAGATCATTTCTGCTAATAAGTCTTAAGGTCTGTATCAGAGAGGCTTCAATGTTGTCGGTGCCCATTCTACTTGCAAACACGCCATTCTCATCCCTTCAAATTTAGGTGCCTTAATAGAATACCACCACTAGGGGCATCAGTCGATCCACATCCTGGGAACACATTGGGGAAAATGAGAGATGCATCAAAACTGGTGCAAATGGAAGCAACCTATCAATCAGGTTGCTGCTTTCATTTTCCAAAGGGCTTTTAAAAAGTGAGAGCTGAAATCTGATTGATTCAGGAAACCGAAATGCTCTCGTTAAGGGGGCACTGCGGCTGGCACGGTTACAGGGGCACTGCGGCTGGCACGGTTACAGGGGCACTGCGGCTGGCACGGTTACAGGGGCACTGCGGCTGGCACGGTTACAGGGGCACTGCGGCTGGCACGGTTACAGGGGCACTGCGGCTGGCACGGTTACAGGGGCACTGCGGCTGGCATTTTCCATTATTTCGGCTTTGTTATAAGTGCACGGATAGCAAGTAAAAATAAGGAGTGCAAGTCCATGCCACATCCACCATGGTTTCTGCCCAGGGCTCCCAGCTGAAAGCTGGTACTTCTACTCCTGATCCTTCCTTCCTTATCAAAACTCAATTAATGCCCAAATCTTACTTATTTTACCATCCGGGACACTGGTTGTCACCATACATCAAATAGCAGCAATGACTGGCCTGAGCTCATCTGTACAAACCAACAGATAATACAATAGGGCCAACATGCCGCAGGTGGGATGTGGTTCGCAGGTAGAATTTATAGTGGAAAAATGGCTACCAGGGTATGAAATGTGAATTACCTTGAAGAAAAGTGCAAAGCCCTCATGGCGCATTCAACCACGTGGTAAGGCTCATTCTTTATTCTCCAATAGAACGACGCCATATTATAAAGGACCCAGGAAGTCGTATTCTGAAAGACAACAAAAGCAGAGAATTCTCCATTTCTCATTTCATTTATGGTAATAGATTCCACTGACACGTCGCCTACAGAATATTAAAAACATCAAAATCACCTATAGATCCGTCAACGGACAAGTTTTTAAAATGATGCCCCACCCTTAGACCAAATGCACACGATGCGTATATTACATGCGGATTTACCATGCAGATTTTTCTGTGACAAATCCACAGCGTAATACAGGACCAGCAAAGTAAGGGCTGATTCAGACGAACGTGACGTTTTTGCGCGCGTGGCAGCAGCGTGACAGCTCCATGTGCCCTGTTCATATGGATGCGCGGCTGCATGCTTTTCGCGCAGCCGCCATCATTATGACACTTCGTTTGGATGTTTGTAGCATGTGGTGCTTTTCGGTTTACATTCATTCTTTTACTGCTGTTGCGCGAATAACGCTTGTCCCACGGAAGTGCTTCCGTAGGGCATGCGTGATTTTCACGCGCCCATTGACTTCAATGGGTGCATGATGCGCGAAAAACGCAGAAATATAGATCATGTCGCGAGTTTTACGCAGCGGACTCATGGACTGTCTGCACTGCCCCATAGACTTGCATAGGTCCGTGCGACCCGCGTGAAAACCATGCGGGCTGCACGGACGCAAATCACGTTCGTCCGAATCCGCCCTAAATGAGATCACAAGTCATCTCCTCTACACGTTGCTGAATATTTCCGCAAGTACATTGGCCTGTGGTGAGTATTTTAAAATCCGCAGGATGTCAATTTATCTCGCCTTTACGCGTGCGAATTGTATCTGACAAGTCTATAAAGACGCACCAAAATCCACAGCATAAAACCTGCACCAATTTCCACATCAAAAAAAAAAAAATACAATATTATAGAAGCGCTCCACTTTAATAAGGCTACATGCACACGTTGCGTAATTTGGTGCAGAAAATCCCCATCAAAACCGCAGATAAATGCAGTTAAAATCCACACTTAAAGGAGCGTTCCGACTTTATTTCTTTATTGCGCCCTCCATTTGTACACTGGTGTTTCAGTGCGGTGCCGTGTGCAGAAATACTTACCGATCCCCGCGTCTTGTATTTTTCGGGTCCAGCGCCGCTCACGTGATCTTCCCTCTGACTTGTCCGGAGTCGCTGAGCTTCTGAATAAACCGGAACTCCGACTTTCAATGCATTCCTATGGACCCTCGTTTTGGCTGCCATAGGAATGCATTGAAAGCCGGAGTTCCGGTTTATTCAGAAGCTCAGCGACTCCAGACAAGTCAGAGGGAAGATCACGTGAGCGGCGCTGGACCCGAAAAATACAAGACGCGGGGATCGATAAGTATTTCTGCACACGGCACCCCACTGAAACACCAATGTACAAATGGAGGGCGCAATACAAAAATAAAGTCGGAACGCTCCTTTAAGTGTGGATTTTAACTGCATTTATCTGCGGTTTTGATGGGGATTTTCTGCACCAAATTACGCAACGTGTGCATGTAGCCTTAGAGCTCCCATACCGTTTGTCCCCCTGCTTTCTGGAGTAACGCAGTGATGGCGACACAAGGGGCGCGGGCGACACAAGGGGCGCGGGCGACACAAGGGGCGCGGGCGACACCACATTTATTTGCACAGTGTTTTTAATACCTTCACTAGGGCCTCATGTATTCTATGACCAGCGTCGTCCACATTCTTCCCCAATTTCTGGGACAAGGAGCCGAGTATAGGATCCTCTTTAGGCAGCAGCGGAGCGGAAAGATTCTTCCTTTCCTGAATACCCTAGAGAGAGGGATAAATCAAAATAGGATTTCAGCCGGGATGATCATAGACATAGGGTGTTGTGTAGAAGTAACCAATCAGAATCCAACTTTCGTTTTTCGGGTGTAATATTTTTCCGATACAGAGCGCCAAATCCCCAGAGCATATTCAGCTTCACGTCCGACAGAACTCATTGCTGGAGTCTGGGGAGGGGAGTAAACCCCTGACAACCCCTTCACATACCACAGACCACCAGGTATTAAACCCGTATTTCACCGCAAATCACCAGGGAACAAAATATTAACCCTCTCATATCCTAGACCACCGGGTATTAACCCATTGTACCCTAGATCAGAAGCAAATAAAATACCAATCAAGTGTATTTTTTTTTTTTTTCCAATAATAAAATACTGTGTAAAGGAAACCGTTTTATTTTTACTTTTTTTTCTAAACAGAAGTCACTAGAAGCAAGCAGAGATCCTGAAACCATTGGGATTTTCTTTATAGGCAGCAGTAGATGATGAAGCAGTGACCGCATCAGTTTCTACAGGTCGCTGCTCCACGTTTTAGATGTATTGCTTTTTACACATATGTTCCGGATGTTCAAATCCCAAAATGTTAATGTTTGTACCCGGAGGTGCTGGAAGGCGTGAATGCTGAAAGGAAGCGCTGCGACACTGGTGCACTCGGGCTGCTTCTGATCCGGAGATAACGGACTATGTAGATCCACGTAATCTTCCAAGCTGCAAATCAAGACGCAAGAGGATCGTCAAACATCCCGAAGAGACATACAGTAAACTTACACGGAAAACTCTCAACTCTATTAACAAACTTTCTAATGAACTTATATTAGTCATAGGCCAATCTTGCGCGCGCGCGGACACCCCCCAATAACATCTATAGGAAATTGAAACAAAGTCAGCACATTGGATAGTTCCAGTTTCTCTCAGATATTCAAGGGGTTATGTGGGGACCAAATATTAGGAGTACATACTGTACATGCGCGGCCGTTTCTCTAGTCCGTCTACATCTGGATGCAGCGGCTCACGGGGCGGGGATTGAAGGAGCCACATAGGAGCGGGTCTCAGGGCCGGGATCTTCATCAGTCAGACATTTATGGCATATCCTGTAGATGTGGCATAAATATCTTAGATGGGAATATACGTTTATAGGGTTTATGTGGGGACCAAAAATTATTAGCAGCGTAGTCCCTGCAGTATGTGATACACTCGCTAATATAAACTCCGGTCCCCCGTCTTGCCGATTCTGAGATTTTCATAGCGCTGCCGGTGGACCGGAAGTCTAGTTGCACAGTTTTCCTTTTATGACGCCACGACTCTTCATCATGTGACCGGCACTGCTGTTCTCCATGTACTCGCAGTTGTAGTGCAGCGGGGCTGGTCACATGACGAAAAGTCGTGTCGCCATGAAGGAAGACCGTGCAACTAGTACTAACTACACTGCTAATCACTTTTGGCCCCCACATAACCCCTTTAAAAGGTATATTCCCATCTAAGATATTTATGCCACATCTACGGCATATGTCTGACAGATGAAGACCCCCGCCTCAGAGACTCGCTCCTATGTGGGTCCTTCAATCCCTGCCCCGCGAGCCGCTGCATCCAGATGTAGAATGACTAGAGAAGCGGCCGTGCATGTACGTGCTCAGCTATTACCGTAACTTTTATAGAACAGAATAAAGTGCCGTGAACACGTGCGGCCACCTCTCCATTTGTTTTCTGGCTGGCGAGTGGCTGTTTCACTGGCTGGGACAGGGGTTGGGTGATCCCCGTTCTCCACATGGGGTCCCTGATCAGGCACCCGCCTCTATCAGACATTTATGGCATATACAGTAAATACGGCATATCCCGTAGATATCCCATAAACGTCTTAGAGGAGAATAACCCTTTAATAGGGATAGTAAAAATGTGGCGGAACGAGGGACCAAACACTCCTGTTCAGAAAATGAGTGGAGGTCTGTGCAATCCTTTATGGGATATCAAATCGATAGATCAGAAATGCATTTCAAAGGACAGAGCTCCGTTAAAAAACAGCAACCTCTCCGGTCCAAGCAGAAATAACATCCTCTGCCGTGCTGTTTGAAGGATAGAGGTTTGTATGGACCTCGCAGGATACAAAACAGGGGAAACAAATAAAAAACACTATTGCAAGATAATGTGTTATTCTGAACATGCAGCTAATCAAATCCAGTAGTTGAAAATACTCAGCTGTGTGAGCAGGACTAGGTCTCGCCCAATTGTCACCCTCCGAAAGTACTAAAGGTTTCCATTCACTAACAGCAAGTTAAGATCTTATGATGGTAAAGCACTATTTATTTAAAGGAGTAGTCCCGTTTATAAAGCCCCCTGTCAAACACCCTATTAGGGAATTGAGAGTTAATAGCGGGGGGTGCTCTGCTCAGGACCCTCATGTCTTGGCCAAAGTGGAGATCAGATACATAAAGCATCTATCTCTGGAGGACCTGTCCTGTATTACACAGACAAACCATGGGCACTGTGTAATCCTTATTCTCCCCTGTGGTGGCGCTGCAGCGAAACTGAACACTTTCGGCCAAGTTTCTCTACAGATCACAGCTGATCGCTGGGGGTCACTTTGTGATCAGCTTATTGTCAAGAGAACCTGCTAACAAGTAGAGATTGTCCAAAGCGGAGAACCCCTTTAAGCTACTGCCCCATTGGTGAAGCTCACTTGCTACGTATTTTTTTCAGTGATGGCTCCTTCAAGTTAAAACAACAGCCGTCACACGGACGCATGTATTTCAACGGGGCCTTTCACACGGCAATTGTTTTAACGGGCCGTGTGAAGGGTCTGTTGAAAAATAGAACATGTCCTATTTTCTTCCGTATTCACGGATCCCTCGATAGACTCAAGTCTATCGGAATCTGTAAAAACGGGACGCGCACGGGGGCAACTCGGACATGAAAAACTGCCGTTTTTCACGTCCGAGTTTCCCAACGTTAGTCTGAATTCGGCCTAATAGTTAGGAGAGAGCCACGATCAGAAACTGCAACTAAGCTGCATGGTAGTCTATGGATCTACTCATGCTCCGTTTTTAGCATACGTTCAGCGTTAGCGATGGTAAAGATCCTGGCGCATACGCCAAAGATATCCATAGGGCACTGTTAAACCATATATAAAGAGCCTCAGTAAGGAGAAGGGGGCTTTAAGACTACATGACCCCCTTTAACATTGCAATGTAAATGTAAATGTGGCAGTACTTGATATTTTTGTCCTCCAGTGGCATGTAAGTGCCATCATACAAGTCCATGTCACCCAGGGGCACTTTGGCCAGGACACAATCTGGATCATCTTTGTAGTGTCTTTGTTCCAGCCCTGTATCCCGATCTTCATTCTCCTCGATGTGAATTTTCTGAGCTACAAGGTGTTTCTGCAGAGACGAGACATTGACGGGTGAGACGCAAGAAACGCGCACAGATCTGGGAGACGGCAGGTAATAGAGAAACACTCACCTCTAGTTCTTTTAGGTAACCAACGGTGGTCTCCTGCCGCATCAGAATCACTAAATCGTGAGGGTGCTTCAAGTTCATGGGGGAATCCACCTGCAAGACAGGACAACTATAAAACGAATGCAGAAGGACAACACCATGACAGTCAGGAAGATGGAAGAAAACAGGAGGCAGATTATATACAATGCAGGAAAAGCCTGAAGAACCCAAACTACACCGTCATTATATAAACTGCACTGACAACTAAGAACTTCATATATGTAACTATGTCTACTGACAAAATACACAGACCCAGGAGGAAGAAATACATTTATTACACATAGGGAGCAGTATTATAGTAGTTACATTCTTGTATATAGGAGCAGTATTATAGTAGTTATATTCTTGTACATAGGAGCAGTATTATAGTAGTTACATTCTTGTATATAGGAGGCAGTATTATAGTAGTTATATTCTTGTATATAGGAGCAGTATTATAGTAGTTATATTCTTGTATATAGGGGCAGTATTATAGTAGTTATATTCTTGTATATAGGGGCAGTATTATAGTAGTTATATTCTTGTATATAGGGAGCAGTATTATAGTAGTTATATTCTTGTATATAGGGAGCAGTATTATAGTAGTTATATTCTTGTACATAGGAGCAGTATTATAGTAGTTACATTCTTGTATATAGGGAGCAGTATTATAGTAGTTATATTCTTGTATATAGGGGCAGTATTATAGTAGTTATATTATTGTATATAGGGGCAGTATTATAGTAGTTATATTCTTGTATATAGGGGCAGTATTATAGTAGTTATATTCTTGTATATAGGAGCAGTATTATAGTAGTACTATTCTTGTATATAGGGGCAGTATTATAGTAGTTATATTCTTGTATATAGGAGCAGTATTATAGTAGTACTATTCTTGTATATAGGGGCAGTATTACAGTAGTTATAGTCTTGTATATAGGAGCAGTATTATAGTGGTTATATTCTTGTATATAGGGGGCAGTATTATAGTAGCTATATTCTTGTATATAGGGGGCAGTATTATAGTTGCCATATTCTTGTATATAGGGGGCAGTATTATATTAGTTATATTCTTGTATATAGGGGCAGTATTATAGTAGTTATATTCTTGTATATAGGGGGCAGTATTATAGTAGTTATATTCTTGCATATAGGAGCAGTATTATAGTAATTATATTCCTGTATATAGGAGCAGTATTATAGTAGTTATATTCTTGTATATAGGACCAGTATTATAGTAGTTATATTCTTGTATATAGGAGGCAGTATTATAGTAGTTATATTCTTGTAAATAGGAGGCAGTATTATAGTAGTTATATTCTTGTATATAGGAGCAGTATTATCTTATTTATGTTCTTGTATATAGTGGCAGTATTATAGTAGTTATATTCTTGTATATAGGAGGCAGTATTATAGTAGTTATAGTCTTGTATATAGGGAGCAGTATTATAGTAGTTATATTCTTGTATATAGGTGGCAGTATTATAGTAGTTATATTCTTGTATATAGGGAGCAGTATTATAGTATTTATATTCTTGTGTATAGGGGCAGTATTATAGTAGTTATATTCTTGTGTATAGGGGCAGTATTATAGTAGTTATATTCTTGTATATAGGAGCAGTATTATAGTAGTTATATTCTTGTATATAGGAGCAGTATTATAGTAGTTATATTCTTGTATATAGGAGCAGTATTATAGTAGTTATATTCTTGTATATAGGAGCAGTATTATAGTAGTTATATTCTTGTATATAGGGGCAGTGTTATAGTAGTTACATTCTTGTATATAGGAGCAGTATTATCTTATTTATGTTCTTGTATATAGTGGCAGTATTATAGTAGTTATATTCTTGTATATAGGAGGCAGTATTATAGTAGTTATAGTCTTGTATATAGGGAGCAGTATTATAGTAGTTATATTCTTGTATATAGGGGGCAGTATTATAGTAGTTATATTCTTGTATATAGGGAGCAGTATTATAGTAGTTATATTCTTGTGTATAGGGGCAGTATTATAGTAGTTATATTCTTGTATATAGGAGCAGTATTATAGTAGTTATATTCTTGTATATAGGGGCAGTATTATAGTAGTTATATTCTTGTATATAGGAGGCAGTATTACAGTAGTTATATTCTTGTATATAGGAGGCAGTATTACAGTAGTTATATTCTTGTATATAGGAGGCAGTATTATAGTAGTTATATTCCTGTATATAGGAGCAGTATTATAGTAGTTATATTCTTGTATATAGGAGCAGAATTATAGTAGTTATATTCTTGTATATAGGGGCAGTGTTATAGTAGTTATATTCTTGTATATAGGAGCAGTATTATAGTAGTTATATTCTTGTATATAGGGGATAGTATTATAGTAGTAATATTCTTGTATATAGGGGCAGTATTATAGTAGTTATATTCTTGTATATAGGAGGCAGTATTATAGTAGTTATATTCTTGTATATAGGAGGCAGTATTATAGTAGTTATATTCTTGTGTATAGGGGCAGTATTATAGTAGTAATATTCTTGTATATAGGGGCAGTATTATAGCAGTAATATTCTTGTATATAGGGGCAGTATTATAGTAGTTATATTCTTGTATATAGGGGCAGTATTATAGTAGTTATATTCTTGTATATAGGGGATAGTATTATAGTAGTAATATTCTTGTATATAGGGGCAGTATTATAGTAGTTATATTCTTGTATATAGGAGGCAGTATTATAGTAGTTATATTCCTGTATATAGGAGCAGTATTATAGTAGTTATAATCTTGTGTATAGGGGGCAGTATTATAGTAGTTATATTCTTGTATATAGGACCAGTATTATAGTAGTTATATTCTTGTATATAGGAGCAGTATTATAGTAGTTATATTCTTGTATATAGGGGGCAGTATTATAGTAGTTATATTCTTGTATATAGGGGCAGTATTATAGTAGTTATATTCTTGTATATAGGGGCAGTATTATAGTAGTTATATTCTTGTATATAGGGGATAGTATTATAGTAGTAATATTCTTGTATATAGGAGCAGTATTATAGTAGTTATATTCTTGTATATAGGAGGCAGTATTATAGTAGTTATATTCTTGTGTATAGGGGCAGTATTATAGTAGTTATATTCTTGTATATAGGGGCAGTATTATAGTAGTAATATTCTTGTATATAGGGGCAGTATTATAGTAGTTATATTCTTGTATATAGGAGCAGTATTATAGTAGTTATATTCTTGTATATAGGGGCAGTATTATAGTAGTTATAATCTTGTATATAGGGGATAGTATTATAGTAGTAATATTCTTGTATATAGGGGCAGTATTACAGTAGTTATATTCTTGTATATAGGAGGCAGTATTACAGTAGTTATATTCTTGTATATAGGAGGCAGTATTATAGTAGTTATATTCCTGTATATAGGAGCAGTATTATAGTAGTTATATTCTTGTGTATAGGGACCAGTATTATAGTAGTTATATTCTTGTATATAGGAGCAGTATTATAGTAGTTATATTCTTGTATATAGGAGCAGTATTATAGTAGTTATATTCTTGTATATAGGGGGCAGTATTATAGTAGTTAGATTCTTGTATATAGGGGCAGTATTATAGTAGTTATATTCTTGTATATAGGGGATAGTATTATAGTAGTAATATTCTTGTATATAGGAGCAGTATTATAGTAGTTATATTCTTGTATATTGGGGCAGTATTATAGCCGTTATATTCTTGTATATAGGGGCAGTATTATAGCAGTTATATTGTATATAAGGGCAGTATTATAGTAGTTACATTCTTGTATATAGGGGGCAGTATTACAGTAGTTATATTCTTGTATATAGGAGCAGTATTATAGTAGTTATATTCTTGTATATAGGAGCAGTATTATAGTAGTTATATTCTTGTATATAGGAGAAGTATTATAGTAGTTATATTCTTGTATATAAGAGCAGTATTATAGTAGTTATATTCTTGTATATAGGAGCAGTATTATAGTAGTTATATTCTAGTATATAGGAGCAGTATTATAGTAGTTATATTCTTGTATATAGGGGCAGTATTATAGTAGTTATATTCTTGTATATAGGGGCAGTATTATAGTAGTTATATTCTTGTACATAGGGGCAGTATTATAGTAGTTATATTCTTGTACATAGGGAGCAGTATTATAGTAGTTATATTCTTGTACATAGGGGGCAGTATTATAGTAGTTATATTCTTGTATATAGGGGCAGTATTATAGTAGTTATATTCTTGTATATAGGGGGCAGTATTATAGTAGTTATATTCTTGTATATACGAGGCAGTATTATAGTAGTTATATTCTTGTATATAGGGGCAGCATTATAGTAGTTA
Source organism: Rhinoderma darwinii (assembly GCF_050947455.1). Taxonomy (NCBI): domain Eukaryota; kingdom Metazoa; phylum Chordata; class Amphibia; order Anura; family Rhinodermatidae; genus Rhinoderma; species Rhinoderma darwinii. The sequence goes on from NC_134695.1 coordinate 69,617,601, forward strand.
TATTCTTGTACATAGGGGGCAGTATTATAGTAGTTATATTCTTGTACATAGGGGGCAGTATTATAGTAGTTATATTCTTGTATATAGGGGCAGTATTATAGTAGTTATATTCTTGTATATAGGGGCAGTATTATAGTAGTTATATTCTTGTATATAGGGGGCAGTATTATAATAGTTATATTCTTGTATATAGGGGCAGTATTATAGTAGTTATATTCTTGTATATAGGGGAAGTAGTATAGTAGTTATATTCTTGTATATAGGGGCAGTATTATAGTAGTTATATTCTTGTATATAGGAGGCAGTATTATATTAGTTATATTCTTGTATATTGGGGCAGTTTTATAGTAGTTATATTCTTGTATATAGGAGGCAGTATTATAGTAGTTATATTCTTGTATATAGGGGGCAGTATTATAGTAGATATATTCTTGTATATAGGAGCAGTATTATAGTAGTTATATTCTTGTATATAGGGGGTAGTATTATAGTAGTTATATTCTTGTATATAGTGGAAGTATTATAGTAGTTATATTCTTATACACGGGGTAGTATTATAGTAGTTATATTCTTGTATATAGGGGGCAGTATTGTAGTACCTATAGTCTTGTATATAGGAGCAGTATTATAGTACCGTGTTTCCCCGATAGTAAGACACCCCCGATTGTAAGACGTATCGGGGGTTTCAGGGGGGTCGGCTAATATAAGCCGTACCCCGAAAGTAAGACATATGTCTTACTTTCGGGGAAACACGGCGGTATTGCCGCCTCCTGCCCACTTCCGCGCCGCCCCCCTCTCCATACGTCACCGCGCCGGATATATCCGTCCTCAGCAGCTGCTAGTTCGCGCAGGAGGACGGATATATCCGTCCTGTGATGGCGCGGGTACTGAGACTGTACCCACGCGATCAGCGGCAGGAGCACGGCTGTTATACACAGCCTGGCTCCTGCTGCAACTGCCGGAATAGAAGCGTGCGCCGATTCCGGCAGTTTAACCCATTAAATGCCGCTGTCAATAGTGACAGCGGCATTTAATGTGTTTGACAGAGGGAGGGAGCTCCCTCTGTCACCCGATCGGCGCCCCCGCAAACAAATCGCGGGTCGCCGTCGGGTTTCCATGACAGCCGGGGGTCTAACAAAGACCCCCAGGTCTGCCTTCAGCATCTGCCTGTTAGGCGATGCCGGAGGCATGACCTAATAGGTTGCCTGTCAGTTTTACACTGACAGGCAATAATGCTTCGGTATACTAAGTATACCAAAGCATTATATATGCGATCGGCACATCGCATAGTGAAGTCCCCTGGTGGGACTAAAAAAAAAAATGTAAAACAGTTAAATAAAGTTTGTGAAAAAAAAAAATAATAATAATTCGACAATTTTTTCCCAATATAAGACATACCCCGAAAGTAAGACATAGTGGGGCTTTTGGGGATAAAAAGAAAGTAAGACACTGTCTTACTTTCGGGGAAACACGGTAGTTATATTCTTGTATATAGGAGCAGTATTATAGTAGTTATATTCTTGTATATGGGGGCAGTATTATAGTAGTTATATTCTTGTATATAGGAGCAGTATTATAGTAGTTATATTCTTGTATATAGAGGCAGTATTATAGTAGTTATATTCTTGTATATAGGGGGCAGTATTATAGTAGTTATATTCTTGTATATAGGGGCAGTATTATAGTAGTTATATTCTTGTATATAGGGGGCAGTATTATAGTAGTTATATTCTTGTATATAGGGGGCAGTATTATAGTAGTTATATTCTTGTATATAGGGGGCAGTATTATAGTAGTTATATTCTTGTATATAGGGGCAGTATTATAGTAGTTATATTCTTGTATATGGGGCAGTATTATAGTAGTTATATTCTTGTATATGGGGCAGTATTATAGTAGTTATATTCTTGTATATAGGGGGCAGTATTATAGTAGTTATATTCTTGTATATAGGGGCAGTATTATAGTAGTTATATTCTTGTATATAGGGGCAGTATTATAGTAGTTATATTCTTGTATATAGGGGGCAGTATTATAGTAGTTATAGTCTTGTATATGGGGCAGTATTATAGTAGTTATAGTCTTGTATATGTGGCAGTATTATAGTAGTTATATTCTTGTATATAGGGGCAGTATTATAGTAGTTATATTCTTGTATATAGGGGGCAGTATTATAGTAGTTATATTCTTGTATATAGGGGGCAGTATTATAGTAGTTATATTCTTGTATATGGGGCAGTATTATAGTAGTTATATTCTTGTATATGGGGCAGTATTATAGTAGTTATATTCTTGTATATGGAGCAGTATTATAGTAGTTATATTGTATATAGGGGGCAGTATTATAGTAGTTATATTCTTGTATATAGGAGCAGTATTATAGTAGTTCTATTCTTGTATATAGGGGGCAGTATTACAGTAGTTATATTCTTGTATATAGGAGGCAGTATTATAGTAGTTATATTCTTGTATATAGGGGCAGTATTATAGTAGTTATAGTCTTGTATATGGGGCAGTATTATAGTAGTTATAGTCTTGTATATAGGGGCAGTATTATAGTAGTTATATTCTTGTATATAGGGGCAGTATTATAGTAGTTATATTCTTGTATATAGGGACAGTATTATAGTAGTTATATTCTTGTATATGGGGCAGTATTATAGTAGTTATATTCTTGTATATGGGGCAGTATTATAGTAGTTATATTCTTGTATATAGGGGCAGTATTATAGTAGTTATATTCTTGTATATGGGGCAGTATTATAGTAGTTATATTCTTGTATATAGGGAGCAGTATTATAGTAGTTATATTCTTGTATATAGGGAGCAGTATTATAGTAGTTATATTCTTGTATATAGGGAGCAGTATTATAGTAGTTATATTCTTGTATATAGGGAGCAGTATTATAGTAGTTATATTCTTGTATATAGGGAGCAGTATTATAGTAGTTATATTCTTGTATATAGGGAGCAGTATTATAGTAGTTATATTCTTGTATATAGGGAGCAGTATTATAGTAGTTATATTCTTGTATATAGGGGCAGTATTATAGTAGTTATAGTCTTGTATATGGGGCAGTATTATAGTAGTTATATTCTTGTATATGGGGCAGTATTATAGTAGTTATATTATTGTACATTATATACACACTCCGTGTAATGTAAATAAATATATATATCATTATCCAGGGCTCATACAATTTGATAGAACCTCACTATTTTAAGTTGATTCAGCATTAAGGCATATGTATTTATATACAATGTTTTAGGTGGAATTGGTGTTTGCAGAGTGCTGCTGCTATACACATATATTTATTCATTTACTTTTTACTAGCGTTGCTCTTTAAGTGCTCGCAGGAAAAAAAAAAAATGCCTCTGCCCCCCCATTGAAATCAATGGGAGGCGTTTTCCTGGTCAAAAAACTCAGTGTGAACTACGTATATACTACCAATGCCCAACATTTCTGGGTTGTCGTCTATGGAGGTATTGGAAGGTTTTATTGCTGAGCTGCGCCACAGTCCATAAGAGACACCGAGGGGACGTCACAAGAGAACGGTTCTCGTCATGGTCACACAGGTGCACAGCTCGTTACTGTCATGAGAATTATCTATATAGAGCCGTGCACCTGTGTAACCATCACATGACCAGGACGGATTTATATCCACTGGATGTACAGAACGCAGGCTACCATTCACTTACTGCAAGCAGAGATCTTGAAAACCGTGAGGAATTGATACACAAAGCATATGAGAAAATTCATAGGCCCAAAATACAGGTGCCTCCTCCTCTACACTCCCGTCAGTGTCCTCTGACCCCCCCTGTCAGTGTCCTCTGCCCCCTCCTCTACCCTCTTGTCAGTGCCCTCTGCCTCCTCCTCCTCTACTGTCAGTGTCCTCTGCCCCCTCCTCTACCCTCCTGTCAGTGCCCTCTGCCCCCTCCTCTACCCTTTTGTCAGGGTCCTCCGCCTCCTCCTCTACCCTCCTGTCAGGGTCCTCCGCCCCCTCCTCTACCCTGTCAGTGTCCTCTGCCCCCTCCTGTCAGTGCCCTCCGCCCCCTCCTCTACCCTCCTGTCAGGGTCCTCCGCCTCCTCCTCTACCCTCCTGTCAGGGTCCTCCGCCTCCTCCTCTACCCTCCTGTCAGGGTCCTCCGCCTCCTCCTCTACCCTCCTGTCAGGGTCCTCCGCCTCCTCCTCTACCCTCCTGTCAGGGTCCTCTGCCGCCTCCTCCTCTACCCTCCTGTCAGGGTCCTCTGCCGCCTCCTCCTCTACCCTCCTGTCAGGGTCCTCTGCCGCCTCCTCCTCTACCCTCCTGTCAGGGTCCTCCGCCTCTTCCTCTACCCTCCTGTCAGGGTCCTCCGCCTCTTCCTCTACCCTCCTGTCAGTGTCCTCTGCCCCCTCCTCTACCCTCCTGTCAGTATCCTCTGCCCCCTCCTCTACCCTCCTGTCAGTGCACTCTGCCCCCTCCTCTACCCTTCAGTCAGTGTCCTTCGCCTCTTCCTCTACCCTGCTGTCAGTGCCCTCTGCCTCCTCCTCCTCTACACTCCTGTCAGTGTCCTCTGCCCCCTCCTCTACCCTCCTGTCAGTGCCCTCGGCCCCCTCCTCTACCCTCCTGTCAGTGACCTGTGTTCCTCTTTCATCCTCCTGTCAGTGCCCTGCGCCTCCTCTTCCACGCTCCTGTCAGTGCCCTGTGCTCTTCTTCCATCCTCCTGTCTGTGCCCTCTGCCGCCTCCTCTACCCCCCTGTCAGTGCCCTCTCCTCTACCCTCCTGTCAGTGCCTTCTGCCCCCTCCTCTACCCTCCTGTCAATGACCTGTGTTCCTCTTTCATCCTCCTGTCAGTTTCCTTTCCTCCTCTATCCTCCTGTCAGTGCACTGTGCATCCTCTTCTACACTTCTGTCGATGCCCTGTGCTCCTCTTCCACCCTCCTGTCAGTGCCCTGTGCTCCTCTTCCACCCTCCCTGTCAAGTGCCCTCTTACCTGCTGCTGGATCTTGCCGTCCTCAGTCACCACCCAGTGTGTTGTTGCCCCCGAGGGCCCCACAGTCCAGAGCAGGGAGAGAAGCCCGAGCAGACAGGCCCAGTGCTGAGGGATCCGCACAGCGCAGGCCTGTCCTCCAGTCTCGGGGGGGCACTGCGGCCCGGTCCTGCTCGCCACCATCTTTACCGCTGACATCACTTCTGCCGCGCACAACGGAAAAGGAAGCACGAAAGCCGCCATCTTGGGAGAGGCAAATATTGCAGAAAGCTCTAAAGAGGCGGTGAAGGCGAAGTACTACACGTCCCAGCACCCGGAAGTCCTGGGACAGGCAGACCATGCTTCGTTTTATAGTTAACCACATTATAAAAATCTGTTCTGTATAGTAACCGCACACGACGCTGATAAAAAGACGCATGCGACAACGCACCTAGGACTCATTCAATTTTGCACAATTTGATCACTTTTCTCCTTTTTTTTTTGTTATGTTCTGTGATAAATATATAAAACTTGCCAACTTTTCATGAGACATCGGTGAGATTAAGAAATTGTGCATAAAATATGCCCCGCCCATTAGTATAGGACACGCCCCTAATTTACTGCCTTTAACCCCTTGGTGACCAAGCAATTTTTCCCGTTTTTCCATCGTCGCATTAAAAGAGATATCTTTTTTTTATTTTTCCGTGGACATCTTTTTGCAGAATTAGTTGTATTTTTTAATGGCACCATTTTGGGGTACATATTTTTTTTGTTAACTTTTTTTGGAGGGGGGGGAATAGAAAAATAAACAGCAATTCTGCCATTTTTCTATGCGTTTTAAATTGACACCATTCACCGTGCGGTGTAAGGAACACGTTACCTGTATTCTGTGGCTCGGTACGATTACGCCGATATCACATACGTAGTGTTTTTATGTTTTACTATTTTTGCACAATAAAAACACTTAACTAAAATTATTTGTTTTTCTATCGTCGATTTCCCAGAGCCGCAACATTTTATTTTTCCGTCGATGTAGTGATATGAGGCTTGTTCTTTGCGAGACGAGATGCAGCTTCATTGGTACTGTTTTTGGGTATGTGGGACTTAACATTATGACTCTTTCTGGGGGGGGCAATGGGAAAAAAGTTGCTATTCCACCAGTTGTTTTTTTTTGTTTTTTTTTTTACGCCGTTCACCTTGCGGTTTAAATGACATAACTTTATTGTTTGGGTCATTACGGTCACGGCGGTGCCACGTGTGTACTTTTATTTATTTTTTTCCATTTTACTAAATAAAACCACTTTTTAATGGAGGAAATGTTTTTTACTGTAATCTTTAATAATTTTTCATTAACATTTATTACTTCTTGTTTTTAGTCCCATGAGGGGACTTCACTTTGCGACCTCTTTCTAGCAGATACGTTTGCTATACTTCGTATTCCAGAGCATTACTGCCGGTCAGGATCCTTTTTTTTTTTTTTTTTTTTGTCATTGCTAAAATTTGGCACATTTTCTGGGGACCTTAGAAAACCCCTTTAAATACAACCCTCAGACCAGAGCGATCCTCCCTTGATATAAACCCCAGGCACAGGGAGAGGCAAGTTACAGAAGACGCAGCGCCCGGAGATTTCACCTTTTTCCCGGACATTTGGGGAGTCTATAATTCGGTCGGGTCAGGATTTGCGCACATCTTAGACTCGTGTTAATCTGTCCGTAGAAATTATTTTCTTCTTTTCAGATCTTTATTCATTTTTGCTTGCTAATAGGCGGCTCCTGAGATGATCTAAGTTCCTTCTAGTTGAGCTGGATGAGGTCCAGTTGGTCCCACCGTAGTATAGAGGCTAAACCATGGCTGTCTGAACACAGCCTAAGACCTCATTCACACAGGAAGCAGTATTGCGGATGTAACGCCCAGACCTCAACTCCCTGGGGAGCTTGTGCTTATACATAGCAGTCAATCTGAAGAGGAAGAGCTGCAGTGTAAATCATAGGGGAGTGACAGTATTATCCTAAGCCCTTGACGAGCTGGTAATTTAGGCTGTACACATTGACCATCCCTAAATTATTTACTATACATCCTTTTTTCTTTTAGGAAAGTATAGGATTCTTTCTTTAAAAGAGATTTTTAACTTTATACCCTACAAAGGCAGAGAAATATAAAACAGGCACCAGTTAGACATACAGCAGTGTAAGACCTCTGCTACATGTACAATATATGTGGAGTGTGTATGGTATAGTTATGAATAACGCAGAGCCAGTGAGACCAGAGCTCCGCTTTCCTAGTGGCCTCAACTTAAGGCCCTGTTCACACTGCAAAATTTCACCTCCCATTCATTTTAATGGGAGTCGGACACTTCTATTTCCCGCTAGCTGATTTTTTTTTTTTTTAGCTTGTGGGAAAAAGCGCCCCGTCCAATCTTCGAGCAGATTCCACCCAAGCCTCCCATTAAAGGTAATGGGAGGAGGAATGAATCCACGACGGGACCTGCCGAACAAAATCCAAAAACTGACCCCAATATTGTTTACCCACAAAATACATGTACCTCCTAACCACAGCATAGGGGATACAGGATTGCTGGGGGAGGGGGCAACCGCTGGGATCCCCATAATGGAGTATGGGGGACAAAAAGTCCCCGAAGTACTCCATGAAAACAGAGCGCCGGTGTGCATGCTCGACCAGCGCTCAATTCATTTCTATGGGATTTCCGGGACTGCCGTCTCAAACTCCATGAATACAAATGGAGGGTTAGTCAAGCATGCGGGCCATTCACATGGAGCACTTTGGGTGACTTTCGGTCCCCCAATACTCATCGCTGGGTATCCTGGTGGACAGACCCCCAGCGATCACACGTATATCCCCAATCCTGTGGACATGTATTTGTGGGAAGACTTAAGATTCTCCCAGCGCAGCAGGGAATAAGCCAAAAGGACCTGGGACCTTCATTCTAATAACCGGCAGGGGTGCCAAAGGTTGGACCCCAACCGATCATAACATTATGGCACATCCTAGTGATATAACATAAGATGGTAGTACATTTCTAGGTACATCTATTACCTGGCTGCTGGGATACATGGATATCGCTCCGTAAATTCATGTGAGGAACATAAGAAGCACGCGGAGAGGCATGACACCTTAGAAAACAACGTTTATTCCAGCGCATGGAATCAGTTACAGATAAAAAGGAAAAAAAATAAACCTAACACTCCAATGCTGCAGAGCAAAAACACAAACTGCAGATCAACATCGACATCATACAATTCCAGGAGATTAAAGAGGCGCGAAAGACAAAACATAGGAATTCTGTATTGAGCCTTTGGCTGGAAGAAAAAAAAAAAAAAAAAAAATCAGAAATAAACGGAATATGGGATAAAATAACAAAAACCACGAAGTCGTCCGTGAGGTTGACATCACCACTGGCCAGTGATTGGTTGCTGCAGTCACATGTTGAGAACACGTAATTGCTGCAGCGGCGTAAACAAAGTTGTCCAGGATTAGAAAAATACATGGTAGCTTTCTTCCAGAAACAGCGCCACACCTGTCTAATGGTTATGTCTGGTATTGCAGCTCCATTGATACGAATGGAGCGGAGATGCAATACCAGACAACCCAGGGACAGGTGTGGAGTGGTTTCTAGAAGAAAGCCGCCATGTTTTTTTTCTAATCCTGGACGACCCCTTTAAAACGAAGTGCATGGCCCACGTGATACCCAGGAATCCAATAAGAGCTGGCAGAAGTTATTCTGGAAGCCATTAGTGCCAGCACACTATACACAACTTACTATTATAGAATAAATTAAAGTTGACGCCCCCCCCTCTCCAAGTGACTGGATCTCTGGTCCAAAAAGTGGACATTAAAAGGGTAAGGGTCTATTACCAGCAAGAGCTCAACTAAACGTCCTGATTGAGACCATTTACTAAGGCCCTGTTCACACTTATTGCCTTCTGTCTGAGGGTTTCCCGACATCTCAGATGGTGGGTCGCCATGTAGGACACTCGTTGCCAATAAGCTTCAATTGTAAAAAGAACATCCACACACTTTAGGCATACACTGGGTTAATAGGGTATATATATATATACATACACACACATTATGTTCCCGCGTTACATTTGCATAAGCCGAGCGCAGTTCACAAACGCAGTGTGAACAAAGCCTAATATAGATGAAGAGGCAATAACACAAGCCATTGTCCTGCGATGGAGCGTCGGGTGCAGATTTCTTGATGTTCCATATTTTTGCCCAGAAAAGACGGGTCATTTGTCATATTTGGCAAATACCACCCAAAAAACATGGACGTGTGAACGGGCTTATAACAGGTCTGACCAGAGTGCTGTCTAAAGCGGATACAGAAGCCTCTGGTTATCTAAATACTTGGAAGAATGTCGTTTTATCTTTTCTTTCTATCTGTGCTGGTTATTGGGGAATCATTTCCAGCATCTCGGGGCAAAAATACAAAGAAATGTAAATTGATCAGGAAGCTGCAGATATTGGTGCATATAGTGAAGCTTATATAGCCTCGGCCCAGCACAAGCCACTGTACATTTATTAGACACGTATGGTTCCATATCAAAGTCAATAAGGTGGTTAAAAAAAATAAAATAGAGCCTTAAGTGGGCCCTTCAAATCTGAGGGCCACCTTAGCGTTATAAATGTACAGAGGGCACACGCTGAACTTCTCTTCAAATGTGCGGCCTTGAATACTATTGTATTTTTTATTTTATCTCCAAGTTTCTGTTCTAATTAATTTCTTAACATATCTTGACATTGGTTTTGCTGATACAGATCTCCAAATTCCCTGCAAAGACTAGAACTGCACGATACATTTCTGTGTCCCTGTAGTCACCACTAGGGGGAGTTTAGTGCAATACTGTGTATAAATCTAACTCCATATTAAAACAGTACACAGTAAGCTCATGAGCTCCCCCTAGTGGCATCTGCAGGCATCCAGAAATGTATGTAGCCCTAAGTCTATGCTGGGGTTTTGGTGCGCTGTATGAGAAAAATGGTAAGTACTAAAAGCTATAGAAAAAAAAATAAATATATATATATTTAGAAATTGATCAGCACAGAACATAGGACCTAAAAGCAATGTGGTATTAAAATGTAAACATTTCTTGAGTCAATAGAGGTCCCCTAACCACATGAGTTAGAATGGACACTACAAGGAGCTTCTCCTGACTATATCAGCTGATATTCTAGCAGCAGGGTGCCCTTTAATTTGCTTATTAAGATAACTTCACAAAATAGGAGTTGTCTCCATCCAGATGGGGGCGCACACCCCCTAATTGGCACAATATACCCACTAGTTCTGCTTCGAAAAGTCGTCGTACAGATGAACGAATGTAAAAATCAGCCTGTTCTATCTAGCGACTGCTTATATTTTTAAGGTTAACTAAACTTTTAAAAAACTTTTGACATGTCAGAAGTTTTGATCGGTGGAGGGTCCGAGCACTGAGAACCCAACAGATCGCTAAAACAGCGCTGCAAAAGTGCTGTCCCGCTTCGTTTCTGATCAGCTTCCCTCGAATAGTCAAGCCAGTGGCGTACGGACTCAGACTTTCTACTGAATCCGTACTACGATGGTTCGGCTTTCTGAGAAAAGCCTGTCAGAAATGAAGCGGCACCGCACTCACCCGTTTTAGCACCCGGTGGGGATCCCCGTGTTCGGACCAAACATCGATCAAAACTTCTGAAATGTCTTCTATGACACGTCAAAGGTCTAAAAGTTTAGTTACCCTTTAAAGTATCGCTGTCAACCAGGAACCCCGAACTTAACTAAGGCGAGTAGCGTCACGGAGTTCACTAACAAACGTATTCCTATACCCTACATGCAGCGGAGGAGCCATGGTCTGCACTTTTGCTTGGCAGCTGGAAACCAACAACTTCCCTGATGTTTACTGGCATGGAAGGGTAAGCGATCGGTAAAACCGTGGCAGAAATAATTGTTTAGGAATTTCTACCTTGCAGTGAAGACATTTTAATGCTCATAAGATAAAAGCTGGCAATAACTTAGGATGGAGACATTTCAATATGGGAATGTTTGAAGAGGTTTATGTTGCTGGATAAACTTGTACATTAGTTTACGTGTCATGTTCTATTTAAGCCATTGCAGAGAAAATAAACTGCAAGTGTCAAACCCCAAAATAATTTTTTTTCTTCACTCAAAGACAAAAACGCACCGGGCCATTACACTTATGAAAAGATTTTACAAGTAGGAAGGAGAAGAAACTGGATACAGTAAGCCCAACAGTTGCTCGGGGGGGGACCTGCTGTAGTGCCGCAGCTGTTAAGTAAAAGAATAAATTAAATTATAAAAAATAAAAAAATTTAATTGGATCAAACTAAAAAGAGCTGGAGGGAGGCGCTAACTGTACCTTATACACTCACAGCCATGCGGGTCCTTGTGATGAAGGCTTAAACTGGACAATGAACCAAAAACGTTAACTATGGGCTCAGAAATGAAAGCCGTCACTCCACTTCAGATTAAAAGGATTTCTGCGCCCTTGGAGTTTGGTGAACTCGTGTCTTAGAAGCGCGGCGTATATTCTAGACTTGTGATCTGATATTTTGTAACTGGAGTATTAGAATAGCTGCACATCGTCCTACATGGGTGCAGTTCAGGATCCTGGACGTGCAGCAATGTCTGACTTGTGGATGGTCAATGAAGCTGCAGCAATGTCTGAATACAAAAAAAACGGTAGGTACATACAAAGGTAGAAAGAACGCTTTCATGTTAAAAAGTCTGTTGCCATTGGCAGGCGATCAGCAGTCCAGCCTCACTACAGGTCCACGTCAGTAAACTCGGCCTCGACTGCGGTTTCCACGTCCTCCCCAACCTCTTCCCCGGCCGCCTCGGAATCCTCCTCTCTGTTCTGCATGATACAAACGAGAAAGGGTTAGGAAGATCCCACGATATTTTCTATAGGGGCATTTTGAGGCTTTCGCAAGATTCATCTACAACATTGAAGGGCAGTTTTTATTTTTAAGGCGTACACATCACGAATGAGGCAATCAATTTGTTGTGCAGCGTATTAAGGTCGCGCCTCTACCAAATATGTGTATGTTATTTTATGTATTGAGACTTTTTTTTATAATGTTTATTTATTGTGAAAAATCTGCATGTGTGCATTTTTCTTTTTTTTACAGATTTTTTTATATTCAATTTACTTTTCTATTTTTAAAACTTTAATGCATTGGTATATATCAGATATGCCAGTACATTAGCCTGTGTACGGAAAGTACAGACAGTTGTTAGGACATACCTAAGTATGCCCTACCAGGAAATATGGTCAGACAGTCCTGGGGTCTTTCAATGGACCCTGGACTCTATGTCCATATATAGTATGTCCCTCGATCACTTCACAGGGTCCCCCCCTTGAATGCAGCGGTCAGCTTTGATTGAGGCGGAGAGCAGAGTTTCTGATATCCGCCGTTAGAGCGGTGCTGCGGCTGCGTATTACTGCCATTGCCCTGCTCTGGATCGCGCGTGCAAACTTGCTTTGCCAGCACGATCAGCATGATGTGATGCACTAATGAGCGGCAGGCACTGAAGACAGAATATGGGGAAGCGGTGCAGTGCGCTTAACACGTTGTCTCCAGGGACGGCATCGCCAATCATCAGTGCAGCTCCGACCGCATCACATCATGATAGTCACAAAATTCATGTATTACAATACTAAGCTGTGCAGCCGCTGAATTCACGGTACTGAAGGGTGCCCAACATCAAAATAGTATTGATATTTCGATGCATCATGCAACCCTAGCACAAAATCAGGGCAGGATCAGGTTGTATTAGACAGCTGCACCCTGTCCAGACTCACGGGCACAGTTTTATTTCGACTAGGATTCCTCTAAGTGCTAGAACACAACTATACTTTCACAACGGATGCTCACCATAAGAGAGATTTCCCAAGCTTCCGCTGTATTTTCCACTAGGAGGGTTATAGATCTGTCTGGAATCCCTCTTTGGTCCTGCAATAGGCTTTTTGGGAGGCGAACTAGATGATGAAGTGTCTTCACTTGACCTCTTTTGCCTGAAAAGGTATAAAATATTGTAAATATATCGCACAGGTCATACAATCTAAAGATTCTGTTGCAAACTAGTTAATAAAAAAAACACATACAGGAGTAAACCCATGGACAGCCATACTTGCATGTCTATTTTTCTATCATTACAACCCATGGTTTGCAGCCACCACAGAGCAAACACTGAGGCCAATGACATATATACTATTTCTATGGAAGCCGGTTATCATGGGATGCGAACACTCACTTTTGCTTCTGGTACAACCTTTGGAACATGATATGCAAAAGACAAACCTCTTACATCATCCGTACAAGGCGACGGCCTCTGTAAAGATTTCATTTCCAGATTGACACCAGTACTGGCAACTGAAAGCCCCCACGTCAGACGTGATTTAGGGCCTGTTCACATAATCGTTGCCCTTTTGTTGAAGGCTTCCGTCGGTTTTACCCTTCAGCGGAAAGGCAAACGGAAACCTCAGCTTCTGTTTCCCCCACCATGGGCATCAATGGTGACAAAAACCCTAGCTAATGGTTTCCATCTGTCACCGTTGTGACAGGGTTCCGTTCTTGACTAAACCAATAGCGCAGTCGATTCAGTCACAACGAAACGGAAGCACAGGTTTCCGTTTGCCTTTCCACTCAGGGGTTAACCCGACGGAAACCTCAGACAGAAACCCTCAGCGCAACACAGACTGATGTGAACACAGCCTAAGCTATCCTATTTTTGAGAGATTCTTTTTTAGGAATGTAAAAAATAATGTCATTTCTGAGCTAAAGGCGCATATCAGCTGCCGGTCTATTGTGACCTTTAGGACTAGTTCACACTGTTTTTTGGCGCCGTTTTTGACTCGGAAACAAAGCCCAAAAATGTCCAAAATTGCCTCCAACTGTTTTTAATGGGAGGGTTTTTTTTGCCCACGAGGGGAAAAAAAATCCCAAAAACCCGCGGGAAAAGAAGCGACATGCTCTTTCTTCCCGCAGTTCCGTCTCGGATGCCCCATTGAAATCAATGGGACGCAGAGAAAGCGTTTTTCACAACTTTTTTTTGCCTGTGACGCTCAATGGCCGCGGTCGGAAAACGCAGCAAAGAAAGTGCCGGCAGGTCAAAATCTGCCTCAAAAATGCTGAAGGAATTTTGTGGCAGATTTTTTTGCCTGTAAAAAACTCAGTGTGAACATAAAAATGCCTTAAAAATATCCTATGCTGCTATTTAAGGCATTATCACATTCAGTACAAGTAGCAACAAAGAGAAGGACAAGTGGAATTCTTAAAGGGGTATTGTCATCGCTAGGATACGCCATCGCTTTCGGATCTATTGGAGTGGTGCACGTTTGGTCACGAGCACAGCAGAAGACCTAGGTCCTGACCTCTCCACAGATCACTTTCTGAATGGTGGGGTTAGCACCTTCATTCTCAGGGTCCCAGAGATCAAACCCCCACCGATCAGAATGTGATGGCCTATACCATTTATCTGTCCATCGGTCATCTCTTTTGGACATGGGATAACCCCTTTAAAAGCAATAAAGCGCACGTGCCACAATAAAATGAAAGGGAGATAAAGCCGTTCACCCATAAAACTTCATGTAGCAAAGAGGAGGTGCACAATTCATAGCCATAGATACAAAGCGCAGTAAAGGATAAAACAATCTCCGTCGTACTCACCCAACCTCTGTTTTCTGGACTGGTTTCCACGACAGCGTCACCGTGCTCTTGTAGGATGGAGGATTATGAAACAGATCCTAAAATTGAACAAACACAATACATGTGACACAGCTCAGATATGAAGCATATGGGATGAAATGAGATCCAGAAAAGATTCTAGCAAATTTCCAATGGCTTTTTTTTCTCGTCAGTTTCACAAGCATTTCATGAATACAGAAGGTCAGCATGGGAACAGGCCCTCTACTATATGGCCACATGGCACACCTACATGTATACACGACAGCCCAGGAGACCGTGAGAGGGGCAGGAGAAGGGCTTTCCTCATGAATACAGCAGATTCATAACTACCATTCCTTTGTATTTTCTAATAGTCTTGGTTAGGCACCATGCATTTGCGTCCGCATACTATCCGCAATTGCGGATAGTATAGGGCACATTATCTTATGGGCCAATGCACACGACCGGGGTTTACACAACCCGTGCACTGCCCGGAGCCCAGACCTCAAAAAAAATATAGGACATGTCATTGTGGCCCGGGCCCCTTGAAGTCAATGCACATCTTGTGAGTGCATGGTCTGAAATTGCGGACGGCTCACAGATGACTTTCCTCGGGCCGTCCGTGCTGTAATCAGAGCGTGCACACAGCTACGGTCGTGTGCATGAGGCCTTAGCCAAAAGCACAATATTTTTTTTTGGACCGTTTGATCTAATAGTAAAGCAGACCTGTCCCCAGACTATGCAGCCCTTGCCCTTATTTAGGGCAGCGTACAAACCCTGAACAGTAAAGTCTTAATTGTCCATGTAGCCCCACAAAAAAGAAAAAAAATCCCCATAATAAAAACTTACCTTGATCAAAACATTAATATTGTTTGTTATTTTTAAGGCTACCACTTTGATTTTGTTCTGCAAGGAGAAAAAAAAATTGTGATATTTATGAGGAGAGGGTTGGGAATTTTAAATAAGACAGCACAAAAACGTGAAGTATTCCTAAAACATTAGTATCTTGTATTTTATGTCAAATACGGGAAAATACGCCTCAAACCCGGAATGTTGGGACCATGTGTTATATTTTGTTAAGTTACAAAAATCAAAAAGGCGGCTGACAAGGAAGCCAACATGAGCAAAAGTGACTCAAGACTAGTGATCCAGAAGATCAGAACTTAAAGTTTACTATAGACAACCAAACCTAGGGCAAACGTTTGACAAACTGACAAGTAATAGTGACATGTCAGAAGTTTTGCTTGGTGGGGGTCCGAGCACTGAGACCCCCACCAATCGCTAATACGAAGCGGCAGAAGCACTCGTGTGAGCGCTCAGCCACTTTGTGTCTGTTCGTCTTTTTCCAGAAATCAATGCATCAGAGTACGGGCTCAATAGAAAGTCTGAGTCTGTACTTCGATACATCGACTTTCCGGAAAAAGCCCAACACGAAGCGGCTGAGCGCTTCTGCGGCTTTGTTTGAGCGATTAGTGGGGGTCTGAGCATTGAGACCCCCGTCAATCAAAACTTCTGAAATGTCACTATGACGTCAGAAGTTTGTCAAACGTTTAGTTACCCTTTAAGCAGACAAAAATAAAGGGTCACCCCTTCCCCAAAAACAAGCGTATTACTGCAGGTTCCTCTTCGGAGACCAACACAATCAGTTGCTGTCCCCAAGGAAGTAGCTGGAATGACCCCATATCCTCTGTACAAAAGACGCCTTACACAGCACCTGTGGGTCATCCATGTGATGTCCCAAATCCTGCAGGGCCAGAGCAGAGCTCTATGTAGCGTTTGTCTGAGCAATAACGGGACACGTCCAGGGTTGTCTTAAACCGGCAACAAGTTAGACTGTTATTTACCATATATTAAAATGAACACTATAGTAGATGAGGAAATGCAATCTAAAGTTACCTCTTCTGTTTTTAGTGAATCACCAGTTTTTCCCTGTAGAGCCAAGCGGAGCTGTCTAATGTAGACCTGGAGTCCTCTGGCGAAATACTGAAGCCTAGAAAGCAAACATCAAGATGTAGCCAGGTGAAAGGCCTATTTTAAAGCAGTCGTCCAGGATTAGAAAAACATGGCTGCCGTCTTCCAAAAAACAGTGTCACCCCTGTCCGCAGGTTGTGTGTGGTATTGCTTCACTACAATAGAGGCTGAGCTGCAATATCACACAACCCATGGACTGGGGTTTTGCTGTTTCTTCAAGAAAGCAGTCATGATTTTCTAGAAAACCCCTTTGATATTATACATGCCGACATCTTGTTATTCACTGCTTACCGGATTTTGAAATCTTTCAGTTTCTCTGCATCGACTTTGTCAATCAGAAAGTCTGGCATTTTCCTCCCAAGCTGATGGAAACTGAAGAGTAAACATTCGACGTAACTGAACTGTAGTTTTGGCTCTTCATTTGCAGAGTTCTCCCCATTTTCTACTTCTTCCGGAGGAAGAGGCATGTATTCCTGTCATTAAATAATAAAAAGGGGCAATGAGTGAATGACAACAGTTAGATTTGAAGTCCCATCTATCAGGCGGAGTTCACAAGGGTTGGATATGCAGTGTAAGAGTACGCAGCACATCCGACCTAGGACCAGCGAATTCCGCCTGAAAAACCGCAATAAAATTGTGGTGGAGGTTTTCGGGGTGGAAGTATATTTACCCCAGGCCACTGTCATGGCGATGCATCCCACTTGTCTGCGCAGCATAAATTGACATGCTGCAGATTTTCTGCAGTGTTTGCATGAGATTTGTTCAAATCTATCCCTTTCTGCTACTGTTAACGCTGATGAATTTCCCCCCCGAAATCCGTTGTGGAAATTCTGCAGCATTTACGATACATGGGAACCCGGCCTTACAGAAAAGTACATTTATTTAGGGGTCTGTTTATTTAACCTCTGGACAGAACACTTTCTCTGGCTTTAACTTACAATATATGTTTTGTGAGGGTCCAATCTCTAGGGGGCACCCAGATTGTAGTTATATGAAAGCACCACGGCCCCACTGTTTTTTGTGATTGGGCAGCAATTGGCCCAGCCGTGTAACATCCCTACGGACGTCATTAAAGGGGTTTTCAAACAATCAATTCTTATCTTCTAACCACAGGGCAGGTGATAAATATTTGATTGGTGGGGGCCCGACTGCTGGGACCCCAGCCGATCACTAGAACAGGCTTACCTTGCCGTTCCTGGTGGCCCCATATGAATGGAGTGGTACTGCACATGCTCGGCAACTGCTCCATTCATTTCTATGGGGGTGCGGAGCGCTATCTGAGGCAGCCCCTTAGAAATGAATGGAGCAGTAGCCGAAAACCCCTTTAAGAAGAAAAAAATTTATATGGAAAAATGTATTGTTCCATTTTGGCCTCTGTAAAACCAAGGAAATTCTTAATACGTCAAGATGATTGCAGCTACATACCAGCAACTTATCAAAAAGCTTGTTTAGGTTTGATTCCAATTTGTCCATGTCACCACAGAAGGAGCTCATCTCAGCCAACAGTTTCAATATCTGCAAAAAATAAAAAAAAAACATCTAAAATGACAAGGGGTGCACGTTCGCTGCAAATTAGACATGTGACCGTGGCATTTCTTTTTGCTGGTTTGTGTTTAAACACCAAATCCAGACTCCAATTCACCACCTACCTCTAACTGGACATCAATGCCCTCACCTGGGCTGGTCAGGGTACTCAGGATGGGAAGAACGTGCTCGCCGAAATAGGTCACAAATTTTGTTGAGTGGACATTTTTCTGCAAACGGAAAGCAATTCTAATTTAAATATTGTTCTCATAGTGCAAATACAATTTGTCACATTTATTTTCACTACTTCTATAGCACCAAATATTCCGCAGCGCTGCACAGGTTTTGTTTTTTTCCCACGGTCCCCATTGCAGCTCACAATCTAAATGTATGTTTTGGGGGTGCGGGAGGAAACCGGAGTACCCGGAAGAAACCCACGCAAAAGGGAGAACACATACCAACTCCACGTAGATGTTTTCCTTGGTATATTTCTACATGAACGGAGCAGACACACTGGACACTTACTGAAAACAGTGGCACTGCCTGGCGCATACACTGGAGCAGGCGGTCCACAGAGTCGGGGTCTGCTGGGTTCAGTGTTTGCTGCAGTCCTGCCTGCTCAGACACTAAATCTACCAGCTGCTGTCTGCCGCTGACGGTCTGCAGGTTTTTCAACGCAGAAAGGATTTTCATGAAAAGGACGAATTCTTCTCCCGTCACGTCATACAGAACCTAAGAGACATAAAAGTTAGTCAACGCTCGTATTTGCTTTAAATACCCAAGTCACACAGTCACTTATCAGACAAAAACCTGTCACAGGGTAGACACTTCTAGCTTAAAAGGGTAACTAAACGTTCAAACTTCTGACATGTCACAGTAACGTCAGAAGTTTTGATCCCTGAGGGTCTGAGCACGGAGACCCCCACCGATTGCTAAAACAAAGTGGCAGAAGTGCTCGTGTGAGCCACTTCCTTTATGTTCGGCTTTTCCCAGAAAGCCGACGTAGCGGTGTGCGGGCTAATAGATTTTCTATTTAGTCCGTACACCAACTGCTCGGCTTTGTGAGAAGAGCCAAACAGAAAGCAAGCAGCTTTAGCCATCGGTGGGGGTCTCAGTGCTCAGACCCCCAGCAACTAAAACCTCTGACGTGTCACTAGGACATGTCAGAAGTTTGTTGAACGTTTAGTTACCCTTTAAGCCGGATTCACACGAGCGTGTGCGTTTTGCGCACGCAAAAAACGCTGCGTTTTGCATGCGCAAAAGGCACTTAACAGCTCCGTGTGTCATGATCATATGGGGCGCGGCTGCGTTCTTTTCGCGCAGCCGCCATTATTAGGACACTCCTTTTGGATGTTTGTAAACAGAAAAGCACGTGGTGCTTTCCTGTTTACATTCATAGTTTTACTGCTGTTGCGCGAATCACGCGCGTCCCACGGAAGTGCTTCCGTGTGGTGCGCATGATTTTCACGCACCCATTGACTTCAATGGGTGCGTGATGCGCGAAAAACGCACAAAGAACGGACATGTCGTGAATTTTACGCAGCGCACTCACTGACAGTCCGCACGGCCCCATAGACTAATATAGGTCCGTGCGAGGCGCGGGAAAAACACACGCGTTGCACGGACGTATATCACGTTCGTCTGAATAAGCCCTTAAATGGGTTGTCTCAAAACAGACAGTGGTGATATATCCCAGCGAGGTCTATCCCGGGATAAACCCTTTATTATTGGGGAACGTATAGTTACCTTCTTGGATTCAGAGAATATGAGATCCTCGACCTCCTTTGTCATAACGTCTTCAGGAAGCGTTCTCAGCTTGGAGGAGAGGAATTTAATGGCTCGCTCACGGACTATATCTTCTCCTTGAAGGATCTGGCTGAACAAACCTCCCAATGTGCCTGAGTACGTCAGAAGAAACTTATTCATATGTATGATGGCTGAACTCAAAAGGACAAAAGTAAAAGTTTGCTGAACCTATAAAGCACCACATGCTTATCCGGTCCTATAACTCATATACTTTACTATAAGGCTATGTTCACACGGAGTATTTTGGGGGAGGAATATCTGCCTCAAAATTCCGTTTGGAACTTTGAGGCAGATTTTCCTCTCCCTGCACGCCGATTATTGCGGCGATTTTCGCGCCGTTTTTCGCCCGCGGCCATTGAGAGCCGCGGGCATAAAACAGCGCGAAATACGCTTTCTCTGCCTCCCATTGAAGTCAATGGGAGGTCAGAGGCGGAAGCGCCCGAAGATAGGGCATGTCGCTTCTTTTTCCCGCGAGGCAGTTTTACTGCTCGCGGGAAAAAGACGCCTCCCATTGAAATCAATGGGAGGTGTTCTCGGGCCGTTTTTGCCGAGTTTTGCGACGCGGTTTCCGCGTCAAAAAACTCGGCAAAATACCCCGTGTGAACATAGCCTAATACTCCAGCAAATACACTCATTTGAAATTGTCATCTATGGGAGGAAGATCTACAGGTTTCCGTCCAGACATGCAGAACATAATCCATTGCTAATTTAGTAGTTTATTCATAACTGATCAGATGAAAACATATGGACACACGATATACCCCTACCCTACAATGTAGTTAAAGGACTGCAGGGAGGACGTCTCGTCAGCAATTACCTTTGGCATCCATTTTGAATATGCTCAGCAGAGCATTGTTCACCAGATTGAACTCCGCAGAATCATCTGAAAAGCAAAAAAAAAATAAAACGTAAATGAATAAGAACGAAGCCTCCTCTGTGACTACCAGCCACCATTTCATTCATTGGGCGCAAAGATTTTTGCACAGGAGACACTCATTAAGGCCAGGTTCCCACGTAGCGTAAACGCTGCGGAACGTCCGCAACAGAATTCTGTGGACATTCCGCATCACAGTGGATGAGATTCAGAAAATCTCATGCCCACTGCGGAAAAAAAATGCAGCGTAAACGTTAATAAAATGAGCTGCAGTGCGCAATTTAAATCTGCAGCATGCCAATTTATGCGGCGTTTTTACTGATTTTCCGTTGCAGGTTTTCCCCCATTGAATTGGCCAATGTGGTGCGGTTTTCAGACGGAATGTACTGCGGGTTCCAGGTTGGCTACGCTGCATGGTTTTTGCGCAGCGTATCTGTTCCGTGGGAACGCGGCCTAAGAGTAAAATCTGCATGATCGGCCACTGTTGTACCCCTTCATACAGCTGTGCTGGTGGGGATAGAGCACCTTTTTAGAAACTAGTAGTATAGCTTTAGTTGGACCCCCCCCCCCCCCCCCTTATTTAACATCACCCATCACCATGGTTGGTGGGAAGTGTTAATGGCTGGAGTACTCCTTTAACATTCATATGCTAATTTTACTGAACCCTTAAATATTGTTTCATTTACACGGCTTCATAAAATGTGTCCACAGACGGAGATCTTGCCGACCAGCGCTGGCGCAGCAGCATTCATGTACAAACGCATGCGCAGCTCCCTCCGTGAATAAACCTCATACCGCCAGTACGCAGCATGTGAAGGCCACACACAGTTCTGATGCCGTTTTTGGCTCCGTTTTTTTTAGTCAACGCAAAACTACCAACACAGGGCTTCTAAGGGAACACGTTTTTAAACAGCAGAAATCCAAAGTTCAACATTTTGAATAAACACTATAGACGGACGTAGACTGAAAAGGGCCATAGTTTGGGAAATACTGTACCCTTGTGCTCTCCCAGATGGATTTTCCAATGACAATTATAACACTCCATTATCTAGAACGTGTAAAGAGCTTAAGGGCGATGCTGCCTTTGAAATCTTTTTTTTTTTTTAAATGTGTATCTGTGATTGGTGCAACTTTCTAATTCGTTTTTATTAAAAATAATTTTTACTTTGAGATACATCTGTTTTGTTTCCTATATACAGAGCAGCTCTATCAAGCGCTGAGATCGGAGTCCGTCAGGTCAACGGATCTAACGGGTTCAGTGACAGCGGATCCTGCGTGTCTGACAGCCATGTACACCTTCGAAATAAACAAAATTATACCGCACCTGACTGCAAAAGCTGGGTGAGAATGTCGGCCACACGGGGGAGGTTTTCTCCTGTGGCAAACTGGGACAGTTCTTTAATGGCTTGACGACGGATCTAAAAGACAAAAAGAAAATAAAAGCTCTGCTACTAAACTATAGTGCCTGGATATGAAGCAGCCCGTTAAAACCTTAGGCATTTACTATTGTATTGGAAATGAAGCTTAATCAATTCTCGTCCAGATCTCTGCTTGCAGTTAGTGAATGGAACCGTTTATATGCAGTGGCTGAACAGCTGCCCTGATCATGCATAATGACACTGCTGCACAGCTCATATCAGTGCTCGCAGTGTAAACAAGTAGGTTTCCATTCACTGAAACCAAGCACAGATTTAGAAGATGGTATGAAATTGAAAGTATTTTAAGAAAGTTGCAGAACTTTACTACTATAACACTATTTTATATAAAAAAAATGAAATAAAAAAAAAAAACACTGGAGAGCACGCCATACCGAAACATCCTCATCTTCGCACAAGTCCAGCTGGGCATTCAGCGCAGCGTCAGAAAGTTCTGGAAAATGTTTAAAGAATTTGGGGATAAACTGAGCCGCCAATCTCTTCTCTTTTCCTCCTCCTTTGACACCATCTAAAATAACTTGATACGCAGCTTTGTGCTGTGAACAAAAACGCAGAAAAGAAATGAACGTCGTTACTCCACAAACTGCACAGAACAAAAAGACAAACTAAGAGTGAGATAAAACCAAATACAGCTGCAGTACCAGCACCAGGGCCGACCACTGAGCGAGTCCAGACACTGCTAGATCAAGTGTGGACGCCAGGACTGCGAGCAGCAATAGAGACATCAAAATGGATCGATGGGGGTACGGGTGCGGAGGCCCCCACATTCGCTGAAACTGGCTGTGATCAGCGCTCCTGGTCAGGGTGAAGACGGCACTCATACAACATCGATTTGAGCCGTCTCCAGCTTGACAGGGAGCACACATCACAGGCGAAGGTGCAGGGTGCTCATTTTCTGCTCCTTCGTTTCAGCGAATGTGGGGGTCTCAGCAACCGGAATCCCACCGATCCAAACTTTTGATGTGTCTCTGACATTTTAAAAGATTGATGAAAGTGTTGATATTCTTTAAGGGGAAACCCATTTAGTAGGTTGTTTCAAAGACAACCCCAGTCCATATGTAATATTAGGGCATCTGGACATCATGCGGGGGGAGGGAGAGGGGGACTAGGTTTCCAAAACACAATGGCTCATGCCAGCGCCATAGTACAGGGACATGATACTTTTGGAGCTTGTAGAGCGCTGGACAAATAGCTGAATTCTTCTGGTAGGTCTCTGGTGTAGGAGTGACAGATCTATACATGAAGGTTTGTCCACACAGCAATTCCATAGAAAAACGCAGACATTCCGCTGCAGCAAGTATTTTGCTGCGTTTTTCACAATGTTGTGCGATGGTGACATCTGACCTGAAAAATGCAGCAATTCAGTCACTTTCCGCAGCAGGAATGGACATGCCACGGTCTGGAAAATACGCACCGCAGGTAAAGTTCTGCTCGGAATTTTTACACTGCGTGTGGGCGAGATTTGTTCAATCTCACCCACTCTGTGGCTACTGCATTCTACTGCTTATTTTCTGTTCGAAATGGCGCCCGGAAAAAACGCAGCATGTAGACGGTCCCTTACGGCGCATCCATTGGTTGTGCCATTAATGTTAATCGTGGAGAAAACCATTTTAAAGGGGGTTATCCGGGTTATTAAAATTGGATGGGTCAAACAATATTAGATCTGTGGGGGTCCGACTGTCCGCAGCGCTTGTATGAGCTCCGCAGCCTCTTCGTTGTTTACATTCACAGTCCCAGGAAAGAGGTAGCGCTCCAAATCAGTACAAAAAGAAAACATTTATTCACCCGGCGTACAAGCAAAGTTTCACCTTCACATTGAAGGCATTATCGTCGCTGGTACACCGGGTGAATAAATGTTTTGATTAAGGCTTCGTTTACATCTGCGCTAGGGTCCGACGGAACGGGACCCCGACACGCAAACGGAAACAAAGGTTTCCATCACCATTGATTTCAATGGTAAAGGATCCGATGCCAATGGTTTCCGTTGTGGAAGGAATCCGTCGTTTTGACTGAACCCTTGCACAACAGAGACAAACGGAAACCATTGGCACCGGATCCGTCACCATTGAAATCAACGGTTTTGGAAACTTTTGGCTTCCGTTTGTGCGAGTCAGGTTCCCGTTCCGACGGAAAGCTCAGATGTGAACGACGCCTTAGAGGGCCGCCTCTTTCCTTGGACTGTGAAATGAGGACTGGAGTAGTTTCGGTCTATACCCCCGAGGCCGGCACCCGCCATTTTTTTTACTTCATTACAGTGCATCGCCTCTACTTTGTTTGGCTTCATTGGAAGTGGTGGAAAGGCGCTACAATATCTTGCACGGCCGCAACTTGCGTATTTTAGTGAAGACATTTAGGCCCCCCTTCCAGTCTGGGGACAGAACACGTAGCATCTCCGCTATTCCCGCAGCGCGGCCGGAGACTTGTAAAATCTCATCCAATTTCGTTGCGACTGTAAATGCTGATGAATTTCCGAAAAGATTTCTGTTAAACTCACACGCTCCCGATTCTTTTTGTTGAAACTTCTGCAACTGGAAGTCCGTTCTGCACGTGAACGCGGCGGTTTCCTCAGCAGGTGCAGACATTTACAGCAAAACCTGCCGAGTGTGACTGCGCCCTAAAGGCTCGTCCACACAACGGAACTGCTGCAGAAAACGGTGCGGATTTTGCTGCGTTTTTCTTCACGTTGGGAGATGGCGACGTCTCCTCTGAAAAACGCAACAATTCAGTCACTTTCCGCAGCAGGAATCGACATGCTGCGGTCTGAAAAATACGCGTCGCAGGTCAATTTCTGGTCGGAAATTTTACGCAGCGTGCGGAGGAGATTTGTTAAATCTCACCCACTTTACCGCTACTGTATTCTGCTGCGTATTTTCCGACCGCAATTCTGGACGGAAAATACGCAGAAATCCTGCAATGTGTGCACGAGCCCCAACACTGCCGGAGATGTTTTATACACAAGATCAGCGACCACACAGTGCGCCTGATGGGAGTTGTGATGGATGGAAGCTATTGTTTTAACCATCATTCTGTGATCCACAGAAGGGGGGGGGGGCCCAGAGTACCGAAAAGGGGGAGGCACCAAAAAGAAAGGGGGGCGCCCAGGCCCCAAAGAGAAAAGAGGGGGGCACCCAGGCCCCGAGTAGGGGAGGGAGGCACGGACATCGAGAGGAGAGGAAGAGGCTCGGATGCAGAGAGGAGGGGTGAGGGGAGGCCCGGGCACTAAAGGAAGAGAGAAAATTGACTGTAGCCGCTGGAAAGGCCTAGATGCTGCCGGGGTTGAGCAGTGAAGGCCCGGGTTTCGGCTCTTACCTGGCTCACGTCGTCCGTGGCATCGGCCAGGATTCCATAGTTACGGTACAGCTCCTCCACGGTCGGCATGTCTGGATCTGATGATGTTCTGGGCGACGGCGATCTCCTCAGTGTGTGCGTAGGGAAACCAACTGCACTAGAGGCGAAGCGGGAAAGACGAGCTCGCAGCGTTCACACTGCAAAACTACAGCGGCACCCAGCGGCCCCTGTCGAAACTACACCTCACCACAGCGGCGCTCAGCGGCTCCTGCCGGAATTACACCCCGCAGGCTGAACATCAGGAGACACGTGATTAGAAGTGCCGATGCGCGATTCCCTGTCGACTCAAATCGGGCGATCAAACATCAAACCCACGTTTTGTGCTGCTGCATCCTGTTTACAGAGCTATTTCACCATTCAGTTTGTTTCTATTTTTTGTGGCCTGTGTATGGACTATCGCTGCCTTATCGTTCCTGTTTGCTGGCATTGTCACTAGTGATTTTATTGCTGTACAGGAGAAGTTCCGCAGGCAAAGAGTCCGCAACTGGGCAAACGCCAACCACCTTTCCTGGTGCCAGTTCCATGCCAACTTCTGCCATCCAAATGTCCGTCACCAGTTACTGCTGGAAATGGTGAAGGAACGACCTGTACATCGTGGACGCGAAGATGTGACGCGCCATCGCCGGTGGTTACGCTGTGCTGTGGATGTTACGAATTTTAATGCCCAAGATTTATCGCAAATGGCAGCAACCTGTAAACTTTCTAATATACTTATCTCCGCCGTCTGCTGCCACATTGGCGCTCATCTCCGGTACTTGTTGGCCCTGTGTATTCATTGCGTCCTTAGCGATGTTGTGTTGTTTCTCCGTCTCCTATTAACGGGGTATTCCAGCCATAAGCATATCTATTGGATGGGTGATAAATGATGATCGGTGGGTGTCCCACCGCTAGGACCCCCACAAAGAGAACGATATCATAATCGCATGAACGCACAAGGAGGAGATTGAAGGGAGCGACGGTCGAGCACGCACGTTGCTGCTCTATTCAAATTCTAGGGGAATGACTGAAACAGTGGGGCCGGGTCGGACACGGAGAGGAGAGGGGACCACCACCAGCAGCCAGACCCCAACTGATCTATTAATAACCTATCCAGTGGATTGGTGATAATTGTTTTTGGCCGGATTACGACTGTATCTACTACAGGTTTCTGCAATTTAGCAGAAATCTCTACATTTCGGACAACCCCTTTGATGCCCATAGTTATATAGGTTGAAAAAAGACACAGGTCCATAAAGTTCAGCCTTTCTCAATAAATTACCCGTCGTTCACTGCTTGATGAATTATAACCATGAATGCCATTCGTCAATAAATAAGCATCTCGCCTTTTTTTACATGCTGACATAGAATCTGCCATCACTATCTCTTGGGGTCGGGCATTCCATAGCTTGACCGCTCTAACTGTAAAGAAGCCTTTTCTATATTGACGTCTGGAACGTCTTTCTTCCACACGCAATGGATGTCCCCTGGTCCTTTGTAGAGTCCTTGGAAGGAACGGATCATGTGCTAGTTCTCTGTATTGACCACACATATACTTATACATGTTAATAAGATCACCTCTAAGACGTATTTTTTTCCAAGCTGAACAAGCCCAATTTTTCTAGCCTTTCATTGTAAGCGACACCTCCCATCCCATTTTATAATCTAGTTGCCTTTGAACCCTCTCCAGTTCTCCTATGTCCTTTTTACAATGTGGAGCCCAAAACTGAATTCCATATTCTAGATGTAGCCTTACAAGGGATTTATAGAGGGGTAATATTACATTTATAGAGGGGTAATATTACATTTATAGAGGGGTAATATTACATTTATAGAGGGGTAATATTACATTTTAATCCCGGGTTTTTATCCCTCTTTTTATACACCCTAAAATCGTATTTGCTTTTGCAGCTGCTGCCTGACATTGAGCGCTGCTGTTTAGCTTATTTATTACCAGAACACCCAGGTCCTTCTCTTGTTCCGTTATCCCCAGTTTTGTTCCATTTAATTTATAGGAATTAATGCTATTATAAGTGCATTACTTTACATTTATCAAGAATTCAGGTTTGGTCACCACCGCCGTCCCTTGAGGCTACATAGAAATTTGATAATGCGTCTACTGGGCAATTCAAGTGACATTTTTCTCCCATAAACATCAAAGGAAATGTTTGGCGATCAAAAAAACTACATTTCTAAAGACTTCTATGGAGTGCAACCGACAAGACACAGCGTCCGGTCGCACAAAACTACAGACAAGTCATGTGACTGCTGTACGGAATGCTCTGCACAGAATGCGCTGTATAGAATGCTCTGCACAGAATGCTCTGCATATAATGCACTGTATAGAATGCTCTGCACAGAATGCTCTGCATAGAATGCACTGTATAGAATGCTCTGCACAGAATGCTCTGCATAGAATGCACTGTATAGAATGCTCTGCATGGAATGCACTGTATAGAATGCTCTGCACATAATGCACTGTATGGAATGCTCTGCACAGAATGCACTGTATAGAATGCTCTGCACAGAATGTTCTGCATAGAATGCACTGTATAGAATGCTCTGCACATAATGCACTGTATGGAATGCTCTGCACAGAATGCACTGTATAGAATGCTCTGCACATAATGCACTGTATGGAATTCTCTGCCCAGAATGCGCTGTATAGAATGCTCTGCACATAATGCACTGTATGGAATGCTCTGCACATAATGCACTGTATGGAATGCTCTGCACAGAATGCACTGTATAGAATGCTCTTTACATATAATGCACTGTATGGAATGCTCTGCATAGAATGCGCTGTATAGAATGCTCTGCACATAATGCACTGTATGGAATGCTCTGCACATAATGCACTGTATGGAATGCTCTGCACATAATTCACTGTATGGAATGCTCTGCACATAATGCACTGTATAGAATGCTCTCTGCACATAATGCACTGTATGGAATGCTCTGCACAGAATGCGCTGTATAGAATGCTCTCTGCACATAATGCACTGTATGGAATGCTCTGCACAGAATGCACTGTATAGAATGCTCTGCACATAATGCACTGTATAGAATGCTCTGCACATAATGCACTGTATAGAATGCTCTGCACATAATGCACTGTATGGAATGCTCTGCACAGAATGCGCTGTATAGAATGCTCTCTGCACATAATGCACTGTATGGAATGCTCTGCACAGAATGCACTGTATAGAATGCTCTGCACATAATGCACTGTATAGAATGCTCTGCACATAATGCACTGTATAGAATGCTCTGAACATAATGCACTGTATGGAATGCTCTGCATAGAATGCGCTGTATAGAATGCTCTGCACATAATGCACTGTATGGAATGCTCTGCATAGAATGCGCTGTATGGAATGCTCTGCATAGAATGCGCTGTATGGAATGCTCTGCATAGAATGCACTGTATAGAATGCTCTGCACATAATGCACTGTATAGAATGCTCTGCACATAATGCACTGTATAGAATGCTCTGAACATAATGCACTGTATGGAATGCTCTGCATAGAATGCGCTGTATAGAATGCTCTGCACATAATGCACTGTATGGAATGCTCTGCACAGAATGCACTGTATAGAATGCTCTGCACATAATGCACTGTATAGAATGCTCTCTGCACATAATGCACTGTATGGAATGCTCTGCATAGAATGCACTGTATAGAATGCTCTGCACATAATGCACTGTATAGAATGCTCTGCACATAATGCACTGTATAGAATGCTCTGAACATAATGCACTGTATGGAATGCTCTGCATAGAATGCGCTGTATAGAATGCTCTGCACATAATGCACTGTATGGAATGCTCTGCATAGAATGCGCTGTATGGAATGCTCTGCACATAATGCACTGTATAGAATGCTCTGCACATAATGCACTGTATAGAATGCTCTGAACATAATGCACTGTATGGAATGCTCTGCATAGAATGCGCTGTATAGAATGCTCTGCACATAATGCACTGTATGGAATGCTCTGCATAGAATGCGCTGTATGGAATGCTCTGCATAGAATGCGCTGTATAGAATGCTCTGCACATAATGCACTGTATGGAATGCTCTGCACAGAATGCACTGTATAGAATGCTCTGCACATAATGCACTGTATGGAATGCTCTGCATAGAATGCACTGTATAGAATGCTCTGCACATAATGCACTGTATAGAATGCTCTGCACATAATGCACTGTATGGAATGCTCTGCATAGAATGCGCTGTATAGAATGCTCTGCACATAATGCACTGTATGGAATGCTCTGCACAGAATGCACTGTATAGAATGCTCTGCACATAATGCACTGTATGGAATGCTCTGCATAGAATGCACTGTATAGAATGCTCTGCACATAATGCACTGTATAGAATGCTCTGAACATAATGCACTGTATGGAATGCTCTGCATAGAATGCGCTGTATAGAATGCTCTGCACATAATGCACTGTATGGAATGCTCTGCATAGAATGCGCTGTATGGAATGCTCTGCATAGAATGCGCTGTATAGAATGCTCTGCACATAATGCACTGTATGGAATGCTCTGCACAGAATGCGCTGTATGGAATGCTCTGCATGAAATGTTCTACACTACATGTTCTGTGCGGAATGCTCTGCAAGAAATGCATTGCACAGAATGCACTACACTGAATGCACTGACCCACGAGAAGGCACTTTTTATATTAATATTGTGCAAGAACCATTTTAATTTCTTAATTTCCTACTTCTAGGCTGAGATGTGATCGTTTGAAGGGTCTCATTTATCAAAACTCTCTAAGGGCTTGTCCACACGTAACGGAATTGCTTCAGCAGTTCCGTTAAAAGTAGCAGACTTTCCGCTGTGGCAAAAACGTGTTTTTGACTGCAGAAAATGGTGCATTGTTTGCTGCGTTTTTCTTAAAGGGGTTGTCCGAGATTTTTTTTTTTTGTACATTTAAAACCACATTGCACATATTTACAATTGTATAATATACTTACCCGTGCAATCTTGCTTCTGTTCTCCGCTCTGGCTGCTTTTTCCTTCTGATCACATGAGCTCTGACGTCACGTTTTCAGCCTCCTCCACTGTCGTGTCGTATCCCGATCACATGGTCTCGAACCAGAGAGACCTCGGTTGGTATACGACACGTCACTTGTCACATGGTGTATATCGGCTTGTTCTGCTTCACAGCCCGTAACGCGAATGCGCTGTCACTGCTTTTCTCGCGGTCCCTGCTGTTCTCGAGATAACAGCAGGGGCCGCGCATGCGCGTTACAACAGAACAAGCCGATATACACCACGTCACAATCAAAGATCAACAAAGCTGCAGAGCCGGAGCAGAGAGAGACGTCAAGTTCCCCACGGCAGGATCTGGAAACGGGACCACTTTGGAAAACGTAAGTATATTACAAATGTATTTACATTTATAACTTACATGCATTAAAGGGGTTTTTGAAAATATGATGGTATCTCGGACAACCCCTTTAATGTTGGGAGATGGTGACGGAAAATACGCAGCAATTCCGGTACGTGTGGATGAGCCCTAATAGAAAAACAGGACTGGTACCCATAGCAACCAATCAGAACTCATCTTTCATTTCTTGAACTACTCTGATAAAATGAAAGCTGCACTGTGATTGGTTTCTATGGGTAACAAGCCCAGTTTCCGCTTAGACAGTTGTGATAAATGAGGCCCTATGGGTCTATTCACATGTTGCGGTCATATCGCTGTTTTGCGGTAATCGCGGCTGCAATACTGAGAGATTCTGATGCCTGTCAGGTGCAGTGTTGTCATGGGGACCTTGTGGGGATCCTAATTACCAAATACCTCAATATATACATCCTTGAATGGTAGTCATGCCTCTATATGTGGGGACATGTTGATTACATTTGTAAGATCTCTGCTTGCTGTTAGTGAATGCAAACCATTATAGTTGTATCCATAGTTTAGAAACTTGTCGTGATCATATACAACTTACACAGGTGCAGGGCTTGTTACAGTGTACCAGTGCTCTCTCTCTCTCTCTCTCTCTCTCTCTCTCACTCTTTCGTAAAAACCCTTTACCTGTGTCAGTTGTACTGTTTTCATACATGATGTTTTCTTCCACTGACAGCAAGCACAGATCGTTAAATTAAAACCCAAATTATAAAGTTACAGAACTTTTTTTTTTACCTAAAACCAGAAGACATCTTTAATTTTTCCTGTCCCTCTTTTTGTAGATATCTGGCAATGATATCAGCTGTGCTCCTCTCCACTACGAGTTTCTGGGTAACTTCATCCTAAGGGGCATAGTGAAAGAAACGTGTCAGATCCTGTGGGATACATTAAAAAACCAAGAGATGCCATCACCTACACCAGAGATTTGGCAGAACGTCTCAGAAGGATTCTTAAATTCCACCCACTTCCCTAATTATGATGGGGCATTGGCGGGTAAAAATATCCGGGTCTGGAACCCCATGAGCAGCGCCTCACCAATGGAGGACGAGCAGGAACACATCGCTCTTCTTGGTGTGGTGGACAGCAGCTTCATCTTCCTCGCTTTTGAAAGGAAATCCCACTCCCTGAGAAGATCCATGCTCGGTAGAAGACTTGCAGCAGGATCCCTCCATATTCCACCCGATAAGAGCCGGACAGGTTCACCGAGCGCTCCTCTTCCCCATGTCTTTGCAGTCAATAAGACCTTTCCACTGTCAAACCAAATCCTACAGCCGTACACCGAGAGAGAGCGACTAAACCATCGTCCGTCCAGACCAGTGCAATGCGCATTCGGCGGCCTCGCCAAGAAGCGGCACATTTTTCTCAAACCCATACCTCCGGCTGTGGACTGTGTAAAGACGCTTGTTAGATGTGCCTGCGTCTTCCATAACTAGGTCCTCGGGGGGGGGGGGGGGGGGGCTATGTGTTTGAGGACACCTTGGAGGATCCAATTCCAGACACCTACCATTGCAATTTGAGTGCCTCTACGTTTTTCCAGTGTTTTTTTCCTGCATATTTTTAAATTCTGATTTTTGGAAATGTAGAAATTCTGATAGTAAAAAGAGACAGAAAAAAGTTTTAATCTTTCTCCCGGTGTGGGTAAAATTTGTCGTAGCGATATCAGCCACAGATTGCTGCAATGTGGAAACCATCCTGTAACAGAACAAAACCTTGACTATGTGCAGGTAGAGAACACATACCTGCCGCATGTGGTACCAATAAAAACATCAACTCATTCCGCAAAAAACAAGACCTTACACCGTACCGTAGACGGAAAAATAAAAGGTTATGGCTCTCAGAACATGACGACACAAAAATAAATGATTTTTTTAAAAGTGTTTTTATTGTGCAAGAGCAGTAAAACATAAAAAAAGAATATAAATTTAGTATCTCTGTAATCGTACTGACCCGCAGAATAAAGTTGACATATACTAAAAACCGCACGGTGAACGCTGTAAAAATAAAACCCCCCAAAAAAATGGCCAAATTGCTGGGTGTTTTTTTCACCCGCCGCAAAAATATTATACAATACATTATATGTACCTCAAAATGGTAACATTAAAAAATACAACTAGTCCCGCGAAAAATGAAAACGTTTTGACTCTTGCAATGCGATGTTGAAGACCAAAAATATCCGCCACGTCACACATTGGCACTTAGTGAACAGGCTTTTGAGGCTGAGTTAGCGCTCCACCTCCTCAGGATGGTTCGCTGTTGGGTAAATGGGGGATTCTAGCGGTCACTCCAGGGGAATAATCTAGATGGGACACCCCCTTTAACACCAGGCTGCTTGCCCCAAACCATCTCAGTAGTAAGTGGGTGCAGCTGATTTTTTTGCTTGCTGCGACTATGAACATTTTGAGCGTGCCAGGCTGGAGGTCAGTGGCGAGGTACAACGATGTAAATCTGAAGATGCTGTATACACTCAATCTTTGTATATATGACTGTGACCCCCTTCCCAAAACCCTCCATATGCCATCGTAGATAATAATGCCAACAGTTCTAATAATGGAAACACCTTGATGACTGGGGACATTTATTTATACCAAGGTCTTCCACAGAGTTGTCGAAAGTAGTGAACACTTTGTAATGAAGCCCATCATCCTTATCAATGAGGAACCTTGGCAGCTGGTCGGGGAACCAGGTACACATAGCAGAGCTGAACAGGAGACAGCCGGTCTTGCTTGTCAGGTATGAGACAGCCTACAGTGAGCTCCGGTAGATGATACAGAACAATGCACGGACGAGACCTCATCTGGTTCTTCCTTCTAGCGTTTTCCGATGCTCTTCCGGTGAGTACTGGACCCATCAGCAATGAGCGGTGTTCCCATTTTCAACATTTATGACATGTCCACAGGATATGTAATAAATATAATGCATTATGGGTATGGGTCCCACATCTGGGACCCACACCTTTTCAGAGAACGTAGGTCCTGATACCCCCAATTCACGCGGCCGTTCTTCCAATAGTGGTGAATGGAGACTATGTGAGTGACAAAAAACACAATGTCGCTGCGCTATTTCCATAACTCCTATCAACTATACTGGAGAGGACCCTCACAGCCACCACTTCATTCACTTCAATGAGGAAGGCGAGAACAGAGGACGCTAAACCCCCGTTTTCTTGATAGGCATTCATGGAATATCATGTGGATAGGGAATAATGCTGAAGATGGGAAGACCGCGGTGTTTCAAAATATATAATAGATTTTTATATTTCAACTTAAATTTTCTTCATTATTTTTGTGCTCTAACCTAAAGTGAATTATCATAGTAATATAAAATCAGCAGCCGTGTAAAACATCATCAACTATGTGTCTCTTTTTATTTATTTCTCTGTTTATTTTTAAACAATGTAGAAAAAAATCTGTTGCTCCATGGAAACCATCAACAAGTAGGCTGCTGCTGACGGATCTTACACTGGCTTTATTTTTTATTTTAAAGTGTTTGTCCGGGCATGGGGTGTTTTTTTTTTTTATAGTTATGACCTGTCCACAGGGTAGGTCATCAGTATAGGATCGGACCCCGCACTGATCAAGTGTACCGGCTGCCTCCGGCACCCTAAGCTATGCGGTGGTCGGTGCCGGAAGCAGAAGGCTTCGTACACTGTATAGCGGCCGTGCTGCAGCTCTGCTCCTATTCACTTGAATAGGAGCAGAGCTGCAGTAACCCAGCACGGCCGCCATACTGTGACCGGAGCCATCTGCTTCCGGCACTGACCACTGCATAGCTTACGGTGTTGAAGGTAGCCGGAACTGCTGATCAGTGCAGGGTCCGGGTGTCGGACCCCCACCAATCATATACTGATGACCTATCCTCTGGACAGGTCATCAGGATAAAAAAAACCCCTGTGCCCGGACAACCCCTTTAATTATCATTTGCAATAAGATCTGTAAGCAGCAACTAGTCAGGGTGTTATATGTTATATCCCCTGTAGCGGCTGCTGGTGAGGAAACATAGTAAGTCTTACATGCTGGTCATTTAAATTAAAAGGGTTATCTCAGCAGAGAAATTAGTGGCATATCGCTAGAATATGTCACCGATGACGGATTGGCTGTGGTCTGACCGCTGTGGAAGCGCTGGGCCACTTGGTCTCCTGTTGGCTACGCTCAGCATTTTCTGTCAGCCGCAGGGTGGGCTATAGACTATAATGGGCCAACCATGCGTCCCCCAGAGAAGTTCAAGTGGAGCCGACAGGAGTCAAAGTGGCACAGCGCTTTTCTAGTGCCGCTGCCACTTCCTTCTAGCGATTGATGGGGGACCAACTACTGTCTCTAGCACGAAGTGGCATATAAAAGGAGTTATCCAATCTATATTAACAGTACATGGTGGCATAGGCTTTGCTAAATATGTTACACAATTACACGTACACCTCTGCTTGGTGTCATTGAATGGAAACATTTATTTACATTAATTAATTAAAAACCTGTCCTGATCAAGAAATGGACACAGGCGTATTCAGGGGCAGACATATCATGGGTGCAACCTGTGCAGTTGCAAAGGGGCCCTGTAGGTAGGGGGCCCACTTCCATCTTAAAAGCAGATTTGGACTGTCTATTGGATTGCATTTTAGGAACTGAACTAATGACAATGGATCAGAATTATATGATTGTTATAGACATTAGGGCGGAGTGTTCAGTGATGAGCTATTGGAGAGTAAGGGGCCCGGATACTGTTCTTGCACAGGGGGTCCCTATGCTATATATGTACACTACTGGGTGCATAGCTTGTTTCATGACAAAGACGGGTTCCAGCCTTCCAGGTTTCAAGACTTCTGTTCGCTGAAAGCAAGCAGAAATCTTGAAAATTATTAGAAAAAGTATTTTACAATGATAAGACACATAAAACTAGATTATTAGTATTAGAATTATTATTATTTTTATTTACAGCTGGCTAACAGACGGGGATCAGATGGTGAGTGATGTATATTACACAACAGCTCATATCATGCACACAATGTGAAGAATTGCATTTTCCATGAGACCCTGTGCTGACAAGCAATATAATACTGTATATAATAAATTATATCAACTGTTATACAGTATATATATATATTTATATGATTGTGCATGGTACAGTAATGGGGTCTACGAAAGGCTAACACATTACATATACATATCTGCATAATAATAAATGCAGCATTCATATAATGATCATTCCAGAGGACAAGGTAAAAGAAGATTTTTGCTATATTAATATAGCACTTACCGATTGTAAGCATTAATACAGCAGTCAGCGCTCTTTGAGTCAGAACGTGAGATCTCGTAATAAAATGAGAGATCTCGCATTCTGAGCTTGGACATTAGTGTGGGGGAGGCCAGGAGGATGCAGAGATACTCCTACTTCTGCAAGCAGTCAGATTATTTGCATGGTGAAAGTACACTGATAGTGGGGTTATGTTTGTATATCATTAATAGCATATATATAGATAATGATTTATTTCTTATGGGGCTAATGGGTTATCAAATAAACCAGGTACTCCGTTTCCAGTTATACATACACTTTAAGTGTATAGTCACCTTAAAAGTGCTTTCCGAAAGATGTCCTAGTTACAGGGACCTTTTTAATTATATTTAATTTTTTAGGGGAAGGCCACCGCAATGGGGGTATACCATAGGTCAAAATAAAACATATCATTGCATTCTATATAAGAAGTCATGTGTTTTTATTCATCAGATTCTTCAATAATCAATCTAGATGAAGAGGAGACTGAAGATGTTTTCTCACAAATATTAAGGTCCAATAAATGTAAGAGTCCTTCTTTCTTCCCGACACA
This sequence comes from Rhinoderma darwinii, assembly GCF_050947455.1. NCBI lineage: Eukaryota > Metazoa > Chordata > Amphibia > Anura > Rhinodermatidae > Rhinoderma > Rhinoderma darwinii. Next base: position 69,654,416 of record NC_134695.1, read on the forward strand.
TAAAGGGAGAATTGTGCTCCATCCCATTTACCCTTCTGTCATTTAGACTCCACAGTAAAGTTGTGCCATGGAGATATTGTGATGGACACAAGCTACAGTGCCATCAAGTGCCCCAATTGTCTATGGGATAAATCCAAGGATGGAGTGGTGGAGGTGCCCTACAGTCTGGCCTCGGATTACAGTAAGTGTGGAGGTGGTAAGAGGTGTCTATAATGACAGCAGCCAAGGCCAGAACTGGCATATACATCTCTATAGATAGATATATTCACAGACTACAGACAGTAGGCAGGTAAAGCTATTCATCCTGATGCCACTACCCCCTGCCCCCCACATCCTGGCACAAATGTAGGGGTATGGGAGGGTTCCTCCTTGGCTTGCTAAGGTTTCATTGTCTGAGGGAGCCCTGAGCAGGTGAAGAAAGATGTTGCCAACCTGAAGAACGACCTCTCTCCTCCTTTATTGACCTCATAGCAGCTAGAGGGGATGCCCCTATGGAAGTAACACCCTTAAATAAAATTAAAATGCTGTCCACCATTGAGCAACCTGCAGCATCATAATGTGGCAGTAAAACCATACTTGTGTATTCTAGAGAATACATGAATTCATTTTGGGGTGTAATAAAGGGGTTATATGCACTACAAGTGATTTAAAGAGAATCGGTCATCTCTCGTGACATGTCCATTTTAGTAAATATTTGTATTCCTGATGCAATAACAATTGTGGGAAATAATTTCTTAGAACTCTGCGTTGTTCCGTTCCTCTGTTATTCCTCCTAGATATATACACTACAGTTCAAAAGTTTAGGGTCACTTAGAAATTTCCTTATTTTTTATAGAAAAGCACAGTTTTTTTCAATGAAGATAACATATTAATCAGAAATACACTCTATACATTGTTAATGTGCTAAATGACTATTCTAGCTGCAAACGTCTGGTTTTTAATGCAATATCTACATAGGTGTATAGAGGCCCATTTCCAGCAACCATCACTCCAGTGTTCTAATGGTACATTGTGTTTGCTAACTGTGTTAGAAGGCTAATGGATGATTAGAAAACACTTGAAAATCCTTGTGCAATTATGTTAGCACCGCTGTAAAAAGTTTTGCTGTTTAGAGGAGCTATAAAACTGACCTTCCTTTGAGCTAGTTGAGAATCTGGAGCATTACATTTGTGGGTTCGATTAAACTCTCAAAATGGCTTGAAAAAGAGAGCTTTCATGTGAAACTCGACAGTCTATTCTTGTTCTTAGAAATGAAGGCTATTCCATGCGAGAAATTGCCAAGAAACTGAAGATTTCCTACAACGGTGTGTACTACTCCCTTCAGAGGACAGCACAAACAGGCTCTAACCAGAGCAAAAAGAAAAGTGGGAGGCCCCGCTGTACAACTGAGCAACAAGACAAGTACATTAGAGTCTCTAGTTTGAGAAATAGACGCCTCACAGGTCCTCAACTGGCAGCTTCATTAAATAGTACCCGCAAAATGCCAGTGTCAATGTCTACAGTGAATAGGCGACTCCGGGATGATGGCCTTCAGGGCAGAGTGGCAAAGAAAAAGCCATGTCTAAGACTGGCTAATAAAAGGAAAAGATTAATATGGACAAAAGCACACAGACATTGGACAGAGGAAGATTGGAAAAAAGTGTTATGGACAGACGAATCGAAGTTTGAGGTGTTAGGATCACACAGAAGAACATTTGTGAGACGCAGAACAACTGAAAAGATGCTGGAAGAGTGCCTGAAGCCATCTGTCAAGCATGGTGGAGGTCATGTGATGGTCTGGGGTTGCTTTGGTGCTGGTAAATTGGGAGATTTGTACAAGGTAAAAGGGATTTTGAATAATGAAGGCTATCACTCCATTTTGCAACGCCATGCCATACCCTGTGGACAGCGCTTGATTGGAGCCAATTTCATCCTACAACAGGACAATGACCCAAAGCACCTCCAAATGATGCAAGAACTATTTAGGGAAGAAGCCGGCAGCTGGTATTCTATCTGTAATGGAGTGGCCAGCGCAGTCACCAGATCTCAACCCCATAGAGCTGTTGTGGGAGCAGCTTGACCGTATGGTACGCAAGAAGTGCCCATCAAGCCAATCCAACTTGTGGGAGGGGCTTCTGGAAGCATGGGGTGAAATTTCTCCCGATTACCACAGCAAATTAACAGCTAGAATGCCAAAGGTCTGCAATGCTGGAATTGCTGCAAATGGAGCATTCCAAGACCAAAGCAAAGTCTGAAGGAGAAAATCATTATTTCTAACCTTGTCAATGTCTTGACTATATTTTCTAGTCATTTTGGAACTCATTTGATAAATATAAGTGTGAGTTTTCATGGAAAATACAAAATTGTCTGGGTGACCCCAAACTTTTGAACGGTAGTGTATGAATAAATTGGCAACTGGGTGTTACCATTCTCTTTATCAAAGGGGCATGTCCCTACACACTATCACATTGTCAGCACTGATTGGACACTGTCAGTCTGTGTAAGGACACACCACCAACTGGTAACACCAAGTTGTCAATTTATTCATAAACTTCTAGGAGGAATAAGAGAGGAACGGCACAACTTTAAGTTCTAAGAAAATATGATCCAGAACTGTTATTTTCCGGGGAATTTAATTATTTACCATAACAGACATGTCAGGAGAGGCGACAGGTCCTCTTTAAAGGCAGTAGACTGGAGTGTGACCTATATAAATGGGCATGTGTTAAAAAAATGTCCATGACACGCAAAGTGCGCCGCTTATCATACCATTTCAACGATGTCACTCCTCAAAAGCAGGCAAGTTTGAGTACAACATGAGCTTTCAATAATTTATTCCCAACTTGTATAGGGGCATAGTTAGGAAGGGGGCTGGAAGGGCATGTGCTTTGGGTGCCAGGGATGGTGCCTACAAGCCATTCTGCCTTGGTCAGGGTATTAAGATACACGGCAGAAAATTGAATCTTTGCCCCGGGTGAAGTAAGGTCCATACTGCAAGATGCAATTCACCAACCATTGATATTTGAGCAATGCTGTGTCTGTATATATCCCGCTACTTCTTCTTCCAGGCAAGGATAATAAAGAATTGATTACTGCCGCCCTCGAAACCTTCACAACATTGACTTGTATCCATTTTGTGGAAAGAACCACAGAGAAGGACTATTTGAATATTTACTCTGGAAGCGGGTACGTTATAATACGGACGTTTATAAAGGTTCACATAGACTTTATGTCTGAGAGGTCAATGGAAATGGTGTCAATGTCAATCCATACAAAAGACAGTATATACTTGAGCAATGTAAAGGGCCAGATTTAGGTTGTTGGAGGCTCGGGGTATAACATTTAGCAGTGGCCCCCATCTCACCTCTGGGCCCCTGGACCCCACCAGACCCCCTATTACAGCCACATATAGGAGAGGTGGCCAAGCATGTGTGTGACTCTCTTCTGAAGTATATGGGAGTTGTGGAGCCAGCAATGCCCATTGATTTCCAAAGAATGAGCCACCTCACCGCAGCTTCTTTTTCGGTGGATAGACCATGAAGGGAACCCCATTGTTCTGAAAGGTGGGGGTCCCAGAGATGAGCAGTGTATCCCCTTCCCATATAAATAGTGATGCCAGGGGTGTAACTAAAAAAATCTGTGACCCATAGCACACATAGGTGAATGGTGAAGGCTCCCTCGAACCCACTGGACAACCGGTTAATCTAATCTGGTTTGAATTTTCCAACTGGAACTGTACCTGGTGGAGGCAAACCAGTTCCTTGAGGCGGTGAAGGCCACAGCGCATGTGCCCCGTGTGCCCTCCCTATAATACGGCCTTGGCAACATCTATTAAAAGCCATACATGAGCCCGTCTGCCACATGAGGACAAAAGTTCCAGAAATGGGCAGTACAGAGGTGATATCAGGATAATAACCCAACAATGCATCAAAGCAAGACGACACAAGAACTTGCTGATCATAAAAGCTGCCTCATTATAGTCATAGTCGTGAGAATTGTACAGATGTCACGTCAAATTCTGTCAGAAGTTTTGGCCATGCACTGTTTGATTTGGTAAACATATTTTATGGTTGTTCTGCCAACAAATGCAGGTCACGTGGTTGTCACTTTCCAACCCCATTCAACTATTGTCGTGAAAACGAAGTAGACACTAAGTTAAATACATTTTCTCTACCATCAAAAAGTACTATATAGGGGTGACCAATAGATAAATATGTAATTGGTAATATGTCATGCTTATATTAATATAACACCTATATAATACTGTCCCCTATATACAAGAATATAGCTACTATAATACTGCCCCCTATATACAAGAATATAACTACTATAATACTGCCCCCTATATACAAGAATATAACTACTATAATACTGCCCCCTATATACAAGAATATATAGTTACATAGTTACATAGTTACATAGTTACATAGTTAGTACGGCTGAAAAAAGACACATGTCCATCAAGTTCAACCAAGGGAAGGGAAAAGGGAAGGAAAAATTTCTACACATAGGAGCTAATATTTTTTTGTTCTAGGAAATTATCTAACCCTTTTTTAAAGCCATCTACTGTCCCTGCTGTGACGGCTCCTGCGGTAGGCTATTCCATAAATTCACAGTTCTCACTGTAAAGAAGCCTTGTCGCCTCTGCAGCTTGAACCTTTTTTTCTCCAGACGGAGGGAGTGCCCCCTTGTTTTTTGAGGGGGTTTTACAAGGAACAGGATTTCACCATATTTTTTGTATGTGCCATTAATATATTTATATAAGTTAATCATGTCCCCCCTTAGTCTTCTTTTTTCAAGGCTAAATAGGTTTAATTCTTTCAATCTTTCCTCATAACTTAAATTCTCCATGCCCCTTATTAGCTTCGTTGCTCTTCTTTGTATTTTTTCCAACTCCAGGGCATCCTTTCTATGAACTGGAGCCCAGAACTGAACTGCATATTCTAGATGAGGCCTCACTAATGCTTTGTAAAGTGGCATTATTACATCCCTGTCCCGCGAGTCCATGCCTCTTTTAATACACGACAATATCCTGCTGGCCTTTGAAGCAGCTGATTGACACTGCATGCTGTTATTGAGTTTATGATTTACAAGTACACCCAGATCCTTCTCAACAAGTGAATCCGCCAGTGTAGCGCCCCCTAGGACATATGATGCATGCAGGTTGTTGGTACCAAGATGCATAACTTTACATTTATCTACATTAAACTTCATTTGCCAAGTGGACGCCCAAACACTTAGTTTGTTTAAATCTGCCTGTAATTCATGAACATCTTCCATAGTCTGAACTATATTACATAGCTTGGTGTCATCTGCAAAAATAGAAATAGTGCTATTAATCCCTTCCTCTATATCATTAATAAATAAGTTGAATAATAGTGGTCCCAGCACTGAACCCTGGGGTACACCACTTATAACCGGGGACCATTCAGAGAAGGAATCATTGACCACAACCCTCTGGATACGGTCCTTGAGCCAATTCTCAATCCAATTACAAACTATATTTTCTAAACCTATAGTCCTTAATTTACCCATTAGGCGTCTATGGGGGACAGTGTCAAATGCCTTTGCAAAGTCTAAAAACACTAAATCCACAGCGGCCCCTCTGTCTAGACTTCTGCTCACCTCTTCATAAAAACAGATTAGGTTAGTTTGACAACTTCTGTCCTTAGTAAAACCGTGCTGGCTGTCACTTATAATGCTATTTATTGTCACATAATCCTGTATATAGTCCCTCAATAGCCCCTCAAACATTTTCCCCACGATGGATGTTAAGCTTACTGGTCTATAATTACCCGGGGAAGACCTAGAGCCCTTTTTGAAAATAGGCACCACATTTGCCCTGCGCCAGTCCCTTGGCACTATACCAGTCACTAGAGATTCTCTGAATATTATGAAAAGGGGGACAGAAATAACTGAACTAAGCTCTTTAAGAATTCTAGGGTGTAACCCATCTGGTCCCGGAGCCTTGTGCACATTTATTTTATTTAATTTAGCTTGGACCATCTCTACATTCATCCAATTCAGTATATCAACTGATATATTAACAGCACTGGCACCGGCTACATCAGCTGCTCTTTCTTCTGTTGTATATACAGAGCTAAAGAACCCATTTAGTAACTCTGCCTTCTCTTGATCCCCTGTGATCAACTCCCCATTACCATTATCTAGGGGTCCTACATGTTCAGACCTTGGCTTTTTTGCATTTATATGCTTGAAGAATTTTTTAGGATTTGTTTTACTATCCTTGGCCACCTGCCTTTCATTTTGTATTTTTGCTAATTTTATTACATTTTTACAGATTTTATTAAGCTCTTTATATTTTACAAAGGCTACAGCTGTACCCTCAGATTTGTATTTTTTAAATGCCCTTTTTTTGTCATGTATTGCCCCTTTCACAGAAGGTGTAAGCCATGTGGGGTTTAATTTGAGTCGTTTATACTTATTACCTGTAGGAATAAATTTTGCACTATAATAACTCAAAGTAGATTTGAAAATCTCCCATTTATCATTTGTTCCATTATTTGACATTAGTTCTTCCCAGTCTATATCCTGAATTGCAGCCCTCATCCTGGGGAAATTGGCTTTCTTAAAATTAAATGTTTTTGCCCTCCCAGCCTGCGTTTGTTTTTTACAGTATAGGTAAAATGTAACTATATTATGATCACTGTTACCGAGGTTTTCACGAACATTGACATTCCCAACAAGATCTGCATTATTAGAAATGACCAGATCCAACAGAGCTTCACCTCTAGTCGGGTTTTCCACAAACTGGCCCATAAAATTTTCCTGCAACAGGTTGAGGAAATGTCTCCCCTTTGCAGTTGAAGCCGAACCATGACACCAATTAATATCCCGGAAATTAAAATCTCCCATTATCACTACAGTACCCGCCTGTGCAGCCCGCTCCATCTGTTTATATAGCTGACCTTCCATCTCCTCAGTTATATTGGGGGGTCTATAGATTACACCAAAAGTAATTTTTTCAGTGTTTACCTCTTTTTCTAGTTCCACCCACAAGGTTTCAACCTCCTCACAGTCTTCACCCACTATTGTCTCTTTCACACTCGCCTTCATATCACTTCTCACATACAGACATACACCACCACCTTTCCTATTTGTCCTGTCTTTACGAAAAAGTGTAAAACCCTGTAGATTTACAGCCCAGTCATGTGAAGAGTCCAGCCATGTTTCAGCAACACCAACTATATCTATATTTTCTTCCAGTATCAAGGCCTCCAGCTCCCCCATTTTGCTTGCTAGACTTCTGGCATTTGTGAACATACACTTTAACTTGCCTGTCAGTTTTTCACTTTTATTATCAGAAATGTGATTTGACATTAATCGGTCCTTTTTATTTACACTGATGTTTTGCAACGAAAGGATCTCCTTATCTTGTTGTCTAGTCCTCTCCCCACATTCTGTTTCTCCCCCCACCAATATAGTCTGACCCCTCTCTAACCTGGCTACCCCTTTTTTTTCTACATTGACCTCCCTCCTCAGCCCTAGTTTAAATACTCCGCCACCCCAGCTAGAATTCTCTCCCCCAGCACAGCGGACCCCCTTCCATTTAGGTGCAAATCATCTGCAGAATACAGTTTGTACCCCAATGAAAAGTCAGCCCAGTGCTCTAGGAACCCAAATCCTTCTCCTCTACACCAAGACTTCAGCCATGCATTTAACTCCCTAAGCTCCCGCTGTCTTTCCTGTGATGCGCATGGCACAGGCAGTATTCCTGAGAATACAACCTTGGAGGTCCTTCCCTTCAGCTTGTAGCCTAGTTCTTTAAAATTATTCTTAAGGCTCCTCCACCTACCATTTATTCTGTCGTTGGTACCGACATGGACCACGACAGCTGGATCATCACCAGCCCCTCCCAGCAATTTGTCCACCCGTTCCACCACATGCCGAACCCTGGCACCAGGGAGACAGCAAACCATTCGGTTGAGGCGGTCTTGGCGACAAATTATTCTATCCGTCTTCCTGATTATAGAATCCCCTACAACTATCAATTGTCTTGGCTTGCCTGCATTACCATCCCGCCGACTACTAGCTGGGCTGTTCTCCCGGCTGTTAGGGAGATCAGTATCCACTAGGGCTGCCTTTTCTGAGACTGACACCCTCGCATCATCACCCAACCTGGCAATTTTGCTTGGAATGCCAGAAACCGGATCGGCCTTCCTTGTCTTTGACCCCTTTCTACTGCCCCTAACTACATTAACCCAGCTACTTACCTGATCCTGCTCACCCATGTCTTCACCCTCCAGTTCTAACCCACTAACTGCATGCTCTGTGAGCAGCAAGCTCCGCTCAAAATTGTCTATCCTCCTCAGTGTTGCATTCTGCTCCTCCAGATCTCTAATACGAGCTTCCAGGTGAACAACATGCTCACATCTGCCACAGAGATATTCCCCCTGGAACTCCGGCTCCAGTCGTGTATACATATGACAAACTGTGCACTGAAGAAAACCTCCAATCTTGCTATCCATTATCCAAGTTACACCAAAACAGCGAACAATTGTCAAAGTAAAAGAAAAGAAGAGTACTTACTGGGGCTTCAACTCCTCTTTTCAACTCCGGTTTTAGAACTCCACTTAGTTCACAAGCCACTTAAACCACCAAGCTCAGAAAGAGCTTGGTGGTTTAATACTGCCCCTATATAAGGAATATAACTACTATAATACTGCCTCCTATATACAAGAATATAACTACTATAATACTGCCCTCTATATACAAGAATATAACTACTATAATACTGCTCCTATATACAAGAATATAACTACTATAATACTGCCCCTATATACAAGAATATAACTACTATAATACTGTCCCTATATGCAAGAATATAACTACTATAATACTGCCTCCTATATACAAGAAGATAACTACTATAATACTGCCTCCTATATACAAGAAGATAACTACTATAATACTGCTCCTATATACAAGAATATAACTACTATAATACTGCTCCCTATATACAATAATATAACTACTATAATACTGCCCCTATATACAAGAATATAACTACTATAATACTGCCCTCTATATACAAGAATATAACTACTATAATACTGCTCCTATATACAAGAATATAACTACTATAATACTGCCCCTATATACAAGAATATAACTACTATAATACTGTCCCTATATACAAGAATATAACTACTATAATACTGCTCCTATATACAAGAATATAACTACTATAATACTGCCCCCTATATACAAGAATATAACTACTATAATACTGCTCCTATATACAAGAATATAACTACTATAATACTGCCCCCTATATACAAGAATATAACTACTATAATACTGCTCCTATATACAGGAATATAACTACTATAATACTGCCTCCTATATACAAGAATATAACTACTATAATACTGCCTCCTATATACAAGAATATAACTACTATAATACTGCCCCTGTATACAAGAATATAACTACTATAATACTGCCCCTATATACAAGAATATAACTACTATAATACTGCCCCTATATACAAGAATATAACTACTATAATACTGCCCCTATATACAAGAATATAACTACGATAATACTGCCCCTTATATACAAGAATATAACTACTATAATACTGCTCCTATATACAAGAATATAACTACTATAATACTGTTCCTATATACAAGAGTATAACTACTATAATACTGCCCCCTATATACAAGAATATAACTATTATAATACTGCCCCTATATACAAGAATATAACTACTATAATACTGTTCCTATATACAAGAGTATAACTACTATAATACTGCCCCCTATATACAAGAATATAACTACTATAATACTGTTCCTATATACAAGAGTATAACTACTATAATACTGCCCCTATATACAAGAATATAACTACTATAATACTGTTCCTATATACAAGAGTATAACTACTATAATACTGCCCCCTATATACAAGAATATAACTATTATAATACTGCCCCTATATACAAGAATATAACTATTATAATACTGTGCCCCATGTATAAGAAAAATGATTTCTTTTTCTAGACTTTTACCGTCACAATTTTTCCTTCAGGTGCTGGTCCTCGATAGGGAAGGTTGAGGGAGTTCAGCCGTTGTCCCTAATGAGCAGTGGATGTATGGCGACGGGTGTGGTACAGCATGAGATTGAGCATGCACTAGGTTTTTACCATGAGCAGAGCCGCAGTGACCGCGACGACCATGTTGACATCATGTGGCAATACATCAATGGAGGTACAAACCTTCCACCTACTGGACCTTATGTGAATTCATCAGTGATAGGAGTATCATTGGCCGTTATTATGTATTGCCTCTACCCCGTACAGCGGCAAATTAACATCTACTGTTTTTCCCATAAAATACTGCTGCAGGGAAGGGACGACCCACTATCGTTCCCGGTTGTCTAGTACATAACAATGATGGGTGCAACTTAATGCATTGGCTCATTTGAGTAGAAAAAAACTTGCAAGTGCTACTACCCTCTGCAGGGAAATGAAGAATTACACAGCACCCACTAAAATCAATTGAGTTGGGTCCTAGTAAAATCTGCTCTCTGTTCTGGCTAATAAAGGGGGACCCCTCTATTACATCCATATTCCCTATTAGGCCATATGACAACGGGCTGTCTAAAGCAGATAAACCCTTTAATATAATAGTATAATTATAAGGAACCACTCAAACAGGAGCAATCTGACTATAGAATAGCTTCCCCTATAGGCCTGACGCAGGTTCCTCCAATCACAGCCCTATAGACTGCTGACAAATGACAATGGTGGTGAATTGGAAACTTACTACATCAATAAATAAGATAATACATTATTTATGCCAGTTCCTGACACAGAGATGAAGCTACACTTTAAAGGAACCCTCCAGGATGGACTGCCTAGTGCAGGGCCAGAGGGGGTGGGGCATGACACAGGAATTATTTGAATCCCTGTGTCACGCACCGCCCCCTCAGCCCGGAGCTCAGTTTTGCCCGATGTATTCTTTCAAGCTGCTGTGATGTCACTGGTTTTGCTCCATATTAAGAATATGACATCAGTCGTAAATTTTAAACTCATGGGATATTTGATTGCCGAATTTATTTGAAGAACAAACACCCCAAAAAACAAGAACAACTTTGTTTTATGTAATTGCAGCTGATTGGTCTGAATTTGATTTGGTTGACACAGACAACCTGGATCTCCCATATGATTACTCTTCAGTCATGCACTATGGAAGGTAAGGCCATCACCTTAGGGCCATCGACTTTCCGTCATGCAGTAAACTTTACAGGTGGAGGTCTCAGGTTACTTTCCATGTCTTTGCAGGTTCTCCTACTCGAACACATCCGACCAGCCAAGCCTCAATCCTAAACCAGACCAGTCTGTAGAGATAGGACAGAGATACGGACTGAGCCCACTAGATGTTTTTAAAGTGAAGAAGCTGTACGACTGCAGTACGTGAACCAGTGCACTTTGTAGGAACATAGAAATGAACTCATTCAGGTCCGAAACGACCATATGCTGCACCTTAATAAGCTGAGTACTTCAGCGTTCCTATAATGACCGTAAATTTTTGACCTTTAAGGGGTTGCATGGGATCCTTTTATTTCTATAGGATCATGCCTCATATAAAAATGAAGGCCACATATATATATTGTGTACATATGCCCACTATGCCTCCCCTCCTGCATACCCGCGGCCTCATTTAAGCATATGGCTACCCATTCATTCGTATGGAATCCTCTATACAGGACACTCTCTATATGACCCCGTCATATGACCACTGTGACTAACAAATCTGATGCCGCACATGTACATAAATATTGAAGGATGAGCTCAGTGAATTCTCTGTATCGAGCATTAATACAATGTGTGGGCTGGCCGGGGACGTAACCATGAGGCCCCATTGCAAAACATGGAACAGGGCCCCACTCCACATTGATCATCTCCAGTAAGTTCAGAATGTGAAAGCTTATAGTTTTTTGGGTCACCCTAATGTTACAATACAGGAATAATGCACATAGAGATGTCACTGTACAGGGATCATGCACATAGTGATGTCACAGTACAGGGATATTGCACATAGTGATGTCACAGAACAGGGATAATGCACATAGTGATGTCACAGTACAGAGATAATGCAAATAGTGATGTCACAGTACAGGGATATTGCACATAGTGATGTCACAGTACAGGGATATTGCACATAGTGATGTCACAGTACAGGGATAATGCACATAGTGATGTCACAGTACAGGGATAATGCACATAGTGATGTAACTGCACAGGGATAATCTGCTCAGTGATGTTACAGCACATGAATTGTACAGTGTTGTCACGGTATAGGAATAATGCACATAGTGATGTCACAGTAAAGTTAAAATGCACACAGTGATGTCATAGAGGGATAATGAACCTCATGAACCCCAAGAAAAGCACCGCGCCACTTCGTCTCCTGTTGGCTTCGCTCGGCTTTCCCCAGTAGTTACATGGATGGCCACTGACTATTTTTAAAAATGTCTGGTCCAAAGAATATCCTCATTTTGCCTATTTGCATCCCCAATATTCTGTTGGCTTGTAGTTAACATCATAACGTACAAACCCTATATCACAATTGGTCTTTCAACATAGAAGGAACCCCCCTCCCCCGGACTATAAGTGGTATGGTCCAAGGAAGAGGTAGGCCTTAGATGGCCATGTCTTCCTAATATTCGCTGTTTTTCAGATATTTGCAGTTTTTTGTTAACTGGGATCAATGGATCTTTGGACTTTGAGACCTTCACATCATCCTTCAAGGATACTACAAGCTGCGTTTGGCTTTTAAGGGTCAAGAGAAATAAGGTGAGTGCGATATATGGTAAAACAGCCATTGCGGATTAAAATAAACTGTAAATTGTGATGCTATATATGCCCGCCATCACTCAATAACTCATGGGGTCTGCTGATGCCAGTTTGAGGTGTATGTGGGGTCTAGATTTGACCTAAAACAATTTACTGTAATACACTGAAATATTAAAGGGATTGTCTACTTTGTACAATCCCGTTTTTTTTTAGAAGGGCCTTGCAAAGATAAGCTGATCACATGATGTCCTGCTGCACGTGTTCAATTTCCCTGCAGCGCCACCACAGGGAAATGGAAGTATTACACGGTGCCCATTGGAATCAATTGCCTGACTCTAGAGAGTAGATTGATAGATGCTCTTTGCAGCCATTCTCCACTCTTACTTTGAGGGTCCTGGACCACCATCTCTATTAATTTTTTCAAAATCAGAGAACCCTTTTAACATAACTAGAAAAAAATCGGAGCCGGTTATGAAACAATAGGAAACTAGAAGGGTACGACCAATCTGTAGCTAGTCAGGATAATGAGGAAGCAAGACCAACCTCAAGCTGGTGATATTTGGGATGTTATCATGGACAACTTATACGCCATATACTGCGCTTGCATGTAGAGCAATCAATGCGTTTCTATATCATGCCATTTACAGGACAGGTGTATCTGATTTTTTATTCTGTATTTTTCAGGCTTTCTTGCAGTTTGATATATTTGATGTTCCCGTCTCTGCTGAATGCACCTCATATTACATTACAGTATACGACGGACCGAGCAAAACGTCCCCTGTGCTACTAGACAGAACGTGTGGGACTCATGAGCTCCCTCTAATGGTGGCGTCTGGAAACTCCATGCTGGTGGAGTTTGTTTATGAGATTCCTCCTGCTGCTGTCAACTTAAAGGCTTTCTATAGTTTAGGTATTTGTGCTGTATATTGTGTGTATATATGTATACTTGTGTGTCAGCCTGTTGCTCTGCAGGTCATGAGCAGGATCTGGGATGTCAATATTCTCTGTAGCACATGTAGCCACCTATACTCTCATTTCTGTTTATTATATGCCCAAAATATTTCCTATTATAATTAATTACATATTTCCTTTATCCTATTTATATTTTTTCTATTCCTGTGCAGTTGTCTTCTAAAGCCATCCATCCACTATGATGTAAACTGCAGCACAGCTCTCTCTCTCTCTCACTCCTTTCTTATACTGTAGGCGGAGCATTTATCTAGGTTACTGTCTTTCTCTAAATACATTGTAACAAACCTAGCAGCTGTATGAGTACACAGATCTGTAAGAGCACTCTTCCATTTGCAGCAGCCCCTACTCTATAACATGGGCTATTCTGCACATAGGGAATGGCTTTTGGGGTATGCTCTTATACACCTCCTCTCCCCTCCCACTAGATCCCACTTAGTCATAAGCGTTAATTGGGGATGTGGTCACTCAGTGGTTGTAGTTTAAAGTGACAGTCCTTGAAATTCTTTTCATATTTAACTATCCAATGTTACGTTTCCCCTAGTGGACTGTGGTGGTACATACACTACTGATAATGGCACCATCACGTCTCCCGGCTATCCAAATCCCTATCCAAACTTGTCAGATTGCATCACCACTATATGGGCTCCTAAAGGCTATCAGGTAAAATATGTTATTATAATTGAATTCCTTTTCCATTTATATAGCACTGACATATACTGTAGCACCAATCCCTTACATCAGTCCCCATTCACAATAAAATGTAAAGGGGTTGGTCCACTTTTTATTAAACGGATCTGATCACTGGTTGTCTTGTTGCTGGGAACCTCAGCGATCATCCATAATCTGTTGTAGAACTGTTCAGTTTCTCTACAGCTCCACCACAGGAGAAATTAAGTACTACACACTTCTCATTGAAATCAATGAAATGTCCGTTGTCTGATCGCCAATTTCTCACACATGTGGGAGAAAATCCAGAAGTAAAACTTAAAAACACTGGAAGAACATACAAGCTCCATGCAGATGATGCCCCCCTAAAAATGATGCACGAAAACAGTGCCAACCACCGTACCACCAATATATATTTGCTAGTCACCTAATACCCACTAGTAATAGGTAATACCACTGATATTTACATCTTCCAACAGATTGCCCTGAACTTTACAACCTTCAACTTGGAGTATTCCAGCTCCTGCCTCTATGATTACCTCATTATCAATGATGGGGGCAGAACAGATTCACCACTGCTGGGCAAATACTGCTGGAACGGTCCCATTCCCACTATCATCTCCACCGGAAACGCTCTCCTGTTAGAATTCTGCAGTGACAACTGGTTCAACATGGGCGGCTACACGGCTAACTATTATTTTGGTAAGAAGCCATGGAGTTTATATATATAATGTATCTGCGATATTCTTGATGCATAACGGAACTATTTGCAGGTCTATGTTTCCATTTCTTTCTCACTGCATTCCGAGAGCCATCATGGACATCGCTGTGTAAGATCTTGTTTTTTAAGTTTCGGGGGGTATTTTTTTATGGTATAATTTTATAGTGATTGACGTGTTGTCATGATTAAGTGGATATCAAATATGTTTGTTTTTAATGTTTTTTTTACTTTTTTAAATAATAATTTGTTCTTTTAGGGTTAGTGTTAAATTTGCTACTTTTTTAGCTTTGCAGAGTTTTTTATATTTATTGCATTAGACATTTATGTTGAATTATGTTTCTTTTTTTTTACTATAATGCATTGGAAAACCTATGAATTACAATGCGTTATAGCCTGTGCATATAAAATGATATGGTACGTTGGCTCTTGGTCTCATTGCACGTGGCTTCTCGGTCCCTTTGCAGGTGTCTCTTGGCCCCCTTGAATGTGGCTTCCTAGCTGCAAATACTAATGTTTAATATTGGTACTGGAATAAAATGTTTAGCACTGGCCATTAACATTAGGGTAAAAGCCATATAAATTGGGCATGTCCTTAATAGCCTATCCTTTCTTAAAAGCATTGCTCCCTACATAGGGTATCTGATGAAGCATGGTACTATCTTTTTCTAAGTGAAAATCCCTTCTGATATGAAATCAGAGGCATGCGGATATAAAGTAGAGGGCTCATGCCCTGGAATGGGATCCCTATTTTTTCTCCGTACAAGACTGAGCCATAATGCGACCATGTGCATGAGACCTTTGGATCAGGGCGATCTCGTAAAATCATCAGCCCATCACCAAGGCTGGCGATGGGGAGACAAAGGGAGCCACCTGCTTGTTGAAATTGCGATAGCGGCATCTCAGTTGGCAACGGTCAATCATATCTGCCCATCCCCCCACCTGAATCTTTGTGATTATTTCCATTGTTTGATTTCCTGTTTTTCAGTGCAATCTCCATAAAGGTTCAGTCTCCATAAAGGTACGCACATTTCCAAGGAAGACTGCCGGCTGTTGAATCTCTTCCCGGATCTTCAAGGATTCAATGATTATAAACTGCAATAAAAAAGAAATAAATGACAGCGTAATATAATGTACCAGTTATGGGATGGCCAAGATACAATTTAGGAATAAACAATCATTATGTATAATGTCTTTGGTGGTTGTGATCTCTCGCTATATTAGCAATTTATTCTCTTCTGTTTATGGGAGTCTGAGGTAGTCTGAAATCCACAGCTATCCTTCTCTTCAGAATATCAGAGTGTTTCTCCTTACCATGCTTTATACTGCAGCTCTGCTTGTTCAGATTGGCCGTTGGGGAGGATGCTCTACCTTTGATAGATGTTGGCCCTATAGTTGACATATGGGCAAAAATTTTTTTTTTTATATACAGTGTAGAACACAATCTACAGTACCTAGAAACCATCAACAAGCAGGCATCTGACAATGTCGTGTATAAATTTATAATTTAGACACATGCATTTTTTGCCAAACTTTTACTGCGGATTTGTGGCAAAATCTGTGGCTTTTTTTCCTGCCATTCTTAGGCCCCATGCACACGACCGAAAAAATCGTCTGTAATTGCAGACCACAATTACGGTCCGCAATTACGGACCCATTCACTTCTATTGTCCACGAACACCTTCTCGTTTATTTACGGGGTGTCCGGTCTGTAGAAGTGTACCGCAAAAAATAGGACATATCCTATCTTTTGCTTTTTACGGGCCGTGCTCCCATACTTTATATGGGAGCACGGGCCGAAAATAAGGACAGCCGGCCGTGCCTGCAATAGCGGCCCGTGATTACAAGCACGGCCATGTGTAGTGTGTGAACAGTCTAATAAGATGTGTGAGGCTGTGCAATGTCTGAATGGAAACCATGGGACACAACCAATTTGGAGAGACCAGTTTATTGATGACGTTCGTTGTTATAGATGGATTGGGGCGCTGTCTGATGTTATAGGAGAGGTCCGTGCCGGTCACTGATCAGTGTCAGCTCCGCTATTGATGGTTTATTTCAGTCTCTCCCGCTCTCTCCTCAGCCGCCATGTTGTCCTGCAATGAAAACAGGTTTAGTTATAGAGCAGAAGAATTTGTGTATTAGACAGAAGATAAAGACACGTGAGGAGGTTATAGCAACGCTTTATATAGAGAGGACGAGGAGGGCGATGAACCAGGAATAAATCCGCTCTTACAATGTCTTATATTGAGGTTCAGTATCTGCCCACAAGAGGACAACACTTACCAGATGAGGAACAGGACGGGACTGTGAAGAAGTCCTGGTGTTATATAAGAAGCTCTGGGCACTTGTCTCCAGACATAGAGATCTGTAATACAGCAGATATGGGACAGTATGAGGAGGGGGTGTAAGATGTCGGCTGTTTGCCTCCCATTGGGGGGTGAAATCTGTGATGTAATAAGGTATAAATATCACCTGGAGCGTCCACAGAGTACGCCGTTCCCACATCTCCCATAGGCCTGCCAGCCGCATGGATTATGGGGCTGCAGTAGGGGGTGCAGGCGGCAATGCTCTCTGACATGGATCCTATAGAGTGGATGGTAGGACTCCAGGTACAAGAGAGCGATGGTGAAATCCGGGTACAAGGAGCGGAGCTGATGGTCTTGGAGAAGGAAGTAGATGACGATGTTACTGAAATGTGGAGGACATATATTTAGCATGGAATAATCAGACAATGTCAAGGGTGAAGGTTTGAGGTAATAATCTGGTGATGCTGGAAATGTGGTAAATACCTGAGAGTCGGAAGATGGAATTGCTGGATGTTCTGGGGAAACAGATGATGGTTCTGGGGAGATGATGACATTTTGGGGAGAGGCATTTCTGATGTTATTTGTGGTGGTGATACAGGAGGTGTCTGGCTGAGCTGATGGATCTTCAGATGGTCTTAGGGAAGGTGTCATGGTCCGGGGAGGGGATATGTATTGGCCTTGCTGTATTTTTGATATGGATCCTATGGAGTGGATGGTATGCACACACATGACGGAGTTTATCACTGGTCAGGAGATGGTTTTTGTTAGAGTTCCCCTGCAATATACGGCTTATCATGTCCCCTCCCTTTATGATTTCCCTGCCCCCCAGCTATAAGTCTGTATATACTCACTCTATCAATCATGTCCCGGATGTTAGCATCGATGTTCTTGGGATAATGAGGTTTGTCATAGATCACCGACCTCTCAATCTTCAGAAACTCTTGGCCCCGAAAGAGAACAGGTCGACTGTGGAGTTGTAAAATTGTTTAAGAAGGATCTGTGGAAATATCAGGTTAGAAGGATCAGAGGAATGTTCTGACGGGTCTGCGATGCCACTAACTCCATGACCATGAGCGAGGTCAAGAACGCCCCGCAGTTGGAGGAGGATTAGTGTAACTATAGGGGGCTCTGATAGAGGAGAGAGGAGAAGTCAGTGGACACGTAGTCTGCGCTCACCTCAGGGGCCATGTAGCCCAGAGTACCGGCAAACTCCCGGATCTTCTGAAAGCCAATGACGTTCGTAGCACCGAGGCCGAAATTCCCAATCCTGGCATGTCCATCGCTGTCCAGGAGGATGTTTTCGGGTTTAATCTCCCTGTGAAGAGAGAGTGTCAGCTCTGTGGGTCAGACATGGATCAGCCCCGGTGCTTAGATTGCTGTGGGGGGAGGCTGCACAGAGACCACCACTAAACACTAAGGAGAAACAGTCAATGATTTCTTACCGGTGAATAATCCCCTTGCTGTGGAGAAACTGCAGACCACTTAGGATTTCTGCTGCAAGGAACCTGAGGATGAAAGGAAAGGAAAGGAAAGAGTGTAAACCCTGAAGACATGCGGACTGTGAGGAGACGTTATAGTCAGGGCGAGGGGGCAGGTATACATTGTATATGGAGACTGTACGACCACCATCACTATATAGGAAGGATCATGTAATACTCTCATCTATAAGGACTAATAGTGGGATAATCACCTACACACAATACCGCACCTCATCATCGTCTTACCTGGTAGTATGGATGTCAAGTGGGGCTCTGTCATTTATAAATTCGTTCAGGTCTCCACCGCTCAGGTATTCCATCACATAGAAGGCAAAGTCCTGTGTGATAGCAGAGAACAGGATCAGTAAACAGCATCTCCATCATGTCCCATTCTGTAACATGGTAGCTGGGAGATATGTGGATGGGTCATGGATGGAAGCTGAGGAGCCTCTTACCGCTGTCTGGAAGGTGCCATAGGCATGGGTGAAGAATGTTCTCCCTCCAGTGATCTCCAAGATTTCTCTCTCTATGCGGATGGCATCTCTTGCCTCCAGTAGTTCTCTCTTTCTGACCATCTTGACTGCCAGACGATGTCCGCTGACAGTATGTGTCGCCAGCATTACCTTCCCATAACTGCCCTCTCCAAGTTTCTGATGGAAGGTGAAGTTCTCCAGGGCCAGAGAGGCGGTCGCAATGTCTGAGGGGGCGGCTGTCTGGGTCCCACTGACTCCTGAAAGAGAAATCAGATTTATTACCTCCAAATAAACCTGAAATTTCTCCTCTTAATCCTCATAATATTTCTAGACAATCACGACACAAGAATCGTCCAGTATAATAAAGTGTAAACTTCAACGGAACCGATTTATGTTGTCAAAATCAATGTGTAAAATATCAGAAAAAGAACCAAAACATAAATCTCAGCATTATTACATTGTAGACATGCACTGAGCTACAATAGAATAGACCACAGAGTCATTGATCCCTATGTCACCTACAGTACCATATGCAGTACCACCTATGACCAGCGGGGGCACAATGACCTCCTGTAGGTATTCTGTACGTAGCACTAGATAGACGTTTACCACATATGATATATATATATATATATATATATATATATATATATATATATATATATACTGCTCTATACCTATCCTCTAGATTTCCATTCTATGGTGACTTACCTGGTGTTTCTTGAGAAGATGAGTCACAACCCTCAAGCCTTCTTCTGCTGGTGGCCTCAGTGTCAGATGTTTTCTGTCTTTTTAGATCTTAGATCTGTGTTGCTCACCAGATCTTTTCTTCCCCCTCTGAGCAGATAGATGTTTGGAGATGGATGGTTGAGGCTCCACCTCAGGTTTGGTGGTCGGGCTGGACCCCTCGCCTGCACTGCTGCTCTTTCTTGGTCTTTTCTTGTTGACCTCATTGACTTTGCTCTCATCCGTTTCCTCTCTGGGTCTCTTGGACGCCACAGGTTTGGAGGTGACGTCCTTTCTACTCTCACCTTCCACCATTCTCCCCCTCTTATTTGGGGCCTCATCTTCGTTCTTAGATGAGGTCTTCCCTCTTTTTTTCCCCTTTTTTAAGATATTCTGAGGAACTTCACCGCTCTCGGATGGAGGTTCCTCCATACGTCTCCTTTTACTACTCTTCTCATTCTCCTTACCACGCTTCCTCTTCCTTTTTCGTCCCATGAATTCAATATATATCAATTATCAGTAATATCAGTCAGTAATTCGCTAAGTAATCACCAGTCGCCTTTACTCTTCAATATATATATTATATATATATTCTTGTTATGGTGCTTCGTTATGAGTGTGTTTTTAAAGCGGTCTGCAGAACTCCCCAGTATTTAAAGGAGTGTTATGGAAATAAACCTTAAAGGGGTTGTCCGCTACCAAACAACCGATGACCTCTCCACCGGATGTCATTGCACAGTATACAATGTATGGGGCCGAAAATGGTTGCATAGCGCCCCTGCGGCAGAACTGCAGCTCTGCACCTATTCACTTGAATAATGCAGCTCGACTGCTATTCCTTAACCAAAGTCATCTGCTTCTGGCTGTTAGGAAATGTCCGTCTCTTTAAAGAGGCTCTGTCACCAGATTATATGTGCCCCATCTCCTACATAATCTGATTGGCGCTGTAATGTAGATAACAACAGTGGTTTTTATTTTGAAAAACTATAAATTTTGAGCAAGTTATGCACAATTTTAGATTTATGGTAATTAGTTTCTTAATAGACAACTGGGCGTATTTTTACTTTTTTTTACCAACTGGGCATTGTGAAGAGAAGTGTATGACGCTGACCAATCAGACCAAATCAGTGTCATACACTTCTCTCCATTCATTTTTAGCAGTACTCGCAACACAGCGTGATCTCGCGAGATCACGCTGTGCAGTCACATACTCTCATATTAACTTTACCGAAGTGTCTTGAGAGTGAATAGACATCACCTCCAGCCAGGACGCGATGTCTATTCACACTTCCAACACTTCAGTAAAGTTGCTAGGGGACTTACTCACACAGCACAGCATGATCTCGCGAGATCATGCTTGTTGTCATTCACAGAAACTTTATCGAAGTGTCGGGAGTTTGAATAGAAATCGCGTCCTGGCTGAAAGTGCACAGGTTGCACATATGGTAGTCTTACTACTCATCCTTCATACAATAAAGTAATGTCCAGCTGAGACCCATCCAAAGATAAATGAACAGGCCATTAGTATCTTTTTTTGACAAATTTTTTATTGAAAGTTTTCAAAGTTATACAAAAATAAACAAAAATATTGAAGTTTACAGAAATAGGAGATCACAAAAAGCATAGAAATGTCAAATCAATGCAAAAATCGGTGTACACATATATGCATTGAAGGCACACTGGATACAGAATGAAATAAACATAGTAGCAGTAATTGGTAATGTAACCAGAGTATTGAGGTCACATAGACATTAAGCTAAACCTCCAAAAATATAATTTCACCATATTACAGACATTCAATATTTGAAAAGGAAAACATTTTTAAATAAATAAAACAAAACAGAACAAACATAAAATCCCTGCTCAAGGATTTTGAAATATACATGTGAACCTTAATGAGCTTCTATAAGGTACTTCCCATTTTTTTATTTTATTTGAAAATTCCACGTCTTACCCTATTTTATAGCTATCTGTATAGTCAGGTTGTGCTGTTCCTTGAAATTAAACGAAACCCTCAGTGAAAAAGATTTAATTTCCATCTGTTAAGGTGCAGGTGGGCTGTCATGTGGAAATGCCATTTCGGCATAGGGAAGTGACTGTTGGAGTAATATACACAAGATTGACAGACAAGGAGAGGGGCGAAGGGAAGTGTCTGAATATATTTGTATATAGGTCGAGTGACCGGGTGACAAATGACAGCCTTCCGCACCTTCCAAAATGGTTGGCTATAATTGCAACTTCCTGTCCCCATTTACTCAAAATAAAAACTACGTAATGATATACACCAATGAGTCACATTATTATGATCACCTACTACCTGCAACGTCGGCTGCGCATAGCCCATTAAGGCAGTGATGTGTCGTGGATTGGTGGGTATATAATGTGTGTGATAGGCTGTCTGATCACATATCACTCGTTGTCATGGGTGAAAGGGGCGATTTATCAGAGTTGCAACAAGGGATGATTATCGGCTTTCGAACCAAGGGTGTCGGTATTTCTCACACAGCACAGTTTGTGAACTGTTTGCGTGCTGCTGTGGTGACAGTGTATCGTGAGTGGACAAATGGCTAATTTTTATTGGGAATAACCGAAGTGGAAACTGCGGAGCGCAACGAGCCATTGATATGAGAGCTGAACGTTGTCTACGAAGGTGCGGAGGGCTGAACGACACGCTACAGTGGAGCAGCTCACCATGAAAGTCAACCAGGGGGCGACCAGACGTGTCTAAAACAGTTAAGCGAACCTAATGCGTATGGGGCTCCGAAGCAGACGGATGGTCACTGCTCCGATGTAACAAAGGGGCATAGAAAAAAAAGGTTTCATTTTGCACGGCAGTATTGGAATTCGACCACCGATGATTGGTTGGACACAGAACCCGGAAGCCCCAAGCTTCTCAAGGGGGACTTTCGGTTCCCAGCAGTCGAACCCCCAGCGATCACACATGTATCTCCTATCCCGTGGATAGGGGATACATATGTTTCGTGGCACAACCCCTTTAATAAGCGGTGTCTCAAACAGACAACTCTATTATGCAGCTTCCTTCTCTACCTCGATGAATAATGCATTTCCTGTTAGATCCGCATCGCTGTCCGACCCCTCATACAATATACATTTACTTATTAGGACTGTGACTGGGATGCAGATCACCAGTACAGTCCATGCAAAGACCCCCAACCAGTAAGAGTAACCAAGACAAGTCCAGTTCCCCTGTATCTGCTCCAAGTGTTGCCAAGTAAAGATGGTCCAACCCACAGAGAAGAAAAATCCTAAAGGGAAAGAAGAACAAAAGTTCAGGAAAACTTGAAAATGTGTCTCCGAAAACACACAATGAATAGGGTCAATGGAAGTCACCTGCATCTTGTTCTACAGGAGAAGCCACAATGTCCTGTAGTCCACCCCATGCCAAATATAAATTCAATCATTATCAATCGATCTGCAGTTCCACCCCAGACCACAAGAGGGTGAAGTAACCAATGGTCCAAGTTCTCATTGTTCAAGGTAATTTGTACACTACATCGGGCAGGAACCATATATACTGGAAGGTTTTAGTGGGTTTACAGAGCCAAGAAACGATTCAGAAGAAGATTTAAGGGAGTGTCGAAAATTTGGAAAACATGGAAATTGTTATCCAAAAACAGCGCCATACCTGTCCGTGGGTTCTATTATAACTCAGCCGCATTCACTTCAACATAGCTGAGCTACAATAATAGACACAACCCATGGACAGGTGTGGCGCTCTTTCTGGAACAAAGCTGTTGGAGTAATTTACGATTTTATATGTCTTTATCTGAATTGGAGTGTAGAAGTCATCAAAGTATACTTCAAATACTCTGAGGTTACACCCACTTCCCCGCTATTCAAAGATGGCCTTAGCTTGTAACTTGGTTTACCCCTGTGACAGGCATTGAATGGTCCAATCGCAGCCATATTATAGCCAAAAATGTCACCATTCAGAGAAAATCAATCTACTGACCGGTGTGTGTCAGCCTTTCATATAGCCACCCTACCACCCCTTCTAGTTTCTTACCTGTGGGTGAAAGTATGGACAAAAAAAGGTTTGCAGGACTTGGCGTGTGCTGAGAATCGTGGGAATATTCTGGCGGCTTACAGTAAAACAAGAAGACCAGACAAATACAAAAACTGGCAGCAGCCATGACGAGAGAGATTCCAAAGAAAAACAGCTGAGATTCTTTTTCAGATAGCGAAAGAGACAAATAACATAAATGTAGCAAATGTCATAATAGCATTAAAAAAACAACTGCACAAATATGAGAGAAGTACTACTATAATACTGCCCCTATATACAAGAATATAACTACTATAATACTGCCCCCTATATACAAGAATATAACTACTATAATACTGCCCCCCTATATACAAGAATATAACTACTATAATACTGCCCCCTATATACAAGAATATAACTACTATAATACTGCCCCTATATACAAGAATATAACTACTATAATACTGCCCCCTATATACAAGAATATAACTACTATAATACTGCCCCCCTATATACAAGAATATAACTACCATAATACTGCCCCCTATATACAAGAATATAACTACTATAATACTGCCCCCTATATACAAGAATATAACTACTATAATACTGCCCCCTATATACAAGAATATAACTACTATAATACTTCCCCCCTATATACAAGAATATAACTACTATAATACTGCCCCCTATATACAAGAATATAGCTACTATAATACTGCCCCTATATACAAGAATATAACTACTATAATACTGCCTCCTATATACAAGAATATAACTACTATAATACTGCCTCCTATATACAAGAATATAACTACTATAATACTGCCCCTATATAAAGGAATATAACTACTATAATACTGCCTCCTATATACAAGAATATAACTACTATAATACTGCCTCCTATATACAAGAATATAACTACTATAATACTGCCCCCTATATACAAGAATATAACTACTATAATGCTGCCTCCTATATACAAGAATATAACTACTATAATGCTGCCTCCTATATACAAGAATATAGCTACTATAATACTGCCCCTATATACAAGAATATAACTACTATAATACTGCCTCCTATATACAAGAATATAACTACTACCGTGTTTCCCCGATAGTAAGACACCCCCGATTGTAAGACGTATCGGGGGTTTCAGGGGGGTCGGCTAATATAAGCCGTACCCCGAAAGTAAGACATATGTCTTACTTTCGGGGAAACACGGGGGTATTGCCGCCTCCTGCCCACTTCCGCGCCGCCCCCTCTCCATATGTCACCGCGCCGTCCCCTGCACTTGCTCCTGCTGCAACTGCCGGAATCGAAGCGCGCGCCGATTCCGGCAGTTTAACCCATTAAATACCGCTGTCAATAGTGACAGCGGCATTTAATGTGTTTGACAGAGGGGGGAGCTCCCTCTGTCACCCGATCGGCGCCCCCGCAAACAAATCGCGGGTCGCCGTCGGGTTTCCATGACAGCCGGGGGTCTAACAAAGACCCCCAGGTCTGCCTTCAGCATCTGCCTGTTAGGCGATGCCGGAGGCATGACCTAATAGGTTGCCTGTCAGTTTTACACTGACAGGCAATAATGCTTCGGTATACTAAGTATACCAAAGCATTATATATGCGATCGGCACATCGCATAGTGAAGTCCCCTGGTGGGACTAAAAAAAAAAAATGTAAAACAGTTAAATAAAGTTTGTGAAAAAAAAAAAAAAAAAATTCGACAATTTTTTTACAATATAAGACATACCCCGAAAGTAAGACATAGTCGGGCTTTTGGGGATAAAAAGAAAGTAAGACACTGTCTTACTTTCGGGGAAACACGGTATAATACTGCTCCTATATACAAGAATATAACTACTATAATACTGCCCCTATATACAAGAATATAACTACTATAATACTATTCCCTATATACAAGAATATAACTACTATAATACTGCCTCCTATATACAAGAATATAACTACTATAATACTGCCTCCTATATACAAGAATATAACTACTATAATACTGCCTCCTATATACAAGAATATAACTACTATAATACTGCTCCTATATACAAGAATATAACTACTATAATACTGCCCCTATATACAAGAATATAACTACTATAATACTATTCCCTATATACAAGAATATAACTACTATAATACTGCCTCCTATATACAAGAATATAACTACTATAACACTGCTCCTATATACAAGAATATAACTATTATAATACTGCTCCTATATACAAGAATATAACTACTATAATACTGCCCCCTATATACAAGAATATAACTACTATAATACTGCCCCATATATACAAGAATATAACTACTATAATACTGCCCCCTATATACAAGAATATAACTACTATAATACTGCCCCCTATATACAAGAATATAACTACTATAACACTGCTCCTATATACAAGAATATAACTATTATAATACTGCTCCTATATACAAGAATATAACTACTATAATACTGCCCCCTATATACAAGAATATAACTACTATAATACTATTCCCTATATACAAGAATATAACTACTATAATACTGCCCCTATATACAAGAATATAACTACTATAATACTGCCCCTATATACAAGAATATAACTACTATAATACTATTCCCTATATACAAGAATATAACTACTATAATACTGCCTCCTATATACAAGAATATAACTACTATAATACTGCCCCCTATGTACAAGAGTATAACTACTATAATACTGCCCCTATATACAAGAATATAACTACTATAATACTGCCTCCTATATACAAGAATATAACTACTATAATACTGCTCCTATATACAAGAATATAACGACTATAATACTGCCCCTATATGCAAGAATATAACTACTATAATACTGCCCCCTATACACAAGAAAACATCATATCATGTTATGGTCCATACCTCTGCTGGTGGGGAAGTTCGTAGCCTCGTTGATACTTTTAGTGCCTGTCAATGTTTGACTTTCCCATAATCCTTTATTGTTGTACCACTGTGGTGTGATAGCAGAGATCATTAGGGCTAATGTGCCCATTATGCCAAGCACCCCTTGTAGAGTATGGCACCGGGACAGCCTACCACTGCCATCCATTTTCCCTCTGGGTTCCATGGTGTTGCTGGATCTTCGTCCTGTAGGTTTTCTGTCGGTGAAGTTCATCACTGAGATGGGCAGGAGGGTGACATCATGGCAGTGATTCAGGAATCCAGTGTAAAGAAAAGTCCCTTCAGTTTTGCCATTGGACGTTCTTGGCCTAGGTCTGGAGACAAATCAAAAATACGAAAGGAAAGTGATAGTTGGGCCGGGCTGAGCCGAGCGTTCAGCTAAGATTCTCTCCTCGATGCAAATCCTCTGCTTCTGCTTTAAGACTAGAAAATAAATTTCCTTTTTCGGTCCTTACCTTGAGTGCAATGAAACCACAGCAGGAAATGTGATCTGAATTATACATAAAAGTCTTTGCATAGTGGTTAAAAAAATAAAAAATATGTTTCTAATTCAGTGCTGATTAATTTCTTATATCTTTAACAGCCTGAGCTGCATTTTCCTGATACCGAGTTCCAAATCCCCTGCATAGATATAGAGGTATTATATATAACTCTGGCTGATTCATTTCCTAATATATTTTCACGAGTGTTGACTGACGCTCCATTTTTCTGATACAGAGTTCCATATCCCCAGCGTAGAATAAAATAATAAGATACTCGCTTCCTGCAGTCACCACTAGGGGGAGCTTAGGAGTTTACTTTTTTTTATATCTTTATAAAACTGTATGCAGTCAGCCCCTAAGCTCCCCCTTGTGGTGGCTGCAGGAAGCGAGTATTTTTATATTTAGCTCTTTGTTTTTGGAACTTTGTATCAGGAAAATAGAGCTCCAACCGCTATTAAGATATATTAACAAATTATTCAGCAGTAATCAAACAAGTATCCAATATATAATATCAACCAACCCTTTAGCATCAATTGTGTGTCAATGACCGACGGAGGTCATTATACCGATGTGGGGTATATTGAGTCACCGCAGAGGTACACCACGCTTCCCAAATCTTATGGAATTTATCAGTGCATCCTCTTTTCTTGTACAGTATCCTTTCAAACGGGATAATAGAATTCACGAGTGATTTCCATTTAGACACCGTAGGAGGACGTGAGTCCATCCAGCGTAAACCTATAGTTTTCCTTGCCATAAACAGTATCACCCGGAGGAATATGTTCAAGTAATGGGGCCAGTGTTCATCCTGTAGAATACCAAACAAACAGAGTTGTGGACTAACTGGAACTGGTATATGCAGAATTCCAGTAGCTACTCTCACTACGTCAACCCAAAAAGAGGAAATAAATGGACACGCCCAGATCATGTGCCAAAAGTCTGACCTTGGATGCCAGCACCTGTGGCATTCCGTACTCGGGTATCTACCCATTTTGTGTAATCTAACTGGAGTAAGGTAACTTTGATGTACTATGGATATTTGTATCATCCTATTATTAGCAGCTGGAGACCCAACTAGCGGAGAGGATAGAACCTCCTCCCAATCCCCCTCCGTAAGGTCCGGAATCTGTGTAGTTCATTTGTCTTTTACCTGCAGGGTTCTACCAGCTAATTTGGCCAATATGAGAGATGTGCATGTGGCAGAAATCAAGCCTTTGGGACCCTGGGATTTAAAAATGCCTATCAGCGGAAATTGTGAGAATGTCGTGTCAGGGGAAGGATATTGGGCTTTTAGAGCATGGCGTAATTGTAGGTATCTATAAAAGGCACTCCTAGGTATGGCAAAGTCAGACTGCATTTGTGTAAATGATTTAAGAGTGTTGTCCTTGTACATATCCATAATAGTACATACCATCGCGTTGAATCCAGAATGTGGGGTCCAAAGCATCTGAGGTATGTGAGAGTAGTGGGTTGAACCATAATGGCATATCAGCTGGTACATTGGAGTACCAATAAATGCTTTTCGCTGCCAGCCACACCTGGGTCACCACCCTATGAATGGGCAACACGTTTTTAAATGCCGTCAGGGGCCCCTCTAATACTGGCCTTAGAGTGTTCAATTGCATATGAAACGCCAAATGATGTTCCCTATTTGGCAATGACATGTTTTTTTGTTTTTTTTTAAACTCGTTTTATTAAGAACTGTTACAGTAACAAGTATAAAATCAGTCACACATCACTAATTACAATATATGGCATATTGGATCAAGGAGATGTACAAATAGCAAGTCAAGTAATGAGTACATATAAACCATTTCAAAAAGATGATTTTCCACAAATAATGGCGCTTAGACTGGTGTGCTTGGACGTATGTATGACAATTGCAATAAGAAGACACAAACCAAAAACAGATATAAAGGAAAACAAAACAACCTAGGACCCATGTTACCCACGAGCAACTGATAAATCTGGTACAGCAAGTTCATGGAGATACATAATAAAAATTTGTGGGTCACCAATATTACTATCTCACAGTATCTGGTGAACCAGCGGCGGGGTTGACTGTCAGAGGGGAATTATTCCAAATATCCCAAACCTTAGAAAATGTTGTACTACAACCACGATTCAGAAATACAACCTTCTCAAAAGGTATTACAGAATTTACCAATCCTTTCCAATAACCAATGGATGGAAGTCGATCATTCATCCGATGTTGTGCTATTGTTTTCCGTGCTAGAAACAAGAGTTTCTCTCAAGAAAATTCTAGTGTGGTGATTGCATGTCTCCCCATCCAGTATACCAAAAAAACATATCTTAGGACATAAAGGAATGCCTACATGCAATAAGGACGATAGCAGGGATAGTATGTCGTTCCAGAAGTCCCTTATGACAGTGCATGACCACATCATATGCCAAAAATCTGCCTCCGGGACATGGCATCTCAGACAGTCTGAAGAAGGCAAACGTCCCATTTTGTGTATCCTAACTGGGGTCAGGTATGCCTGGTGTATTATATATAGCTGGATCATTTTATTGTTTGCGGATGGGGAAACATGAAGATGAGACTCCAAAATATCATCCCACTCATCTGTCTGAATGGTAGGAATCCATCGTTTCCATCTACTCTCTATAGCTAGTGGAGTGGAATTCACCGTGACGGATAACAAATGGGTATAGAGAGCAGATATCAGGCTCGTGGACCCTGGGAGTTAAGAATCCCTATCAGTGGAAAGGAAGAGATTGTTAAGTTATTTCTCAAGTGATGGAATTGAGTTTGTAAAATATGTCGGGTCTGTAGATACCAATGAAAATGGGTGTGTGGTATGTCATACTTAGTCTGCAACTGAGTGAATGAAAGTAGGACATTATCCTCATATAGGTCCCCTATAGTTCCAATAGCTGGAGATAACCGTGGGGGCATTGGCAATGACATGTTGTCGACTCATACCTTCAAATATCTTAATTGTCCCGCCAAATAATAAAGAAAGAGGTCTGGCAAAGCTGCACCTCCCAAGGTTTTTGGATGCTGCAGAGTAGTTAGACTGAGCTTAGAGCGGTTGGAACCCCAAATAAATGCTGGGAATAGGGCATGTATCTGCTTGAAAAATGTTTTAAACACCGGTGTCGCTGCGTGTTCAAGTACACAAAGACATTTGGGAAGAATGACCATTTTAATTACATTTATTCTGCCAGTCACTGCCAGTGGGAGAGTGCTCCAGATCCTAAACGTAGCCTTTACATATTCTAGTAGCGGTAATATATTAGCGGTATAATCGTTCCTATGGTCCCGATTGATAATGATACCTAGGTATTTAAATGAGGAAACCACCCGCAAGCCATGTATGGAGTCCGACCATCCCGCCCCCTGCAAGGGCATAAAAAAGGACTTAGTCCAATTAATATGGAGTCCAGAGAACCCTCCAAATATCTCCAGATTAGTGATCACTAGAAGTAATGTCTCATTTAGCTGGGCCATAAATAGAACCATGTCATCTGCGTATAGGCCAATTCTATCCTCCCTACCCCCCAAACAAATCCCTATGTACTATGGGTGTTGTCGTATACGGATAGCTAATGGTTCAATTGCAAGGGCAAAGAGCAGCGGGGATAGGGGACATCCCTGTCTAGTACCTCTCTGCAAACGGAAATATGGGGATAATTCGCCATTCACCAGAATTTGTGCCCTCGGCGCCTTATAGAGAATCAAAATCCACCTAAGGAACAGTGGACCGAACCCAAACCTTTTCAAAGTCTCGACCACATATATCCATTCTATGGAGTCAAAGGCTTTTGCGGCATCCAATGACGCCATAGCCCAATCAGCCTTCAGGGCTCCCCCAATCTGGGTGAGGACCTGCACCCTCCGAATATTGTCTGAGGTGGACTTCCCAGGCATAAATCCGGACTGGTCATCATGAATAACCTGGGAAATAACTTTATTGAGACGAATTGGCAACATTTTTGTAAGTATTTTGTAGTCATTATTTAACAACGATATCGGGCGGTAGGCGCTACATTCCAGTGGGTCTTTGTCTGGTTTTAGCAGGGCAATAATAGTGGCATCGTACATGCTATCTGGTAACCGGCCAGCCCGAAGGGCATAGGAAAACATTGCCCAAAGTGAGGGGATGAGGTGGTCTGAGTATTTGTGATATACCTCTATAGGGATCCCATCAGGACCCGATGCCTTCCCCTTTGACATTTCGTTCAAGGCTTCCCTTATCTCATCTTCCGTCACCTCAGCTTCCAGGGCTTCTCTGCCTTCTACACTCAATGTTGGGAACAAGAGACCATCCATATAGGACAGAAGCTCCGACACGTCATAATGTGCTTGAGAGGCTTATAGCTCCCTGTAGAACTGCACAAATGTCGCCACTATTCCCTTTGAGTCCGTCAAACAATCACTAGAGTTATTGTCGATTTTGAGAATAGCCGGACTTTTAGAGTTTTGATTAATTAAATGGGCCAAAAATTTACTCGACTGGTACCCAGCTCAAAATATGATTGCGTTGCAAAAAATATGTTCCTATTTGCCTTTTCCTGTAGCATCAATAAATATTTCCTCCCCATTTGCAACCAGAGATCTTTATTCATGTCGGTGGGATCAGCAATGTATTTACCCTCTAGGACCGTGCATTGCGTCTCCAACTCTGACTCAACTCTGGAAGAATCCTTTTTTAAATAGGATAGTGGACCGAAGACACCCTCTAAGATAGGCCTTCAGAGTATCCCATGCAATGCCAGAATTATCAAATGTGCTATTTGCCAAGTTAAATACCTCCAGTTGGTTAGGAACTCTATCCTGAGGGCCAATCAGGGTCAACCAAAAGGGGTGTATTTTCCAGCTCTTAGGTAAGGAAGGGCCAGGGAGCTTAAAGGGAATGTGTTGCCAGAAAAACATGTTTTTTTTTAAAAAATTAAACATTTAGTGTGTGGGTGGTTAAACATTGTTCAAATTTTTTTTATTTTTTTGCACGAGTCCAGGAAATATTATAAATTATTTCTAATTTATAATACTACCCATTTTTGGTCACTAGATGGAGCTGTTCCCAAAATTGCAGCATTGCAACATTGGGTTAACAGCCCTCGCTCTAGTGAGCTCTCAGCATCCCCCCCCTCCTTTATCCTGGCTAGTGCCGGGATAAACGAGGGGTTTGAACGGTGTAACCTCCTACACTGTGTGTCGCCATTTTTTGAGCTAACCCACAGTGTAGTAGGTATACATACAGTAGTAAACACACACAAACACGAACATACATTGAAATCTCTTACCTGCTCCTGCCGCCGCGGCTCCCTCCGGCCCGTCCGCTCCGTTTGCGACCGGAAGTAGTAATATTACTGTCCGGCCGCGACTTCCGGTCCACAGGAAGACGGCGCCAATTTCGAATAGGACTGTGTGGGAGCGGCGCATGCGCAGTTCCCACACAGACGCCGTACACTGCAGTCAATGGGACGGGAGCCGTTCGCAGTCCCTATGGGACTGTGGCTGCCGTATTCCATGTCTGTATGTGTCGTTAATCGACACACACAGAAATGGAACAAAAAATGGCAGCCCCCATAGGGAAGAAAAAGTGTAAAAATAAGAAAAAGTAAAACACAAACACACAAATAAATATAAAAGTTTTTAATAAAGCACTAACA
This sequence comes from Rhinoderma darwinii, assembly GCF_050947455.1. Lineage (NCBI taxonomy): Eukaryota > Metazoa > Chordata > Amphibia > Anura > Rhinodermatidae > Rhinoderma > Rhinoderma darwinii. Next base: position 69,687,644 of record NC_134695.1, read on the forward strand.
TCTTTAACATATAAAAAAATAATTTCTGATTACACTGTTCCTTTAAAGCTGATCACCATGGGAGAGTGGTCAGACTCCACTCTAGATTTGTAAGAGACAGATTCCACCGAAGGCACAATGAGTGAGTTACCCACCATATAATCTATGCGGGATAGAGAGTTTCTGCCGAGAGAGTGACAGGAATACACTTTAGTTGTCGGGTATTTATATATCGGTAAAGATCCGTCCATCCCATCTCAGCCAGCAATAAGCCCAGTACAGATACTGAGGGTGGTACTCGGTCCCGTTCAGAAGAGGCGCTAAACCTATCCAGGCTGCAGTCTACCACCATGTTAAAATCTCCCATGCCCAACACTTTAGCTGTCGGATATGTTGCAGCAAAGGTGGCCGCCATCTGTAAAACCTGTAGAGATGCTGGCGGGGGAATGTACATACCCAATAAAACATAAGGAACATTTTCTATGAAAGCATACACAAACACATATCTGCCCTCACTATCAGTTTTAGTATGAATTGCTTCCCATCTCACAGACTTGTGAACCAAAATGGACACACCCACCCCTCGAGTACGATGTGCGAGATCTTGCGAGATTACGCTTCCTTACTACCACAGACAGAGTAACGAAGTGCAGAGATTGTGAATAGACATCCTGTGGAATGTCTATTCACTGTCTAAACACTTCAGTATCGTTAATGTGTTAGTATAAGACAGCACATAAGGATCTAGCAGGATCCCTATGAGCTGAAGAAATGAATGGAGAGGAGTGCATGACACTGATTGGTCACTGATTGGTCAGCGTCATACACTCCCCTGTACAACGCCCACTTGGTCTAAAGTAAAAATACGCCCACTTGGGCATTATGCAACTCATTAGCATAAAACTAAAATCGCTACTAAAGTGGTAAAAATAGTTTTTTTTCAATAAAAGGCATTACTGTCACCTACATTACAGCGCCGATCTCCTTATGTAGGAGATAGGGCACTTATAATGTGGTGACAGAGCCTCTTTAAAGACAACATTTATAAAATATACCTGCCCCACATGTAGGATAGAACCATAATGCCTTAAAAACATCAACAATCCCGCCTGTCTCAGAAGCGTCTGAGAATTATACAATGCTTCCCATATGCGTTTACATGTGTACAATAGTGGAATATTAACTGCCCTCCTCCAAGGCACATTCTAACAGAGAACCATGAATAACATATTATAAATAATATAACAATACCGGCAATGCATGGAGATGCATGTTACATTGCCGGAGCATGGCCAAAAACGTGGCATTCAAGCATACAGGGGTAATACCTGCGCTAAACAACAACTTGTCAAGCTTTCGCCAACAAGGGGACATATGGCAGCCCCCTCAGGTATGGCGCCCCACAGATCAAAAGATCACGGAAATTCGTTCTGTCCAGGCAGTAGGTCTAACCGATCTCTGTCGAGCCCAGTCCAAATCACCATCAGGAAGTACCATACCCAATATCCTATGATCCGTCACGGAAGGTCGGTGATCCAGAATAGTCCAACATCGTCAGTCAGCCAAATATGAGACGCCGTCTGTGTTGTCAGGCGCATTTAATTCCGTAGAGGTGAGCGCCTACTTGTCACCCAATCATCAGCATCCTGTGGGGAGTTAAATAAAACTGATCTTTCTCCATCCACAATTCGCAACGTTGCCGGGTAGGACATGGAGTAGGGAATACCCAGGTCTCGCAGGCGCCTCTTCACTGCAAGAAAAGTCGCACGTCTCTTCTGTAGGTCAGCCGAGAAATCAGGGAATATCGAGACTTTTGCCCCATTGTAGGTAATCTCCGGGAGACGGCATGCGAAACGTAGAATCGTGTCCCTGTCGTTGCAATTTAGCATGCGGGCCAGCAATGGTCTGGGAGGTGCCCCAGGTGGCGGCGGTCTCCCCGGCACTCTATGAGCTCTTTCAACCGCCAAGGCCTGTGAAAATGGCGCATCTGGGAGCAGATCTTTAATCCATTTCAGGACAAAATCACCAAGGTACTGACCTTCGACCATCTCCGCCATAACGATTATCCGCAAATTATTACGGCGGAGCCTGTTCTCCAGATCATCAGACTTCTGTTTCCACAATTCAGCCGCCGACTCCAAATCAGAAATGGCGCCCGGCAAGGATGCTGTCCTATCCTCCACCCCGGATACTCTGTCCTCCACGTGAGTTAAGCGCTCCCTCATGGCTTGCATGTCCTGTCGCATAAGGCCAATGTCTATCTTTACTTCCTCTCTAGCTTACCAGTAAGCGAGGTCTTGCAGGCTGCAATAGCTGTCAGCAGCTGGGATGTCATCTCAGACAGTGTGGACTCCGGAGTTTCCATTGCGGCTGTTACCAGGCTGCCTGAGGAGTCTCCTCCTTTAGTACGCTGTGGCAGAGGAGTGTGGCCGCCATCTTGCCCCTCACCTCGTGCAAAACTTTGCAGCTTCTCCGCGGCCGACTGACCTCTGGTGGGGCTCATCCTAGCTCCGGTAGTGACCCTCGACCGTCTGGATCTTCTGGACGGTATGTTGGTAAGCTGTAGGATGTCTGCAGGATAACCTTAGCGCTGGTTTATTGCGGAGCTCCTACTCCATGCGACTGCTCCCGCAGCGCACTAAGCCATGGCCCTCTGAAATACTCATTTTATTAATTTGTTTCCATTTGTCCAATATAATCTAATCCAGCGTGACTCTGCTACCCAGCACCCCCCGGGTTTTGGAGAACACTGAGAGTCCAAGTAATCAGTCCCTAACCATGTTATAGAGCAGGAAAAGATGAGCAGGCTTTTGAAGCAAAATTCTTGAGTTAAATTCATGCCCCTCTTGGCTCATGAGTCCAAAGGGCGGTCCTTACTCAATGATTGACAGCCTTCCCTGTGAGATTGTGCATACAGACAGAGCTGTCAATCTTTGAGTAGGACTGCCCACTGGACTCACGAGGGAGCAGTATGTGAACAGCCTAATAAGGTGTGTGAAGATGTGCGACATCTGAATGGAAACCATGGGACACAACCAATTTGGAGAGACCGGTTTATTGATGACGTTCGTTGTTATAGATGGATTGGCGCGCTGTCTGATGTTATAGGAGAGGTCCGTGCCGGTCACTGATCAGTGTCAGCTCCGCTATTGATGTTTTATTTCAGTCTCTCCCGCTCTCTCCTCAGCCGCCATGTTGTCCTGCAATAAAAACAGGTTAAGTTATAGAGCAGAAGAATTTGTGTATTAGACAGAAGATAAAGACATGTGAGGAGGTTATAGCAACGCTTTATATAGAGAGGGCGAGGAGGGCGATGAACCAGGAATAAATCCGCTCTTAGGCCCCATGCAAACGAATGTATTTTTTTCCTCCCGTAAATACTGGCGTAAATACAGGTCCTTTGTCACACGTATTCGACCCGTATTCCACCAGTATTTACGGACCCGTGCCCGTAAATATGGGTCCGCTGTCCCCAGTATTCCATCCGTATTTACGGACCCGTTTTCTCTGCACTAATCGGCAGCCCCTTCTCTCTATCAGTGCTGGATGGAGAGAAGGGGCAGCCCTTTCGGGCAGTGTTTCCGCAGCTATTGAAAGTAAAAGAAATGCATATGCACCCCGGCCATTGTCTTGGTGACGTGTCCCTCTTTTGACATCCAGTCCAACCTCCCTGTATGACGTGGCAGTCCATGTGACCGCTGCAGCCTGTGATTGGCCTGTGATTGGCTGCAGCGGTCACATGGGATGAAACGTCATCCCGGGAGGCCGGACTGGAGGAAGAAGCAGGGAGTTCTGGGTAAGTTAACTTTTAATACTATTAACTCCAGCGGTAGTCACTGTCCCGGGTGCTTAAAGAGTTACTGCCGATCCGTTAACTCTTTCAGCACCCTGGACAGTGACTATCACCTGACGTCGCCTAGCAACGCTCCCGTAATTACGGGTGCACACACGTAGCCACCCGTAGTTACGGGAGCCCCATAGACTTCTATGGGCCTGCCCGTGCCGAAATTACGGTCTGAAATAGGACATGTTCCATATTTTTCAACGGCACGGGCACCTTCCCGTAAGCAAACGGGGAGTTACCTGTGGCCAACAGAAGTCTATGGGCCCATAATTACGTTTTTTTTTACGTTCGTGTGCATGGGGCCTTACAATGTCTTATATTGAGGTTCAGTATCTGCCTACAAGAGGACAACACTTACCTGATGAGGAACAGGACGGGACTGTGAAGAAGTCCTGGTGTTATATAAGAAGCTCTGGGCACTTGTCTCCAGACATAGAGATCTGTAATACAGCAGATAAGGGACAGTATGAGGAGGGGGTGTAAGATGTCGGCTGTTTGGCCCCCATTGGGGGGTAAAATCTGTGATGTAATAAGGTATAAATATCACCTGGAGCGTCCACAGAGTACGCCGTTCCCACATCTCCCATAGGCCTGCCAGCCGGATGGATTATGGGGCAGCAGTAGGGGGTGCAGGCGGCAATGCTCTCTGACATGGATCCCATAGAGTGGATGGTAGGACTCCAGGAACAAGAGAGCGATGGTGAAATCCGGGCACAAGGAGCGGATCTGATGGTCTTGGAGAAGGAAGTAGATGACGATGTCACTGAAATGTGGAGAACATATATTTAGCATGGAATCATCAGACAATGTCATGGGTGAAGGTTTGAGGTAATAATCTGGTGATGCTGGAAATGTGGTAAATACCTGAGAGTCGGAGGATGGAATCGCTGGATGTTCTGGGGAAACAGATGATGGTTCTGGGGAGATGATGACATTTTGGGGAGAAGCATTTCTGATGTTATTTGTGGTGGTGATACAGGAGGTGTCTGGCTGAGCTGATGGATCTTCAGATGGTCTTAGGGAAGGTGTCATGGTCTGGGGAGGGGATATGTATTGGCCTTGCTGTTTTTTATGGCGGCTTCTGAAGGCTCTTCCACCTGTCGCTGACATAAGAGAAGCCGCAGAACAACTTCTCATCCTCTGTTGTTATTGGGGGTTTTCGAGCTTCAGTGCTGGACATCACCTGGTGGAATTCAATACGTTCACTGGTGACCATAACTGGGGCCTAGAAATAGAAAACATAAAAATCATTTATAATCAATCAAGCAATCAAACTATTAATTAACCAATTAACTCAAATTAGTCATCAGTTGCAGAATTTGAATCTTACTCACTGTAATTCCATCTATTTACCACTAGGGGAAGACTGTAAAGACAAGGGTAACATGACGGTATGACTGCTGTGTACTTACAGGTGACATTTGAAATGGCGGACGTGATCTTCCTGCCTCTAATTCCACCCAGTTAATGGGCCAGAAGAACGGATGTCTCTTTAAGTTGCCGCACACGACCTGTCTCATCTTGGGGGACTTACACAAGAGCTGTGAATAAATAATAACCAGGACATTATTGACTGAGAGAAGCAGAAAATAAGAGGTCTATGACTGTGAACACACATGACGGAGTTTATCACTGGTCAGGAGATGGTTTTTGGTGGAGTTCCCCTGTAGTAAACGGCGTATCATGTCCGCTCCGTGTATGATCTCCCTGCCCCCCAGCTATAAGTCTGTATATACTCACTCTATCAATCATGTCCCGGATGTTAGCATCGATGTTCTTGGGATAATGAGGTTTGTCATAGATCACCGACCTCTTGATCTTCAGAGACTCTTGGCCGGCATAAAACGGGTAGGACCCTGTGGCCATTTGATAGAATACTACCCCGAAAGAGAACAGGTCGACTGTGGAGTTGTAAAATTGTTTACGAAGGATCTGTGGAAATATCAGATTAGAAGGATCAGAGGAATGTTCTGACGGGTCTGCGATGCCACTAACTCCATGACCATGAGCGAGGTCAAGAACGCCCCGCAGTTGGAGGAGGATTAGTGTAACTATAGGGAGCTCTGATAGAGGAGAGAGGAGAAGTCAGTGGACACGTAGTCTGAGCTCACCTCAGGGGCCATGTAGCCCAGAGTACCGGCAAACTCCCGGATCTTCTGAAAGCCAATGACGTTCGTAGCACCGAGGCCGAAATCCGCAATCTTGGCGTGTCCATCGCTGTCCAGGAGGATGTTTTCTGGTTTAATATCCCTGTGAAGAGAGAGTGTCAGCTCTGTGGGTCAGACATGGATCAGCCCTGGCGCTTAGATTGCTGCGGGGGAGGCTGCACAGAGACCACCACTAAACACTAAGGAGAAACAGTCAATGATTTCTTACCGGTGAATAATCCCCTTGCTGTGGAGAAACTGCAGACCACTTAGGATTTCTGCTGCAAGGAACCTGAGGATGAAGAAAGGAAAGAGTGTAAACCCTGAAGACATGCGGACTATGAGGAGACGTTATAGTCAGGGGGGGGGGGGCAGGTATACATTGTATATGGAGACTATACGACCACCATCACTATATAGGAAGGATCATGTAATACTCTCATCTATAAGGACTAATAGTGGGATAATCACCTACACACAATACCGCACCTCACCATTGTCTTACCTGGTAGTATGGATGTCAAGTGGGGCTCTGTCATTTATAAATCCGTTCAGGTCTCCACCGCTCAGGTATTCCATGACATAGAAGGCAAAGTCCTGTGTGATAGCAGAGAACAGGATCAGTAAACAGTATTTCCATCGTGTCCCATTCTGTAACATGGTAGCTGGGAGATATGTGGATGGGTCATGGATGGAAGCTGAGGAGACTCTTACCGCAGTCTGGAAGGTGCCATAGGCATGGGTGAAGAATGTGCTCCCTCCAGTGATCTCCAAGATTTCTCTCTCTATGCGGATGGCGTCTCTTGCCTCCAGTAGTTCTCTCTTTCTGACCATCTTGACTGCCAGACGATGTCCGCTGACAGTATGTGTCGCCAGCATTACCTTCCCATAACTGCCCTCTCCAAGTTTCTGATGGAAGGTGAAGTTCTCCAGGGCCAGAGAGGCGGTCGCAATGTCTGAGGGGGCGGCTGTCTGGGTCCCACTGACTCCTGAAAGAAGAAATCAGATTTATTACCTCCAAATAAACCTGAAATGTCTCCTCTAAATCCTTATAATATTTCTAGACAATCACGACACAAGAATCGTCCAGTATAATAAAGTGTAAACTTCAACGGAACCGATTTATGTTGTCAAAATCAATGTATAAAATATATGGACTTCTATAGAAATAAAAAACATAAATTGCAAACTTCATCAGGACTTTGTCTCGAGCAGTGCCCAGGAGTCGAGGACTGCAGAAGCGAGGAAAGGTAAGTTATCAGGACATGGGGCACCCTGGAAATTTACCTGCTCTTCTGGGAGTCCAGGAGATCTCCCCATTTTCCGGGAGTCTCCGGTACTTTCCAGGAGAGTTGGCAAGTAAAGTTTATACACTGCTCTATACCTAACCCTCTAGATTTCCATTCTATGGGGACTTACCTGGTGTTTCTTGAGAAGAGGGGTCACAACCCTCAAGCCTTCTTCTGCTGGTGGCCTCAGTGTCAGATGTTTTCTGTCTTTTTAGATCTTCTTTATCGCTGTGTTGCTCACCAGATCTTTTCTTCCCCCTCTGAGCAGATAGATGTTTGGAGATGGATGGTTGAGGCTCCACCTCAGGTTTGGTGGTCGGGCTGGACCCCTCGCCTGCACTGCTGCTCTTTCTTGGTCTTTTCTTATTGACCTCGTTGACTTTGCTCTCATCCGTTTCCTCTCTGGGTCTCTTGGACGCCACAGGTTTGGAGGTGACGTCCTTTCTACTCTCACCTTCCACCATTCTCCCCCTCTTATTTGGGGCCTCATCTTCGTTCTTAGATGAGGTCTTCCCTCTTTTTGTCCCCTTTTTCTCAGTTTCCTTCACAGGAAGCCCGCCAGATGTCACGCAGGGCTCCTCTCTCTCCTGAGCAGGTTCCTCCTGTAAGATGTTCTGAGGAACTTCACCGCTCTCGGATGGAGGTTCCTCCATACGTCTCCTTTTACTACTCTTCTCATTCTCCTTACCACGCTTCATCTTCCTTTTTCGTCCCATGATTTCAATATATATCAATTATCAGTAATATCTGTCAGTAATTCGCTAAGTAATCACTAGTCGCCTTTACTCTTCAACAGGTGAAGAACAAGTGATGAAATTGAGGTTTCTGAGCCCCTAAGCTTAGAACCCTGTGACATCACAAAGCAGCATGACATCATCAGATTCCACAGGGCACATCAAGCAGTATTGTGACATCATCAGATTTGCATTAAGGCCTGTAAGGCCTTATATTAGTGACTTGTGTTGGTTTACTGTATATATAAATCCCACATATGACACCTTATTGCCAATATTATGAACTTTTCTCTTTTTGAATCTTCACATTTTGTTCTCTACTATGTCTGCCCCATAGAAATATGTATGATTGTATATTGTTTAATATAATTTATTATCATTTTAAATAAAGCTCTCAGCATGGCAGGTTCTCTTTATTTAGAGGATCTATATAATTTCCATTCAATTGATTACTATTGCACCTATTTAAAAGCCCTCCAAGGCACCAATCAGGAGTCAGAAGTAGGCTCCGCCCCTGACCTTTTATACTCATAGAACTTCCTGTTTCCCAGAAGTCAGGAATAGTTTGAATCTCAGTTCTGAATGACACAGATAGAAAGTTCCATCCTACACATTGTTCCCTCTAGGTCCGCATTATTTGAGCATCAGTAAGATATTATAATATAATGAGACCTGTATTTGTGCCATTTCCCCTTTAAGAACAGGAATCACATGGGCACGACCGCTCTTTGTAGCACATAATTGAATGACAGAGATTGTAGACATTAACCCCTTAGTGACCAGCCTATTTTAGGCCCTAATGACCAAGCTATTTGATTTGTTTTTCTATAGTCGCATTCAAAGAGCTATAACTTTTTTATTTTTCCGTCGACATAGCTGTATGAGGACTTGTTTTTTGCGGGAATAGTTGTACTTTTTAATGACACCATTTTAGGGTACATATAATTTTTATTAACTTTTATTAACTTTTTTTGGGGATTAGAAAAAAACCCTGAAATTCCACCATTGTTCTATGCGTTTTAAATTGACGCCGTTCACCTTGCGGTGTAAATATCACATTACCTTTATTCTATGGGTCGGTACGATTACGGCGATACCACATATGTAGAGGTTTTTTATGTTTTAGGACTTTTGCACAATAAAAACACTATTGAACTAAAATTATTTGTTTTTGCATCTTCGCTTTCCAAGGGCCGTCATTTTTTTATTTTTCCGTCAATCTAGTGATTTTTTTTGGCCTTGTTTTTTGCGAGACCAGACGTAGTTTTGATTGGTACTGTTTTGGGGTGCATGGGACTTATTGATTAATTTTTATTATTACTTTTTTGCGGGGCAATGGAAAAAATAGCAATTTCGCCATAGTTTTTTGCGTTTTTTGTTTACGGTGTTCACCTTGCGGTTTAAATTACATATTAACTTTATTAATTGAGTCATTACGGTCGCGGCGATACCATATATGTGTACTTTTATTTATTTTTTACACTTTTACTAAATAAAACCACTTTTTATTTATTTTACTGTCATTTTTATTAATAATCTTTATTTCACATTAATGACATATTTTTTTAGTTCCACTACGGGACTTTACCATGCGATCTTCAGATCGCTGCTATAATGCTTTGGTATACTCAGCGCGTCTGAATAGGCATATGCTCAGGGCAGACCTGGGGGCTTTTATCAGGCCCCCGGCAGCCATGACACCTCATCGGAGACCCGCGATTGCATTTGCGGGCCGCCGATGGGTGACAGAGAGAGTTCCCTCCCTCTGTAAACAAGTTAAATGCCGCTGTCGCTATTGATGGCGGCATTTGACGGGTTAAACTTCGATCGCGGGCGTTGGAGCAGGAGCTCGGCTGTCATCAGACAGCAGAGCCCAGGCTCCAGCCTGCACGGGACACCCGTGCAGGGCTTAGACTGGGCCGCCATGAAAAGGCGTATTGGTGGTCACTAAGGGGTTAATATAAAATTAATAATTTCAGTTTTTTAGTTTCTTCTTAATTTCGTATCGGTTTGTTATGGTGGCTTGTATACGGTCGTGGCTATAACTACCAGGGCAGCGAGGATGATGGAACGTGACAGTGGGAAAATGAATGAAGATCACTGGGAGACCAAAGAAAAGAGTAAACGACACAGGGGACGGAGTGGAGACCAAATATTAATATGTCTCTTACATTCTGATAGAGCGGGGCCACATTCCAAGGATTGCTATGGGACCCCATGAAACCCCGCCCCTGTTACATCGGTAACACCCCTAAAATGGAGTGAAAATGTTCTGGAATAAGCTCCACGAAAACCAGGACTGTTGTGTAGTCTGTTGTTACACCCCTGAAGTCTATAAGGCTACATAACCACGTTGTGGAATTTGATGCCGAAAATCTGCATGAAAAATTCTGATAATTCCGCTGGTAAAATCACCACTTAATATTGAGTTTTTTAAGCGTTTTTAGGCGCGGATATTACATTTCGATGCGGGAACAGGTGCAGATTTTATGCTGCAGATTTTGGTGCATTTTTTTTTAAATGAACTTGTTGAAATACAATTCTGAGACTGAAACGCAAGATAAATGAACATGTTGCAGAGTCAATTTACGTGCGAAAAAATTCCACAACGTGTAGATGAGATTACTTGTACTTGTAATCTCATATACTTTGCTGGTACTTTATTATGCTGTGGATTTGCCACAGGAAAATCGGTGCTGCAAATACGCACGTAATACGCATCGTGTGCATGTGTCCTTAAAGGGAACCCGACACCAGCATTTCACCTATTGAACTCTACTCTCCCCTCGCTGGCCGCTGCTGTCATAAGTTCATTGCCGTTATCCCCTCTCCTAAACTCCTCCTCCAACCGTAAATAACGGTCTGCAAACATTTTGTGTCTTTTATGACAATAATCCAGCCGTCTCGTTCATTTCTCTTGTTATGCCCGCCCACCGCCGAAAACTGGCCCGCGCTGAATGCCAAAATCTTGTCTGGGACAGCGCGCATTCGCCCGTCATGTATGGTCTGACACCCTTCCCTGCGTCATCCAGGCCTCAAATCTAGTTACTGCGCACGCACCCCAATAGGACAATGATGCACAAGCGCGGGATTTCGTGTGTGCTGGGGGAGGCGAGGAGCTGTCAATCAAAAGTATGGAGGCGGGGTTAAGTCGGAAAGACTTGAGGAATGAAGATATGACTCTTTTCAACTGAAGATATGACTCTTATATGCTCATTAGCATACGGCACAAGAACACAAAAAAAAATGGAATAATAAAGGTATGGAGCCGACTTAGAAGATAATTATAGGTTACATAAAAATTATTTTTCACCCACTGCCACCAGATATTGCTGGTTTAACCCCTCAAGGCCCCAGCCTGTTTGCACCTTAAAGAGGCTCTGTCACCAGATTTTGCAACCCCTATCTGCTATTGCAGCAGATAGGCGCTGCAATGTAGATTACAGTAACGTTTTTATTTTTAAAAAACGAGCATTTTTGGCCAAGTTATGACCATTTTTGTATTTATGCAAATGAGGCTTGCAAAAGTCCAAGTGGGCGTGTTTACAGTAAAAGTCCAAGTGGGCGTGTATTATGTGCGTACATCGGGGCGTTTTTAATACTTTTACTAGCTGGGCGCTCTGATGTGAAGTATCATCCACTTCTCTTCAGAACGCCCAGCTTCTGGCAGATCACGCTGTGACGTCACTTCCCCAGGTCCTGCATCGTGTCGGACGAGCGAGGACACATCGGCACCAGAGGCTACAGATGATTCTGCAGCAGCATCAGCGTTTGCAGGTAAGTAGCTACATCGACTTACCTGCAAACGCTGATGCTGCTGCAGAATCATCTGTAGCCTCTGGTGCCGTTGTGTCCTCGCTCGTCTGACACGATGCAGGACCTGTGAGTGACGACACAGCGTGATCTGCCAGAAGCTGGGCGTTGTGTAGAGAAGTGGATGATACTTCTCGTCAGAACGCCCAGCTAGTAAAAGTAGTAAAAACGCCCCGATGTACACACATAATACACGCCCAGTTGTACTTTTACTGTAAACACGCCCCGATGTACACACATAATACACGCCCACTTGTACTTTTACTGTAAACACGCCCAGTTGGACTTTTGCAAGCCTCATTTGCATAAATACAAAAATGGTCATAACTTGGCCAAAAATGCTCGTTTTTAAAAAATAAAAACGTTACTGTAATCTACATTGCAGCGCCGATCTCATGCAATAGCAGATAGGGGCTGCAAAATCTGGTGACAGAGCCTCTTTAACCCCTTCCCGACCACCCCACGTAGATTAACGGGCTGCAAAGCTGGTCCTTGTGCCTGCAGCCCGTTAATCTACGTGTGCTCCTGGAGACTGATCAAAAAGACTAAAGGAAAGTGATAGTTGGGCCGGTCTGAGCCGAGCGTTCAGCTAAGATTCTCTCATCGATGTAAATCCTCTGCTTCTGCTTTAAGACTAAAAAATAAATTTCCTTTTTTCGGTCCTTACCTTGAGTGCAATGAAACCACAGCAGGAAATGTGATCTGAATTATACATAAAAGTCTTTGCATAGTGGTTAAAAAAATAAAAAATATGTTTCTAATTCAGTGCTGATTAATTTCTTATATCTTTATAACAGCCTGAGCTGCATTTTCCTGATACCGATTTCCAAATCCCCTGCATAGATATAGAGGTATTATATATAACTCTGGCTGATTCATTTCCTAATATATTTTCATGAGTGTTGACGCTCCATTTTTCTGATACAGAGTTCCAAATCCCCAGCCTAGAATAAAATAATAAGATACTCGCTTCCTGCAGTCATCACTAGGGGGAGCTTAGGAGTTTATTTTTTTATATCTTTATAAAACTGTATGCAGTCAGCCCCTAAGCTCCCCCTTGTGGTGGCTGCAGGAAGCGAGTATTTTAGTATTTAGCTCTTTGTTTTTGGAACTTTGTATCAGGAAAATGGAGCTCCAACCGCTATTAAGATATATTAACAATTATTCAGCACAGAATTTTAGACCTAAAAACTTCTTACTCCATCTTATTCTGAAATACCCATTTTATTAATTTGTTTCCATTTTTTCCAATATAATTTAATCCAGCGTGACTCCGCTACCCAGCACCCCCGTTTTTGAGAACAGTGAGGGTCCAAGTAATCAGTCCCTAACCATGTTATAGAGCAGGAAAAGCTAAGCAGGCTTTTGAGGCAAAGTTCTTGAGTTAAATTCATGCCTTATGAGTCCAGTGGGCGGTCCTTACTCAATGATTGACAGCCTTCCCTGTGAGATTGTGCATACAGACAGAGCAGTCAATCTTTGAGTAGGACCGCCCACTGGACTCATGAGGGAGCAGTATGTGAACAGTCTAATAAGGTGTGTGAAGATGTGCGACATCTGAATGGAAACCATGGGACACAACCAATTTGGAGAGACCAGTTTATTGATGACGTTCGTTGTTATAGATGGATTGGCGTGCTGTCTGAGGTTATAGGAGAGGTCCGTGCCGGTCACTGATCAGTGTCAGCTCCGCTATTGATGTTTTATTTCAGTCTCTCCCGCTCCTCAGCCGCCATGTTGTCCTGCAATAAAAACAGGTTTAGTTATAGAGCAGAAGAATTTGTGTATTAGACACGTGAGGAGGTTATAGCAACGTTTTATATATAGAGGACGAGGAGGGCGATGAACCAGGAATAAATCCGCTCTTAGGCCCCATGCACACGAACGTATTTTTTTCCTCCCGTAAATACTGGCGTAAATACGGGTCCTTTGTCACACGTATTCGACCCGTATTTACAGACCCGTTTTCTTTGCCCTAATCGGCAGCCCCTTCTCTCTATCAGTGCTGGATGGAGAGAAGTGGCAGCCCTTTCGGGCAGTGTTTCCACAGCGATTAAAAGTAAAATAAATTCATACGTACCCCGGCCGTGGTCTTGGTGATGCGTCCCTCTTTTGACATCCAGTCCGACCTCCCTGGATGACGCGGCAGTCCATGTGACCGCTGCAGCCTGTGATTGGCCTGTGATTGGCTGCAGCGGTCACATGGGATGAAACGTCATCCCGGCAGGCCGGACTGGAGGAAGAAGCAGGGAGTTCTGGGTAAGTTAACTTTTAATACTATTAACTCCAGCGGTAGTCACTGTCTCGGGTGCTTAAAGAGTTACTGCCGATCTGTTAACTCTTTCAGCACCCTGGACAGTGACTATCCCCTGACGTCGCCTAGCAACGCTCCCGTAATTACGGGTGCACACACGTAGCCGGCCGTAGTTACGGGAGCCCCATAGACTTCTATGGGCCTGCCCATGCCGTAATTACTGCCTTAAATAGGACATGCTCCATATTTTTCAACGACACGGGCACCTTCCTGTAAGCAAATGGGGAGTTACCTGTGGCCAATAGAAGTCTATGGGCCCATAATTACGTTTTTTTTTTACGTTCGTGTGCATGGGGCCTTACAATTTCTTATATTGAGGTTCAGTATCTGCCTACAAGAGGACAACACTTACCTGATGAGGAACAGGACAGGACTGTGAAGAAGTCCTGGTGTTATATAAGAAGCTCTGGGCACTTGTCTCCAGACATAGAGATCTGTAATACAGCAGATAAGGGACAGTATGAGGAGGGGGTGTAAGATGTCGGCTGTTTGGGGGTGAAATCTGTGATGTAATAAGGTATAAATATCACCTGGAGCATCCACAGAGTACACCGTTCCCACATCTCCCATAGGCCTGCCAGCCGCATGGATTATGGGGCGGCAGTAGGGGGTGCAGGCGGCAATGCTCTCTGACATGGATCCTATAGAGTGGATGGTAGGACTCCAGGAACAAGAGAGCGATGGTGAAATCCGGGTACAAGGAGCGGAGCTGATGGTCTTGGAAAAGGAAGTAGATTATGATGTCACTGAAATGTGGAGGACATATATTTAGCATGGAATAATCAGACAATGTCATGGGTGAAGGTTTGAGGTAATAATCTGGTGATGCTGGAAATGTGGTAAATACCTGAGAGTCGGAGGATGGAATCGCTGGATGTTCTGGGGAAACAGATGATGGTTCTGGGAGATGATGACATTTTGGGGAGAAGCATTTCTGATGTTATTTGTGGTGGTGATACAGGAGGTGTCTGGCTGAGCTGATGGCTCTTCAGATGGTCTTAGGGAAGGTGTCATGGTCCGGGGAGGGGATATGTATTGGCCTTGCTGTTTTTTATGGCGGCTTCTGAAGGCTCTTCCACCTGTCGCTGACATAAGAGAAGCCGCAGAACAACTTCTCATCCTCTGTTGTTATTGGGGGTTTTCGAGCTTCAGTGCTGGACATCACCTGGTGGAATTCGATACATTCACTGGTGACCATAACTGGGGCCTAGAAATAGGAAACATAAAAATCACTTATAATCAATCAAGCAATCAAACTATTAATTAACCAATTAACTCTAATTAGTCATCAGTTGCAGAATTTGAATCTTACTCGCTGTAATTCCATCTATTTACCACTAGGGGGAGACTGTAAAGACAAGGGTAACATGACGGTATGACTGCTGTGTACTTACAGGTGACATTTGAAATGGCGGACGTGATCTTCCCGCCTCTAATTCCACCCAGTTAATGGGCCAGAAGAACGGATGTCTCTTTAAGTTGCCGCACACGACCTGTCTCATCTTGGGGGACTTACACAAGAGCTGTGAATAAATAATAACCAGGACATTATTGACTGAGAGAAGCAGAAAACAAGAGGTCTATGACTGTGAACACACATGACAGAGTTTATCACTGGTCAGGAGATGGTTTTTGGTGGAGTTCCCCTGTAATATACGGCGTATCATGTCCGCTCCATGTATGATCTCCCTGCCCCCCAGCTATAAGTCTGTATATACTCACTCTATCAATCATGTCCCGGATGTTAGCATCGATGTTCTTGGGATAATGAGGTTTGTCATAGATCACCGACCTCTTGATCTTCAGAGACTCTTGGCCGGCATAAAACGGGAAGGACCCTGTGGCCATTTGATAGAATACTACCCCGAAAGAGAACAGGTCGACTGTGGAGTTGTAAAATTGTTTACGAAGGATCTGTGGAAATATCAGGTTAGAAGGATCAGAGGAATGTTATGACGGGTCTGCGATGCCACTAACTCCATGACCATGAGCGAGGTCAAGAACGCTCCGCAGTTGGAGGAGGATTAGTGTAACTATAGGGAGCTCTGATAGAGGAGAGAGGAGAAGTCAGTGGACACGTAGTCTGAGCTCACCTCAGGGGCCATGTAGCCCAGAGTACCAGCAAACTCCCGGATCTTCTGAAAGCCAATGACGTTCGTAGCACCGAGGCCGAAATCCGCGATTTTGGCGTGTCCATCGCTGTCCAGGAGGATGTTTTCTGGTTTAATATCCCTGTGAAGAGAGAGTGTCAGCTCTGTGGGTCAGACATGGATCAGCCCTGGTGCTTAGATTGCTGTGGGGGAGGCTGCACAGAGACCACCACTAAACACTAAGGAGAAACAGTCAATGATTTCTTACCGGTGAATAATCCCCTTGCTGTGGAGAAACTGCAGACCACTTAGGATTTCTGCTGCAAGGAACCTGAGGATGAAGAAAGGAAAGAGTGTAAACCCTGAAGACATGCGGACTATGAGGAGACGTTATAGTCAGGGGGGGGTGGGCAGGTATACATTGTATGTGGAGACTGTACGACCACCATCACTATAGAGGAAGGATCATGTAATACTCTCATCTATAAGGACTAATAGTGGGATAATCACCTACACACAATACCGCACCTCATCATTGTCTTACCTGGTAGTATGGATGTCAAGTGGGGCTCTGTCATTTATAAATTCGTTCAGGTCTCCACCGCTCAGGTATTCCATCACATAGAAGGCAAAGTCCTGTGTGATAGCAGAGAACAGGATCAGTAAACAGCATCTCCATCGTGTACCATTCTGTAACATGGTAGCTGGGAGATATGTGGATGGGTCATGGATGGAAGCTGAGGAGCCTCTTACCGCAGTCTGGAAGGTGCCATAGGCATGGGTGAAGAATGTGCTCCCTCCAGTGATCTCCAAGATTTCTCTCTCTATGCGGATGGCGTCTCTTGCCTCCAGTAGTTCTCTCTTTCTGACCATCTTGACTGCCAGGCGATGTCCGCTGACAGTATGTGTCGCCAGCATTACCTTCCCATAACTGCCCTCTCCAAGTTTCTGATGGAAGGTGAAGTTCTCCAGGGCCAGAGAGTCGGTCGCAATGTCTGAGGGGGCGGCTGTCTGGGTCCCACTGACTCCTGAAAGAGAAATCAGATTTATTACCTCCAAATAAACCTGAAATGTCTCCTCTTAATCCTTATAATATTTCTAGACAATCACGACACAAGAATCGTTCAGTATAATAAAGTGTAAACTTCAACGGAACCGATTTATGTTGTCAAAATCAATGTATAAAATACAGTGAAGGAAATAAGTATTTGATCCCTTGCTGATTTTGTAAGTTTGCCCACTGTCAAAGTCATGAACAGTCTAGAATTTTTAGGCTAGGTTAATTTTACTAGTGAGAGATAGATTATATAAAAAAATAAAAATAAATCACTTAGTCAAAATGATATATATTTATTTGCATTGTGCACAGAGAAATAAGTATTTGATCCCCTACCAACCATTAAGAGTTCAGCCTCCTCCAGACCAGTTACACGCTCCAAATCAACTTGGTGCCTGCATTAAAGACAGCTCTTACATGGTCACCTGTATAAAAGACTCCTGTCCACAGACTCAATGAATCAGTCTGACTCTAACCTCTACAACATGGGCAAGACCAAAGAGCTTTCTAAGGATGTCAGGGACAAGATCATAGACCTGCACAAGGCTGGAATGGGCTACAAAACCATAAGTAAGACGCTGGGTGAGAAGGAGACAACTGTTGGTGCAATAGTAAGAAAATGGAAGACATACAAAATGACTGTCAATCGACATCGATCTGGGGCTCCATGCAAAATCTCACCTCGTGGGGTATCCTTTATCCTGAGGAAGGTGAGAGCTCAGCCGAAAACTACACGGGGGGAACTTGTTAATGATCTCAAGGCAGCTGGGACCACAGTCACCAAGAAAACCATTGGTAACACATTACGCCGCAATGGATTAAAATCCTGCAGTGCCCGCAAAGTCTCCCTGCTCAGAAGGCACATGCACAGGCCCGTCTGAACTTTGCAAATGAACATCTGGATGATTCTGAGAGTGATTGGGAGAAGGTGCTGTGGTCAGATGAGACTAAAATTGAGCTCTTTGGCATTAACTCTACTCGCCGTGTTTGGAGGAAGAGAAATGCTGCCTATGACCCAAAGAACACCGTCCCCACTGTCAAGCATGGAGGTGAAAACATTATGTTTTGGGGGTGTTTCTCTGCTAAGGGCACAGGACTACTTCACTGCATCAATGGGAGAATGGATGGAGCCATGTACCGTCAAATCCTGAGTGACAACCTCCTTCCCTCCACCAGGACATTAAAAATGGCTAGTGGCTGTGTCTTCCAGCACGACAATGACCCGAAACATACAGCCAAGGCAACAAAGGAGTGGCTCAAAAAGAAGCACAGTCTCCAGACCTTAATCCCATCGAAAACTTATGGAGGGAGCTGAAGATCCGAGTTGCCAAGCGACAGCCTCGAAATCTTAATCATTTACAGATGATCTGCAAAGAGGAGTGGGCCAAAATTCCATCTAACATGTGTGCAAACCTCATCATCAACTACACAAAACGTCTGACTGCTGTGCTTGCCAACAAGGGTTTTGCCACCAAGTATTAAGTCTTGTTTGCCAAAGGGATCAAATACTTATTTCTCTGTGCACAATGCAAATAAATATATATAATTTTGACAATGTGATTTTCTTTTTTTTTTTTATATATATAATCTATCTCTCACTGGTAAAATTAACCTAGCCTAAAAATTCTAGACTGTTCATGTCTTTGACAGTGGGCAAACTTACAAAATCAGCAAGGGATCAAATACTTATTTCCTTCACTGTATATGGAATTCTATAGAAATAAAAAACATAAATTGCAACCTTCATCAGGACTTTGTCTCCAGCAGTGCCCAGGAGTGAAGAGGACTGCAGAGGCGAGGAAAGGTAAGTTATCAGGACATGGGGCACCCAGGAAATTTGCCTGCTCTTCTGGGAGTCCAGGAGATTCTCCCCGTTTTCCGGGAGTCTCCGATACTTTCCAGGAGAGTTGTTGGCAAGTAAAGTTTATACACTGCTCTATACGTAACCTCTAGATTTCCATTCTATGGTGACTTACCTGGTGTTTCTTGAGAAGAGGGGTCACAACCCTCAAGCCTTCTTCTGCTGGTGGCCTCAGTGTCAGATGTTTTCTGTCTTTTTAGATCTTCTTTATCACTGTGTTGCTCACCAGATCTTTTCTTCCCCCTCTGAGCAGATAGATGTTTGGAGATGGATGGTTGAGGCTCCACCTCAGGTTTGGTGGTCGGGCTGGACCCCTCGCCTGCACTGCTGCTCTTTCTTGGTCTTTTCTTATTGACCTCGTTGACTTTGCTCTCATCCGTTTCCTCTCTGGGTCTCTTGGACGCCACAGGTTTGGAGGTGACGTCCTTTCTACTCTCACCTTCCACCATTCTCCCCCTCTTATTTGGGGCCTCATCTTCGTTCTTAGATGAGGTCTTCCCTCTTTTTGTCCCCTTTTTCTCAGTTTCCTTCACAGGAAGCCCGGCAGATGTCACGCAGGGCTCCTCTCTCTCCTGAGCAGGTTCCTCACGTAAGATGTTCTGAGGAACTTCACCGCTCTCAGATGGAGGTTCCTCCATACGTCTCCTTTTACTACTCTTCTCATTCTCCTTACCACGCTTCATCTTCCTTTTTCGTCCCATGATTTCAATATATATCAATTATCAGTAATATCTGTCAGTAATTCGCTAAGTAATCACTAGTCGCCTTTACTCTTCAACAGGTGAAGAAAAAGTGATGAAATTGAGGTTTCTGAGCCCCTAAGCTTAGAACCAACCCTGTGACATCACAAAGCAGCATGACATCATCAGATTCCACAGGGCACATCAAGCAGTATTGTGACATCATCAGATTTGCATTAAGGCCTGTAAGGCCTTATATTAGTGACTTGTGTTGGTTTACTGTATATATAAATCCCACATATGACACCTTATTGCCAATATTATGAACTTTTCTCTTTTTGAATCTCCACATTTTGTTCTCTACTATGTCTGTCCCATAGTAATATGTATGATTGTATATTGTTTAATAGAATTTATTATCATTTTAAATAAAGCTCTCACCAGGGCAGGTTCTCTTTATTTAGAGGATCTATATAATTTCCATTCAATTGATTACTATTGCACCTATTTAAAAGCCCTCCAAGGCACCAATCAGGAGTCAGTAGAAGTAGGCTCCGCCCCTGACCTTTTATACTCATAGAACTTCCTGTTTCCCAGAAGTCAGGAATAGTTTGAATCTTTGTTCTGAATGACACAGATAGAAAGTTTCATCCTACACATTGTTCCCTCGGGGTCCGCATTATTAGAGCATCAGTAAGATATTATAATATAATGAGACCTGTATTTGTGCCATTTCCCCTTTAAGAACAGGAATCACATGGGCATGACCGCTCTTTGTAGCACATAATTGAATGATAGAGATTGTAGGCATTAACCCCTTAGTGACCAGCCTATTTCAGGCCCTAATTACCAAGCTATTTGATTTGTTTTTCTAGAGTCGCATTCAAAGAGCTTTAACTTGTTTATTTTTCAGTCGACTTAGCTGTATGAGGACTTGGCTTTTGCGGGATTAGTTGTACTTTTTAATGGCACGATTTTAGGGTACATCTAATTTTTTTATTAACTTTTATTAACTTTTTTTTGGATTAGAAAAAAAACCCTGAAATTCCACCATTGTTCCATGCGTTTTAAATTGACGCCGTTCACTGTGCGGCGTAAATAACATGTTACCTTTATTCTATGGGTCGGTACGATTACGACCATACCACATATGTAGAATTTTTTATGTTTTACAACTTTTGCACAATAAAAACACTATTGAACTAAAATGATTTGTTTTTGCATCTTCGCTTTCATCGCCAAGGGCTGTCATTTTTTAATTTTTCCGTCAATGTAGTGATTTTTTTTGGCCTTGTTTTTTGCGAGACCAGACGTAGTTTTGATTGGTACTGTTTTGGGGTGCATGTGACTTATTGATTAATTTTTATTATTACTTTTTTGGGGGGCAATGGAAAAAATAGCAATTTTGCCATAGTTTTTTGCGTTTTTTGTTTATGGTGTTCACCTTGCGGTTTAAATTACATATTAACTTTATTAATTGAGTCATTACGGTCGCGGCGATACCATATATGTGTACTTTTATTTATTTTTTACACTTTTACTAAATAAAACCACTTTTTATTTATTTTACTGTCATTTTTATTAATAATCTTTATTTCACATTAATTACATATTTTTTTAGTTCCACTACGGGACTTTACCATGCGATCTTCAGATCGCTGCTATAATGCTTTGGTATACTCAGCGCGTCTGAATAGGCATATGCTCAGGGCAGACCTGGGGGCTTTTATCAGGCCCCCGGCAGCCATGACACCTCATCGGAGACCCGCGATTGCATTTGCGGGCCGCCGATGGGTGACAGAGAGAGTTCCCTCCCTCTGTAAACAAGTTAAATGCCGCGGTCGCTATTGAGAGCGGCATTTGACGGGTTAAACTTTGATCGCGGGCGTTGGAGTAGGAGCTCGGCTGTCATCAGACAGTAGAGCCCAGGCTCCAGCCTGCACGGGACACCCGTGCAGGGCTTAGACTGGGCCGCCATGAAAAGGCGTATTGGTGGTCACTAAGGGATTAATATAAAATTTATAATTTCACCGTTTTTTAGTTTCTTCTTAATTTCGTATCGGTTTGTTATGGTGGCTTGTATACTGTCGTGGCTGTAACTACCAGGACAGCGAGGATGATGGAACGTGACAGTGGAAAAATGAATGAAGATCACTGGGAGACCAAAGAAAAGAGTAAACGACACAGGGGATAGAGTGGAGACCAAATATGAATATATCTTTTACATTCTGATAGAGCGGGGCCACATTCCAAGGATTGCTATGGGACCCCATGAAACTCCGCCCCTGTTACATCGGTAACACCCCTAAAATGGAGTGAAAATGTTCTGGAATAAGCTCCACGAAAACCAGGACTGTTGTGTAGTCTGTTGTTACACCCCTGAAGTCTATAAGGCTACATAACCACGTTGTGGAATTTGATGCCGAAAATCTGCATGAAAAATTGTGATAATTCCGCTGGTAAAATCCGCACTTAATATTGAGTTTTTTAAGCGTTTTTAGGCGCGGATATTATGGGAACAGGTGCAGATTTTGGTGCATTTTTTTTTAATGAACTTGTTGAAATACAATTCTGAGACTGAAACGCAAGATAAATGAACATGTTGCAGAGTCAATTTACGTGCGAAAAAATTCCACAATGTGTAGATGAGATTACTTGTACTTGTAATCTCATATACTTTGCTGGTACTTTATTATGCTGTGGATTTGCCACAGGAAAATCGGCGCTGCAAATACGCACGTAATACGCATCGTGTGCATGTGTCCTTAAAGGGAACCTGACACCAGCATTTCACCTATTGAACACTACTCTCCCCTCGCTGGCCGCTGCTGTCAAAAGTTCATTGCCGTTATCCCCTCTCCTAAACTCCTCCTCCAACCGTAAATAACGGTCTGCAAACATTTTGCGCCTTTTATGACAATAATCCAGCCGTCTCATTCATTTCTCTTCTTATGCCCGCCCACCGCCGAAAACTGGCCCGCGCTGAATGCCAAAATCTTGTCTGGGACAGCGCGCATTCGCCCGTCATGTATGGTCTGACACCCTTCCCTGCGTCATCCAGGCCTCAAATCTAGTTACTGCGCACGCACCCAAACAGGACAATGATGCACAAGCGCGGGATTTCGTGTGTGCTGGGGGAGGCGAGGAGCTGTCAATCAAAAGTATGGAGGCGGGGTTAAGTCGGAAAGACTTGAGGAATGAAGATATGACTCATATGCTCATTAGCATACGGCACAAGAACACAAAAAAAAATGGAATAATAAAGGTATGGAGCCGACTTAGAAGATAATTATAGGTTACATAAAAATTATTTTTCACCCACTGCCACCAGATATTGCTGGTTTAACCCCTCAAGGCCCCAGCCTGTTTGCACCTTAACCCCTTCCTGACCACCCCACGTAGATTAACGGGCTGCAAAGCTGGTCCTTGTGCCTGCAGCCCGTTAATCTACGTGTGCTCCTGGAGACTGATCAAAAAGACTAAAGGAAAGTGATTGTTGGGCCGGGCTGAGCCGAGCGTTCCGCTAAGAGTCTCTCCTCGATGCAAATCCTCTGCTTCTGCTTTAAGACTAGAAAATAAATTTCCTTTTTTCGGTCCTTACCTTGAGTGCAATGAAACCACAGCAGGAAAAGTGATCTGAATTATACATAAAAATCTTTGCATAGTGGTTAAAAAAAAGAAAAAAATAGGTTTCAAATTCAGTGCTGATTAATTTCTTATATCTTTATAACAGCCTGAGCTGCATTTTCTTGATACCGAGTTCCAAATCCCCTGCATAGATATAGAGGTATTATATATAACTCTGGCTGATTCATTTCCTAATATATTTTCATGAGTGTTGACGCTCCATTTTTCTGATACAGAGTTCCAAATCCCCAGCCTAGAATAAAATATTAAGATACTCGCTTCCTGCAGTCATCACTAGGGGGAGCTTAGGAGTTTATTTTTTTATATCTTTATAAAACTGTATGCAGTCAGCCCCTAAGCTCCCCCTTGTGGTGGCTGCAGGAAGCGAGTATTTTAGTATTTAGCTCTTTGTTTTTGGAACTTTGTATCAGGAAAATGGAGCTCCAACCGCTATTAAGATATATTAACAATTATTCAGCACAGAATTTTAGACCTAAAAACTTCTTACTCCATCTTATTCTGAAATACCCATTTTATTAATTTGTTTCCATTTTTTCCAATATAATTTAATCCAGCGTGACTCCGCTACCCAGCACCCCCGTTTTTGAGAACAGTGAGGGTCCAAGTAATCAGTCCCTAACCATGTTATAGAGCAGGAAAAGCTAAGCAGGCTTTTGAGGCAAAATTCTTGAGTTAAATTCATGCCTTATGAGTCCAGTGGGCGGTCCTTACTCAATGATTGACAGCCTTCCCTTGGAGATTGTGCATACAGACAGAGCAGTCAGTCTTTGAGTAGGACCGCCCACTGGACTCATGAGGGAGCAGTATGTGAACAGTCTAATAAGGTGTGTGAAGATGTGCGACATCTGAATGGAAACCATGGGACACAACCAATTTGGAGAGACCAGTTTATTGATGACGTTCGTTGTTATAGATGGATTGGCGCGCTGTCTGATGTTATAGGAGAGGTCCGTGCCGGTCACTGATCAATGCCAGCTCCGCTATTGATGTTTTATTTCAGTCTCTCCCGCTCTCTCCTCAGCCGCCATGTTGTCCTGCAATAAAAACAGGTTTAGTTATAGAGCAGAAGAATTTGTGTATTAGACAGAAGATAAAGACACGTGAGGAGGTTATAGCAACGCTTTATATAGAGAGGACGAGGAGGGCGATGAACCAGGAATAAATCCGCTCTTAGGCCTCATGCACACGAACGTATTTTTTTCCTCCCGTAAATACTGGTGTAAATACAGGTCCTTTGTCACACGTATTCGACCCGTATTTACGGACCCGTTTTCTTTGCCCTAATCGGCAGCCCCTTCTCTCTATCAGTGCTGGATGGAGAGAAGTGGCAGCCCTTTCGGGCAGTGTTTCCGCAGCGATTGAAAGTAAAAGAAATTCATACGTACCCCGGCCGTGGTCTTGGTGATGCGTCCCTCTTTTGACATCCAGTCCGACCTCCCTGGATGACGCGGCAGTCCATGTGACCGCTGCAGCCTGTGATTGGCCTGTGATTGGCTGCAGCGGTCACATGGGATGAAACTTCATCCCGGCAGGCCGGACTGGAGGAAGAAGCAGGGAGTTCTGGGTAAGTTAACTTTTAATACTATTAACTCCAGCGGTAGTCACTGTCCCGGGTGCTTAAAGAGTTACTGCCGATCCGTTAACTCTTTCAGCACCCTGGACAGTGACTATCCCCTGACGTCGCCTCGCAACGCTCCCGTAATTACGGGTGCACACACGTAGCCACCCGTAGTTACGGGAGCCCCATAGACTTCTATGGGCCTGCCCGTGCCGTAATTACTGCCTGAAATAGGACATGTTCCATATTTTTCAACGGCACGGGTACTTTCCCGTAAGCAAATGGGGAGTTACTTGTGGCCAATAGAAGTCTATGGGCCCGTAATTATGGGTGTTTTTACGTTCGTGTGCATGGGGCCTTACAATGTCTTATAGTGAGGTTCAGTATCTGCCCACAAGAGGACAACACTTACCTGATGAGGAACAGGACGGGACTGTGAAGAAGTCCTGGTGTTATATAAGAAGCTCTGGGCACTTGTCTCCAGACATAGAGATCTGTAATACAGCAGATAAGGGACAGTATGAGGAGGGGGTGTAAGATGTCGGCTGTTTGGGGGTGAAATCTGTGATGTAATAAGGTATAAATATCACCTGGAGCGTCCACAGAGTACGCCGTTCCCACATCTCCCACAGACCTGCCAGCCGCATGGATTATGGGGCGGCAGTAGGGGGTGCAGGCGGCAATGCTCTCTGACATGGATCCTATAGAGTGGATGGTAGGACTCCAGGAACAAGAGAGCGATGGTGAAATCCGGGTACAAGGAGCGGAGCTGATGGTCTTGGAGAAGGAAGTAGATGACGATGTCACTGAAATGTGGAGGACATATATTTAGCATGGAATAATCAGACAATGTCATGGGTGAAGGTTTGAGGTAATAATCTGGTGATGCTGGAAATGTGGTAAATACCTGAGAGTCGGAGGATGGAATCGCTGGATGTTCTGGGGAAACAGATGATGGTTCTGGGGAGATGATGACATTTTGGGGAGAAGCATTTCTGATGTTATTTGTGGTGGTGATACAGGAGGTGTCTGGCTGAGCTGATGGATCTTCAGATGGTCTTAGGGAAGGTGTGATGGTCCGGGGAGGGGATATGTATTGGCCTTGCTGTTTTTTATGGCGGCTTCTGAAGGCTCTTCCACCTGTCGCTGACATAAGAGAAGCCGCAGAACAACTTCTCATCCTCTGTTGTTATTGAGGGTTTTCGAGCTTCAGTGCTGGACATCACCTGGTGGAATTCAATACGTTCACTGGTGACCATAACTGGGGCCTAGAAATAGGAAACATAAAAATCACTTATAATCAATTAAGCAATCAAACTATTTATTAACCAATTAACTCAAATTAGTCATCAGTTGCAGAATTTGAATCTGCTGTAATTCAATCTATTTACCACTAGGGGGAGACTGTAAAGACAAGGGTAAGATGACGGTATGACGGCTGTGTACTTACAGGTGACATTTGAAATGGCGGACGTGATCTTCCCGCCTCTAATTCCACCCAGTTAATGGGCCAGAAGAACGGATGTCTCTTTAAGTTGCCGCACATGACCTGTCTCATCTTGGGGGACTTACACAAGAGCTGTGAATAAATAATAACCAGGACATTATTGACTGAGAGAAGCAGAAAACAAGAGGTCTATGACTGTGAACACACATGACGGAGTTTATCACTGGTCAGGAGATGGTTTTTGGTGGAGTTCCCCTGTAATATACGGCGTATCATGTCCGCTCCGTGTATGATCTCCCTGCCCCCCAGCTATAAGTCTGTATATACTCACTCTATCAATCATGTCCCGGATGTTAGCATCGATGTTCTTGGGATAATGAGGTTTGTCATAGATCACCGACCTCTTGATCTTCAGAGACTCTTGGCCGGCATAAAACGGGAAGGACCCTGTGGCCATTTGATAAAATACTACCCCGAAAGAGAACAGGTCGACTGTGGAGTTATAATATTGTTTACGAAGGATCTGTGGAAATATCAGGTTAGAAGGATCAGAGGAATGTTCTGACGGGTCTGCGATGCCACTAACTGCATGACCGTGAGCGAGGTCAAGAACGCCCCGCAGTTGGAGGAGGATTAGAGTAACTATAGGGAGATCTGATAGAGGAGAGAGGAGAAGTCAGTGGACACGTAGTCTGCGCTCACCTCAGGGGCCATGTAGCCCAGAGTACCGGCAAACTCCCAGATCTTCTGAAAGCCAATGACGTTCGTAGCACCGAGGCCGAAATCCGCGATTTTGGCGTGTCCATCGCTGTCCAGGAGGATGTTTTCTGGTTTAATATCCCTGTGAAGAGAGAGTGTCAGCTCTGTGGGTCAGACATGAATCAGCCCTGGTGCTTAGATTGCTGTAGGGGAGGCTGCACAGAGACCACCACTAAACACTAAGGAGAAACAGTCAATGATTTCTTACCGGTGAATAATCCCCTTGCTGTGGAGAAACTGCAGACCACTTAGGATTTCTGCTGCAAGGAACCTGAGGATTAAGAAAGGAAAGAGTGTAAACCCTTAAGACATGCGGACTGTGAGGAGACGTTATAGTCAGGGGGGGGGGGCAGGTATACATTGTATATGGAGACTGTACGACCACCATCACTATATAGAAAGGATCATGTAATACTCTCATCTATAAGGACTAATAGTGGGATAATCACCTACACACAATACCGCACCTCATCATCGTCTTACCTGGTAGTATGGATGTCAAGTGGGGCTCTGTCATTTATAAATTCGTTCAGGTCTCCACCGCTCAGGTATTCCATGACATAGAAGGCAAAGTCCTGTGTGATAGCAGAGAACAGGATCAGTAAACAGCATCTCCATCATGTCCCATTCTGTAACATGGTAGCTGGGAGATATGTGGATGGGTCATGGATGGAAGCTGAGGAGCCTCTTACCGCAGTCTGGAAGGTGCCATAGGCATGGGTGAAGAATGTGCTCCCTCCAGTGGTCTCCAAGATTTCTCTCTCTATGCGGATGGCATCTCTTGCCTCCAGTAGTTCTCTCTTTCTGACCATCTTGACTGCCAGGCGATGTCCGCTGACAGTATGTGTCGCCAGCATTACCTTCCCATAACTGCCCTCTCCAAGTTTCTGATGGAAGGTGAAGTTCTCCAGGGCCAGAGAGGCGGTCGCAATGTCTGAGGGGGCGGCTGTCTGGGTCCCACTGACTCCTGAAAGAGAAATCAGATTTATTACCTCCAAATAAACCTGAAATGTCTCCTCTTAATCCTTATAATATTTCTAGACAATCACGACACAAGAATCGTCCAGTATAATAAAGTGTAAACTTCAACGGAACCGATTTATGTTGTCAAAATCAATGTATAAAATATATTGACATAAATTGCAACCTTCATCAGGACTTTGTCTCCAGCAGTGCCCAGGAGTGACGAGGACTGCAGAAGTGGGGAAAGGTAATTTATCAGGACATGGGGCACCCTGGAAATTTGGCTGCTCTTCTGGGAGTCCAGGAGATCTCCCCGTTTTCCGGGAGTCTCCGATACTTTCCAGGAGAGTTGGCAAGTAAAGTTTATACACTGCTCTATACCTAACCCTCTAGATTTCCATTCTATGGTGACTTACCTGGTGTTTCTTGAGAAGAGGAGTCACAACCCTCAAGCCTTCTTCTGCTGGTGGCCTCAGTGTCAGATGTTTTCTGTCTTTTTAGATCTTCTTTATCGCTGTGTTGCTCACCAGATCTTTTCTTCCCCCTCTGAGCAGATAGATGTTTGGAGATGGATGGTTGAGGCTCCACCTCAGGTTTGGTGGTCGGGCTGGACCCCTCGCCTGCACTGCTGCTCTTTCTTGGTCTTTTCTTGTTGACCTCGTTGACTTTGCTCTCATCCTTTTCCTCTCTGGGTCTCTTGGATGCCACAGGTTTGGAGGTGACGTCCTTTCTACTCTCACCTTCCACCATTCTCCCCCTCTTATTTGGGGCCTCATCTTCGTTCTTAGATGAGGTCTTCCCTCTTTTTGTCCCCTTTTTCTCAGTTTCCTTCACAGGAAGCCCGGCAGATGTCACGCAGGGCTCCTCTCTCTCCTGAGCAGGTTCCTCCTGTAAGATGTTCTGAGGAACTTCACCGCTCTCGGATGGAGGTTCCTCCATACGCCTCCTTTTACTACTCTTCTCATTCTCCTTACCACGTTTCATCTTCCTTTTTCGTCCCATGATTTCAATATATATCAATTATCAGTAATATCAGTCAGTAATTCGCTAAGTAATCACTAGTCGCCTTTACTCTTCAACAGGTGAAGAACAAGTGATGAAATTGAGGTTTCTGAGCCCCTAAGCTTAGAACCCTGTGACATCACAAAGCAGCATGACATCATCAGATTCCACAGGGCACATCAAGCAGTATTGTGACATCATCAGATTCCACAGGGCACATCAAGCATATTTGTGACATCATATTTGTGATATTTGTGACATCATCAGATTTGCAATAAGGCCTGTAAGGCCTTATATTAGTGACTTGTGTTGGTTTACTGTATATAGAAATCCCACATATGACACCTTATTGCCAATATTATGAACTTTTCTCTTTTTGAATCTCCACATTTTGTTCTCTACTATGTCTGTTCCATAGTAATATGTATGATTGTATATTGTTTAATATAACTTAATATCATTTTAAATAAAGCTCTCAGCATGGCAGGTTCTCTTTATTTAGAGGATCTATATAATTTCCATTCAATTGATGACTATTGCACCTATTTAAAAGCCCTCCAAGGCACCAATCAGGAGTCAGTAGAAGTAGGCTCCGCCCCTGACCTTTTATACTCATAGAACTTCCTGTTTCCCAGAAGTCAGGAATAGTTTGAATCTCAGTTCTGAATGACACAGATAGAAAGTTCCATCCTACACATTGTTCCCTCTAGGTCCGCATTATTAGAGCATCAGTAAGATATTATAATATAATGAGACCTGTATTTGTGCCATTTCCCCTTTAAGAACAGGAATCACATGGGCACGACCGCTCTTTGTAGCACATAATTGAATGATAGAAATTGTAGACATTAATATAAAATTAATAATTTCACTGTTTTTTAGTTTCTTCTTCATTTCGTATCGGTTTGTTATCGTGGCTTGTATACGGTCGTGGCTGTAACTACCAGGGCAGCGAGGATGATGGAACGTGACAGTGGAAAAATGAATGAAGATCACTGGGAGACCAAAGAAAAGAGTAAACGACACAGGGGATAGAGTGGAGACCAAATGAATATATCTTTTACATTCTGATAGAGCGGGGCCACATTCCAAGGATTGCTATGGGACCCCATGAAACTCCGCCCCTGTTACATCAGTAACACCCCTAATAGGGTGTGAAAATATCCCTTTTATACAGATATGAATAAGCTCCACGAAAACCAGGACTGTTGTGTTGTCTGTTGTTACACCCCTGAAGTCTATAAGGCTACATAACCACGTTGTGGAATTTGATGCCGAAAATCCGCATGAAAAATTGTGATAATTTCGCTGGTAAAATCCGCACTTAATATTGCGTTTTTTAAGCATTTTTAGGCACGGATATTACGGGAACAGGTGCAGATTTTATGCTGCAGATTTTGGTGCATTTTTTTTTCATGAATTTGTTGAAATACAATTCTGAGACTGAAACGCAAGATAAATGAACATGTTGCAGAGTTTGACCAGGTCAATTTACGTGCAAATTTTTTTTACAACGTGTAGATGAGATTACTTGTTCTTGTAATCTCATACTTTGCTGGTACTTTATTATGCTGTGGATTTGCCACAGGAAAATCGGCGCTGCAAATCCGCACATAATACGCATCGTGTGCATGTGTCCTTAAAGGGAACCTGACACCAGCATTTCACCTATTGAACTCTACTCCCCCCTCGCTGGCCGCTGCTGTCAAAAGTTCATTGCCGTTATCCCCTCTCCTAAACTCCTCCTCCAACCGTAAATAACGGTCTGCAAACATTTTGCGCCTTTTATGACAATAATCCAGCCGTCTCATTCATTTCTCTTGTTATGCCCGCCCACCGCCGAAAACTGGCCCGCACTGAATGCCAAAATCTTGTCTGGGACAGCGCGCATTCGCCCGTCATGTATGGTCTGACACCCTTCCCTGCGTCATCCAGGCCTCAAATCTTGTTACTGCGCACGCACCCCAACAGGACAATGATGCACAAGCGCGGGATTTTATGTGTGCTGGGGGAGGCGAGGAGCTGTCAATCAAAAGTAAGGAGGCGGGGTTAAGTTCGAAAGGCTTGAGGAATGAAGATATGACTCATTTCAACTGAAGATATGACTCGTTAATGCTCATTAGCATACGGCACAAGAACACAAAAAAAATGGAATAATAAAGGTATGGAGCCGACTTAGAAGATAATTATAGGTTACATAAAAAAAAAAATTCACCCACTGCCACCAGATATTGCTGGTTTAACCCCTCAAGGCCCCAGCCTGTTTGCACCTTAATGACCAGGCCAGATTTTTCAAATCTGGTATTTCTGACTTTGTCGCAGAATAACTCTGTAATAGTTTTGCATATCCAAGTAATTCTGACGTTGTTTTTTCGTCACATGTTAGACTTTATTTAGGTGGTAAAAGTAAAAGACTGATACGATTTGCATAAACTAATTTTAAAAAAAAATACAAAATTTGATGACATTTTGTAAAAGTTAAACATTTTCCCTATTTTGAACTGCAATATGTCACATATATACACACATACTGTACATTTAAAAAAAAAATATATATATATATTTCCATCTCTTTACTTTATTTTGGCAGAAAATAGATACATTTTTGAGCAATTTAGGAGACTTACAAATTTATTAATGATTTTATACATTTTGTAGTGTCATAATGTTGGAAACCCCCATAAATCACCCCATTTTGAAAACTACACCGCTTAAGGTATTCATTAAGGGGTGTTGTAAGTATTTTGACCCCACAGTTTTTTTGTAAGAATTCATGCAAAGCAGATGAAAAAATAAAATGTCAATTTTTTGAGGACAGATTTCTTTGTAAAGCGAACATGAAAATTAAGAAACCCCAAAATCTATCGCCCTGTTTCTCCTGTCTTCAAAAATACCCCTATTGTGGCCCTAATGCGCTGCCTGGACACAAGACAGGGCCCAAAAGGAAGGGAGCACCCAGTGGCTTTCAAGACACATATTTTGCTTGAAAATGTTTTAGGCCCCACTGCACATTTGGAGAGGCTTTGAGCTGCCAGAACGATAGAAACTCCCCATAAATGACCCCATTTAGAAACCTGGACCCCTTAAAGAATTTATCTAGGGGTGTAGTGAGCATTTAGACCCTGCCCTGAATTTATGCAAAGCAAGTGTCAAAAATTTGAATTAGCTTTTTTTTCACAAATGTGTCACTTTCATGAATTGTTTTTTTTGTAGAAAGCAAAGTAAACTGAGGAAATGCACCCCACATTATATTCCGCTGGTACTTCTGTGCAAAAAAAAACCCTGAATGAGGCCCAAATCTGCTGTTTCGATACACGACAGGCTTTCATGGCATCATTCTAGGTTGAATAATTTACTGGCACCATTTCATGTCTGCCGAGTCTTTGACTGGCTAGGGCAAAAGAAAAATAATTCAGGTAATTGATAAAACAACAACCCTCAAGATATTCATCTAGGATTATAATGAGAATTCTAATTTTGATTAGACTTTTGCTGAAATCCAAATTATAATTGGCCAATATGGTAATGAGAAATGGGGTGAAAATTAAAGAGGCTCTGTCACCAGATTGTGCAACCCCTATCTGCTATTGCAGCAGATCGGCGCTGCAATGTAGATTACAGTAACGTTTTTATTTTTAAAAAACGAGCATTTTTGGCCAAGTTATGACCATTTTTGTAGTTATGCAAATGAGGCTTGCAAAAGTCCAAGTGGGCGTGTTTAAAAGTAAAAGTCCAAGTGGGCGTGTATTATGTGCGTACATCGGGGCGTTTTTACTACTTTTACTAGCTGGGCGTTCTGACGAGAAGTATCATCCACTTCTCTTCAGAACGCCCAGCTTCTGGCAGTGCAGATCTGTGACGTCACTCACAGGTCCTGCATCGTGTCAGACGAGCGGGGACACATCGGCACCAGAGGCTACAGATGATTCTGCAGCAGCATCGGCGTTTGCAGGTAAGTAGCTACATTGACTTACCTGCTAACGCCGATGCTGCTGCAGAATCAACTGTAGCCTCTGGTGCCGATGTGGCCGACACGATGCAGGACCTGTGAGTGACGTCACAGATCTGCACTGCCAGAAGCTGGGCGTTCTGAAGAGAAGTGGATGATACTTCTCGTCAGAGCGCCCAGCTAGTAAAAGTATTAAAAACGCCCCGATGTACGCACATAATACACGCCCACTTGGACTTTTACTTTTAAACACACCCAGTTGGACTTTTGCAAGCCTCATTTGCATAACTACAAAAATGGTCATAACTTGGCCAAAAATGCTCGTTTTTTAAAAATAAAAACGTTACTGTAATCTACATTGCAGCGCCGATCACATGCAATAGCAAATAGGGGCTGCAAAATCTGGTGACAGAGCCTCTTTAAGTAGAAAATGAATCAAGTAGAGGGTAAATTAGGTCCCAGACGATTCGTCCACTTATATTGAGCATGGGAGGGGGGGGGGCATTCAGGAGGGTTAATTTGGGTATCCTTTCCCTCATAAACCCTAAACCTGTGGGTGCTGCTTTCACAGATTTTATATAGACTTTCATGCCATATCTGTCTCTCTTGCTGGGTAGGTACTGCCGGGATTTTAATCTCCCCTTGAATAGAACCAGGGATTCATCAACGGCAAGATTCATTTCTGGGGTATATTTTTTATTAAAATGGCTAATAATAGGCCTTATTTTATATAGCCGATCATAGCTGGGGTCACTTTCTGGTGGACATTGGGAATTGTCCACGTAGTGAATGAAACGCATTATGGCCTCAAAACGTTTGCGTTTCATCACTGCACGATACATGGGGATATCGTACAGGACATCAGTCGACCAGTATGACCTTATAGTGGGCTTTTTTTACAATGCCCATATTTAAAAGAAGGCCCCAAAATTTTTGCATTTCTGTCTGGTCGACTGGATACCAGATGTTGGATCTGGCATAAAAAGACGTGGGGTTACTTGCCATATATTGTTGGGCATACAAATTGGTTTGTATAACCATTACGTTAATTAAGTCTTCCGAAAAGAAGAACTGAAAAAAATCTTCCGCACTATATCCGGTGGTGTCTATATTAATCCCTGATGCAGAAGTAAAATCAGGAATCTGGGGATTATATGTGGCTGTGGACAGCCAATCGGGCTCACTAGCGCTGGTGTTAGGGTGACTTTCGCTCAGCCTGCCCCGTTTTTGCTTCCGGTTCTTCGCTGTCACTCGATGATGACAGCAATAAAAATTGCTCATCAGCCTCAGTTGCGCTGTCGGTGTCTGAACACATTATCGCAAAGGCTTCTTCAGCTGTATACAACCGCTGAGACATTGTATATATATCTATATATAGTCTATATAACAGAGACTAACTTTTAACTATATTAACGTATTTTTTTTTTCGATATTTTTTTATACGAAACCCTAATAACGTAACTACCTAAAGCCCTACACCTAGCTAACGCAAATTAACGCCCAACCCTAACGCTACCTAATACCCTACGGCTAACGCTACCTAACTCCCTAAACCTAGCGCTACCTAAAACTCTATATATAATCAAATTATTTGATTTGTGTGACAAAAAAAATGACGGGAGGGGTATATGGATGGGTGGGGAGGGATGACTGGGGCAGATATGAAGGGGTTAAATCTTTTTTTTTTAAACTTGACTGGAGGACAGGCTGACGCAGCTCTGTTCTCCTCACAACCTCTGACAGCAGTGAGGAGATCAGAGCCGTGTACCGTTTTTTTCTCCTGCCTTTTCTACATTGACAGCTGTCATTGGTCTGTCGTCAGTGACTGGCGATGGCTGTGATTGGTCAGGCTGGGACCACTTTGATAGGTCCCCCGGCCGCTGACTGTGACGATCAGCTGTCTGCACAGTTCTGTCACCGTGTGTTTACACACGGTGACAGTTTAAAGCAATGACGAAAATGAACGTCATGGTGCGCGATCTAGCAGCCGACCATGACGTTCATTTTCGTCATAGGTCCTTAAAGGGTTAATAGGTGAAATGCTGGTGACAGGTTCCCCTTAAGCAGTGGGCACAGACTGAAACTGTCTAACAGAAAAACTGGCCTTGTTACCCATAGCAACCAATCACAGCTCAGCTTTCATTTTTCCAGAGCAGTTTATGTAATAAAAGCTGAGTTCTGATTGGTTGCTATGGGCAAATGGAGTTAGACAGTTTTGATAAATGAGGCCCCCAGTGTATGTTAATGGGTTGCAATGAGGCTGGACACTTGGGGCTCTTGAGCAGAGACATAACTTACAGCCCCTGGGCCCCAATGCAACATTTATAACAGGGCCCCCAACTATTACATATCATTTGTAGCAGTGGTCTCCTCATGTGGAGTGGAGGAACTTTTCGGGGCACCCTGAGGCTCCAGAGGCCCAGGTGCGACTGCAAATTCTGTCCCCCTTGTAGTTATACCTCTGCCCTGATCCCGGGCTGTTTTCCCAAAATCTTGACAGCAGTCAGCAAGTGGCAAAAGTAGGCAGCAGGGGGCGACCTTCTCCCTCGTAGTGTAGGGCACAGATCAGGGACTGGATGCAGCTTGTGTGGTGTGTGTATTCTGTGTGTATGCTTTATGAGTGTGTTGTGTACACCTTCACTTTCCCCATTGATAAAACCTGTATATGTCGCGTGACCATTGTGACTTTCATCATCAAAACTCTATTCTGCTTTTTCTTAGGCCCTGTTCACATCACGTTTGTGATGTACGTTTAGTGTGTACGCTATGAGGCTAGTATAAGTCAGTCTACCTTTTTCTGTGAGGTACGGAATAGCGTAGTATACTACGCTATTCTCTCCTGCGGGACCCCGCCAAAAAACGTATACAACGCAGCGGTAGTTATGGTGACGGACGCCACTGTTAGGAATCTGTCATAGCTACTTTTATCGTATACGTCGGGAGCTTTTCCCGCCGTATATGTTAAACGTAGGTCAAAAACGTGATGTGGATGGGGTCTTAGTCATATCTATTTTTGGTCAATGTGAGTGACAACCAAGATGGCCCTGTTCTAACTTGGGTTATCATCAAGCTTTCCTGCAGTCCTGAATGGCAAATCTGCCGTGTGATATGAGAACTGTATTAGCGCAAACCTACGGTAGATACATTGCCTTTCAGGAGCCTATTCCAGCTGGGTGACCATGTCAGCCATGTTGGTTGTTACCCAGCTTTCCCCGAAACAGATAGGCCGAATAGAAATTTTAACAACTTGACAGAAAAAGATGAACATTTAAGCGTAACTTTGAAGCTCGAGGGCCCCAATGCAAAATCTGTAACAGGTCCCAGGCTACAAAGTGGCATTTATGATATTGGTGTCTACCTGTGTGGCAAAGGGATCTTTTGGCCCCTGAGGCACCAGGGCCCGGGTGCGACTGCGGCCTCTGCGCCCCCTGATTGGGACATCATTGGTCATGATACATTCTTGTGCTTCTGTTGACTCTGGTCCTTCTCTTAGTTCTTAGTAAACAGCCGGCGCCAGGTTCACTTGACACGATGCATTCCACCAGATGAATGCGTCCTGTAGTCGGCGTCCATGCTGAATGACACATCTGCTGGTCTCCATACATTTCTAATTTAGCCCTGTATAATGGGAAATTTCGGTTTCCACAGTGACTGGCGCTGGAGCTGCCTCTACCAGGCCTCAGGCCCCTTGCTGTCTCGGCTATTTGTCCGTCTATTGTCTCCATGTTGTCTCTTACTACACGGTTACTCAGAGACTGGAGATACATGTGAGCATTATGTCTGGGGGGCGCAGGCCATTGTCCCGCGTTTACTTAAATAATTAGATGTCCCATAGGGGGCACTATTTGTCCGGCACATGTGCAGGAGACAGATAAATGGGTATAAAATATGACTGCAGGAAAACTGGATTCTGCCGACCGCCATGATAATTGTTGCTTATTTTTCCTGCTGGGAGACGACCGCTGCGATGGGTTTGTCTAATAGAGAAGAAATGGGGGTTAGATGTGTGGAAAAAATACGTGGAAATTCTTCATCTTCCATCCAGGGTGAAAGTGGCAATAATGGGCAATAATTGATGCGCTTATCATATCAGACAATGGAAATCGAGTCAATTGCATTTAAATATTTATGAGGCGCTCTTTAAATATTTTCTCATTTCATATGTGAGGCGATGCTGTTGTTACATTTTTTGCATGATTTTCTATGGTAAAGTAAATTAAAGGGAATGTGTCGCTAGAATTTTTTTTTTTTTTTTTTAGTTAAAAATGATTATTTAAGTGATTACACATTGTTTTCATTTTTTCACAAGTCAGGAAATATTATAAATTAGATTCTAATTTATAACATTTCCAAGTGCTGGCCACTAGAGGGAGCAGTTCCCAAAATTTCAGCATGGTCAATGTGGTAAAGCAACCGCATTGCTTTAGGGCTTATTCAGACGAACGTATAATACGTCCGTGCAACGCACGTGATTTTCACGCGCCTCGCACGGACCTATGTTAGTCCTCACGACTAAGGACTCACGACATGTCCTATATTTGCCCGTTTTTCGCGCATCACGCACCCATTGAAGTCAATGGGTGCGTGAAAACCGCGCACGGCACACAGACGCACTTCCGTGTGCTGCGAGTGATGCGCGCTACAGTAGTCAAAACTATCAATGAAAACAGAAAAGCACCACGTGCTTTTCTGTTTACAAACATAAAAACAGAGTGTCATAATGATGCCGGCGGCGCGAAAATCACACAGCTGCGCATCATATGATGATGACACACAGAGATTTTATGGACCTTTTGCGCTCGCAAAATGCCGCGTTTTTTGCGCGCGTAAAA
Source organism: Rhinoderma darwinii (assembly GCF_050947455.1). Lineage (NCBI taxonomy): Eukaryota > Metazoa > Chordata > Amphibia > Anura > Rhinodermatidae > Rhinoderma > Rhinoderma darwinii. Next base: position 69,725,610 of record NC_134695.1, read on the forward strand.
CGCACACGCTCACGTGAATCCGCCCTTATGCTGCAAATTTGGGGTAGACACACTCGCTCTAGTGTCCTCACACAATCCCCCCTCCCTTATTCTGGCTAGTGCCAGGAGGAGGGGTTTGAATCTTCAAACCTCATACACTGTGTGCCGCCATTTTCTGAGCGACTGCACAGTGTAGGAGGATTAGATACAGTGCTCAGCAGACAGTATAACACGAACATAATACACACATCACATACACAAACATAACTTACTTGCTCCTACCGACGTCGCCTCCGCTCCTATTCCTTGCGCCTTCGCTTCCTTGAACATATGGCCGGAAGCCGCGTCCGGAAGTCGTCATCTTACGGTCCGGCAGCGGCTTCCGGTCCACATGAAAATGGCGCCGGATTTCGCTCTGCGAACGAGCTTAGTTTTGGTCTGTGTGGGAACGGAGCATGCACCGTTCCCACACAGACGGCGTACGCTTCAGATAATGGAACGGCTCCCGTTCGCATTCTCTGTAGGGTTGTATGTGCCGTATTCCATGTCTGTATGTGTCGTTAATATACAGAGATATGAAAAAAAAATGGCAGCCCCCATAGTGAAGTAAAAGTCAGAACAAAGTAAAAAGTAGAACATGAGAACACAAATAAATAGAATATATGTTAAAATCAATAGCAATATGATAAAAAAAAATAATAATTCATGACACCTTCCCTTTAAATTGTGTTAGAATATTATTATATTATTACCTTTAATATAATTGTACTTTGATAGAATTGCATAAAGAGAAATTCTTGTATTCCCCATGAAAGAATAATTCTGGAACATATTTCCTTAGAACTCTGCATTGGGTTGTTCCTCTGTTATTCCTCCTAGAAATGTATGAATAAATTGACAACTGAGTGTTACCATCTATGCAGTCTCACTCTCAGTACTGATTGGAAAGAGTCTGTGTAGGACAACTGGTAACACCCTGCTGTCAATTTATTCATACATTTCTCGGAGGAATAACAGAGTAAGGGTATGTTCACACGGCAACGCCAAATACGTCTGAAATTACGGAGCTGTTTTCAGGCAAAAACAGCTCCTGAATTTCAGACGTTTTTACAAGTGCACTAGTTTTTCACGCCGTCAATTACGGACGTCAACGAAAAACGGCTCCAATTACGTCCCAAGAAGTGTCCTGCACTTCTTTGAGGCGGGCGTCTTTTTACGCACCGTCTTTTGACAGCGACGCGTAAAAATACACCTCGTCTGCAAAGAACACCGTAAGACCCATTGAAATCAATGGGCAGATGTTTGCCGACGTATTGGAGCCGTCTTTTTAGGCGTAATTCGAGGCGTAAAACGCCTCCATTACGTCTGAAAAGAGGTCTTGTGCCCATACCCTAACAATGTAAAGTTCTAGGAAAAAGTGCTCCAGAATTCTTATTTTGTGAAGAATACAATTATTTACTAAAACAGACATGTCAGGAGAGGTGACAGGTCCGCTATAAAGGCAATATCCAGGAAACCATGGCAGCATTCTTTAAGAAACTTCGCCACACCTGTCCATAAGTTGCGTCTAGTATTGCAGCTCACCATATGAGTTCTGATGTATTTCGATTTGGTGTGGACTTGTGGTTGTGGATTCTAAACTTAGTTTAAACTATCTGGACATGCAGATTTTGCTGGGGTTCCACAGGTTTTGTTACTTGGATTTGATGCGATTTCTCCCCCCCATTGAATTCAATTGGGAAAATCTGCACTTTCCGCTTCATAAATCTGCATCACAGGTCTATATCTGCGCTGACAATTTTCACAGCATGTGGATGAGATTGGTTTAAATGCCATTCAGTTTGCTGCTAGTTTATTACACTGTGGATTTTCCGTCCGTAAACTTGGACCAAAAGTCTGCAGCAAAACGTGTGAACATAAGCTAAACTTTTTTGCAAATAAAAGTTGGCAGTACAGAATTTTTTTGTCTGGTTTGATACTTAACATGACCACTAGATGGAGACAAATATCTTTTTATATTGATTATCCATAAAAAGTGGTTCTCAATGTTAGCACAGAAGTACAGTAAAAAATAGTTCTAGTGCCGTGTTAGCCAGAAACAATATGCAATGTTAAATACCTTTGTGTCAAAAAAGACAAAAGTATAGAAGGTATGATACCTTTATTGGCTATTAGTTATTGCATATAGAACTTTTATGGTTAGCCAATAAAGGTATCATACCTTCTATACTTTTGTCTTTTTTGACACAAAGGTATTTAACAACGCATAATGTTAGCACAGGAAACCCTAAAAAAGCCATAGTACCTATAGAGAAACCCTTAGGCTGGGTTCACACGAGCACATTATGTCCGTAAAGGACAGAACGTATTTCGGCCGCAAGTCCCGGACCGAACACAGTGCAGGGAGCCGGGCTCCTAGCATCATAGTTATGTACGATGCTAGGAGTCCCTGCCTCTCCGTGGAACTACTGTCCCGTACTGAAAACATGATTACAGTATAGGACAGTTGTCCCGCAGCGAGGCAGGGACTCCTAGCGTCGCACATAACTATGATGCTAGGAGCCCGGCTCCCTGCACTGTGTTCGGTCCGGGACTTGCGGCCGAAATACGTTCCGTGCATTACGGACATAACATGCTCATGTGAACCCAGCCTAAGGGTATGTTCACACGGCGTGTTTTCAGACGTCTTTCGGGCCGTAAACATCCCAAAAAACGGCTGAAAAATCGGAAGCAGAACACCTCAAAATATCTGCCCATTGATTTCAATGGGAAAAACGGCGTTCTGTTCCGACAAGGCGTTTTTTACGCAGCCATTTAAAAAAAATAAAAAAAAACGGCCGCAAAAAAGAAATGCATGTGGAGCCGTTTTTCATAGACTCTATAGAAAAAACAGCTCCAAAAACGGGCGTTAAAAACGCTGCGAAAGACGCGACTTTGATTAAAAAACTTCTGAAAGTCAGGAGCTGTTTTCCCTTGAAAACCGCTCCGTATTTTGAGATGTTTTTTATTTTGTGTGTGCACATACCCTTACCATATAGAAGTGGGTGATGCAGGCCATGCTGTAGGCTCAAACTTTTTTTTTGCTAAATAAACCTGCTCTCTTGTCTTTCCCCCTAAGGCCCTATTCACACTGCATTCTAAGGCTGGGTTCACACGTGGCGGAATTTCACGTTAATCCGCAGCGGAGCCGTTTCTCCATTGACTTCCACTTCTATTTAGAAGTGTTCGTTTAGACGATGCGTAAAATTCCGCTGCGGAGCATAGGCTGCGGAGCGGAATTTGGTGTCCGCAGCATGCTCTGTCTGTTGCGGAGCAGTGGCGGACTGGTTGCGGACTCATGGCGGAATTTCTCCATTGACTTCAATGGAGATTCTAAATTCCGCAATGAAGTCCGCAGCTGTCATGCACATGTTATGTGTGCTGCGGATGCGTCTTGCTTTTTTGACATGACATTTCTTCATTCTGGCTGGACCCATGTATTTCTAGGTCTACAGCCAGACTGAGGAAGTCAATGGGGCTCCCGTAATTACGGGAGCGTTGCTAGGAGACGTCAGTAAATAGTCACTGTCCAGGGTGCTGAAAGAGTTAAGCGATCGGCAGTAACTGTTTCTGCACCCTGGACAGTGACTACCGATCCCAATATACAGCAACCTGTCAAAAAAATAGACGTTCATACTTACCGAGAACTCCCTGCTTCTGTCTCCAGTCCGGCTTCCCAGGATGACGTTTCAGTCTAAGTGACGGCTGCAGCCAATCACAGGCCAATCACAGGCTGCAACGGTCACATGGACTGGCGCGTCATCCAGGGAGGTTGGGCTGGATGCCGAAAGAGGGACGCGTCACCAAGACAACGGCCGGTAAGTATGAAAATCGTTTACTTTCACTAGGGAAAGTGCTGTCCCTTCTCTCTATCCTGCACTGATAGAGAGAAGGGAAGCACTTTTACCGCAGTCCGCAGCAGCTAATCCGCATCAATTTACTGCACATTTTGGGCAGATCCGCCGCAGAATCTGCAATGCAGATTCTGTGTGGCATTGATGCGGACAGTTGCGGAGGAAATCCGCCACGTGGGGGCATGCCCTAAATGTCCGTTGGGGGTATACGTTAGGAAATAATCCCGAAATATACCTCTGATGGAAACTTCAGAGGTATGCCACTGTATAGTTATACAATGTCATAGGAAGCCCATAGCCTCCCATGTTAAAATACTATATACGTTGTTTACTAGATGCCTCTGCAGTTGACTATGGTATTCCATACAGCTATAAAAAGGTTAACAGAGGTATACCGGTCCTAACGGACAACAAAAGGACACTCTTTTGACATCCGTCTGGTGAATGGAGCCCTATGGATACGTTCTGCGCAGTGTGAATAGGGTTTTACTGAGGGTAATTTTCCTCCATTTTTGTGTGCCAGTTACCTGACAGCTTGACGTTTATAATGATTCTTTTCTTGCTATAATAGAAATCTGCTCCCTAACTCTGCTAAGTTTAGGGAGCCAATCTGAACAAGCAGAGCTGCAGTGTAAAGCATGAAGGAAGGACAAAGGAGCAGCAAGATCTGTGGGCCAGTGATAAAGAGGAAAGTCAACCAAACTATGGTTACTAATCCTAATCTCGTGTATTTATATGGTGCCGTCGATATTCTGCATCTTGTCTTCATTAGACAAGGACTTCCTACAATAAATAATTACAATGGGATTTTTTTTTGTGGAGTTTCCATTTATAATATATAACACTTCTTGTCCTATGAAGACATCTGCCGGACACTGATCGAAGGGTAAGAAAAAAAGGAGAGATCAAGATGATTTCTTTAAGACCCTGGAAGAAGCCTTTGAGCGTCTCGGTGTCGGCTCCATAGAACTCAACTCCTTCCATTCCTGGAGGTCGTCACCTTGTGCTCACATTGGTACATGAAACAGAAATGTCAAATGTGTTTCAATATTCCGGGGAATGCACAAGATTAAACCAGAAAATTCTAAGAAGACTGAATGAATAACATGTTTTCAGTAGTTATGGGGTCACAATGCCTAGTGGGTTCTTTAAGAAAAACTGTATACGGTATGTTTATTTTATTGCTCCAATGTATATAATATAAAAAGTAGGCAAATTTGCTTACAGTTTTGATTACAAATCTCCTACCCTTTTGTTTTTACAGCTCCCAAGCAAAGCTATGTGTCTCCATGGTTACAGACTACAAACAAACCCTGTGTAGTCTGATCCCGCAGTTGTGTTTCTTCACTACATCTGCCCCTTTTCTTAATAATCCTCAGATATGAGAAGATCGGACAGAATTTTTATTAGAGCTCTGGAGTATATAACAGGCTATAACCTGTTATATATAGTAATGTAATATTTGTACACAGTGTCTCCACCAGCAGAATAGTGAGTGCAGCTCTGGAGTATAATACAGGATGTAACTCAGGATCAGCACAGGATAATAATGTAATGTATGTACACAGTGACTCCACCAGCAGAATAGCGAGTGCAGCTCTGGAGTATATAATACAGGATGTAACTCAGGATCAGTATAGGATAAGTAATGTTATGTATATACACAGTGACTCCACCAGCAGAATAGTGAGTGCAGCTCTGGGGTATAATACAGGATGTAACTCAGGATCAGTACAGGATAAGTAATGTAATGTATGTACACAGTGACTACACCAGCAGAATAGTGAGTGCAGCTCTGGAGTATAATACAGGACATAACTCAGGATCAGTACAGTATAAGTAATGTCATGTATGTACACAGTGACTCCACCAGCAGAATAGTGAGTGCAGCTCTGGAGTATAATACAGGATATAACTCAGGATCAGTACAGGATAAGTCATGTAATGTATGCACACAGTGACTCCACCAGCAGAATAGTGAGTGCAGCTCTGGAGTATAATACAGGATGTAACTCAGGATCAATACAGGATAAGTAATGTAATGTATGTACACAGTGACTCCACCAGTAGAATAGTGAGTGCAGCTCTGGAGTATAATATAGGATGTAACTCATGATCAGTACAGGATAAGTAATGTAAATGTATGTACACAGTGACTCCACCCGCAGAATAGTGAGTGCAGCTCTGGAGTATAATACAGGATGTAACTCAGGATCAGTACAGGATAAGTAATGTAATGTATGTACACAGTGACTCCACCAGCAGAATAGTGAGTGAAGCTCTGGAGTATAATACAGGATGTAACTCAGGATCAGTACAGGGTAAGTAATGTCATGTATGTACACAGTGACTCCACCAGCAGAATAGTGAGTGCAGTTCTGGAGTATAATACAGGATGTAACTCAGGATCAGTACAGGATAAGTAATGTAATGTATGTACACAGTGACTCCACCAGCAGAATAGTGAGTGCAGCTCTGGAGTATAATACAGGATGTAACTCATGATCAGTACAGGATAAGTAATGTAATGTATGTACACAGTGACTCCACCAGCAGAATAGTGAGTGCAGCCTCTTGAGTATAATACAGGATGTAACTCAGGATCAGTACAGGATAAGTAATGTAATGTATGTACACAGTGACTCCACCAGCAGAATAGTGAGTGCAGCTCTGGAGTATAATACAGGATGTAACTCATGATCAGTACAGGATAAGTAATGTCATGTATGTACACAGTGACTCCACCAGCAGAATAGTGAGTGCAGCTCTGGAGTATAATACAGGATGTAACTCATGATCAGTACAGGATAAGTAATGTCATGTATGTACACAGTGACTCCACCAGCAGAATAGTGAGTGCAGCTCTGGAGTATAATACAGGATGTAACTCATGATCAGTACAGGATAAGTAATGTCATGTATATACACAGTGACTCCACCAGCAGAATAGTGAGTGCAGCTCTGGAGTATAATACAGGATATAACTCAGGATCAGTACAGGATAAGTCATGTAATGTATGTACACAGTGACTCCACCAGCAGAATAGTGAGTGCAGCTCTGGAGTATAATACAGGATGTAACTCAGGATCAATACAGGATAAGTAATGTAATGTATGTACACAGTGACTCCACCAGCAGAATAGTGAGTGCAGCTCTGGAGTATAATATAGGATGTAACTCATGATCAGTACAGGATAAGTAATGTAAATGTATGTACACAGTGACTCCACCCACAGAATAGTGAGTGCAGCTCTGGAGTATAATACAGGATGTAACTCAGGATCAGTACAGGATAAGTAATGTAATGTATGTACACAGTGACTCCACCAGCAGAATAGTGAGTGAAGCTCTGGAGTATAATACAGGATGTAACTCAGGATCAGTACAGGGTAAGTAATGTCATGTATGTACACAGTGACTCCACCAGCAGAATAGTGAGTGCAGTTCTGGAGTATAATACAGGATGTAACTCAGGATCAGTAATGGATAAGTAATGTAATGTATGTACACAGTGACTCCACCAGCAGAATAGTGAGTGCAGCTCTGGAGTATAATACAGGATGTAACTCAGGATCAGTACAGGATAAGTAATGTAATGTATGTACACAGTGACTCCACCAGCAGAATAGTGAGTGCAGCTCTGGAGTATAATACAGGATGTAACTCATGATCAGTACAGGATAAGTAATGTAATGTATGTACACAGTGACTCCACCAGCAGAATAGTGAGTGCAGCTCTGGAGTATAATACAGGATGTAACTCAGGATCAGTACAGGATAAGTAATGTAATGTATGTACACAGTGACTCCACCAGCAGAATAGTGAGTGCAGCTCTGGAGTATAATACAGGATGTAACTCATGATCAGTACAGGATAAGTAATGTCATGTATGTACACAGTGACTCCACCAGCAGAATAGTGAGTGCAGCTCTGGAGTATAATACAGGATGTAACTCATGATCAGTACAGGATAAGTAATGTCATGTATGTACACAGTGACTCCACCAGCAGAATAGTGAGTGCAGCTCTGGAGTATAATACAGGATGTAACTCATGATCAGTACAGGATAAGTAATGTAATGTATGTACACAGTGACTCCACCAGCAGAATAGTGAGTGCAGCTCTGGAGTATAATACAGGATGTAACTCATGATCAGTACAGGATAAGTAATGTAATGTATGTACACAGTGACTCCACCAGCAGAATAGTGAGTGCAGCTCTGGAGTATAATACAGGATATAACTCAGGATCAGTACAGGATAAGTAATGTAATGTATGTACACAGTGACTCAACTTATTATGCTAATTAATTCTATATATAAACTGCAAAACCGTGTTCCTAGGTGGACACAGGCTGTAATGTAATACTAGTATCATAGAGCCCCCCAGCGATCAGAATCATTTAGTGTCTTGTGAAATATATGGCAATAGTGATCCATTGCCTTTGTGATGTGGAAACTTCTGTTGTGGAATGGAGGGTGGGATATACTGTATGTCCCAGAGAGAGTGCGGAATATTAGGCTATTTCCATTATTGTCTATGGGGAGGGGAGACCCTTGTGAGTTATGATGGTCACCGAAACTTTGATCGTGTTGATTTTTCATCACTATTGTGCGTCACAGTCACATTACATTTATATCTAATACTTCTCTATTGATTGCGACTTGAAGCGTTTATCTTCCAGTGATCTTCAGCATGTCAGGTCCTGGCTTCTCCTGACAGCAGACGTTTCCCCATACCAATTAGATGTTGGCATATCCCACCAATATGTATCTAATATATAGCACCAGCTTAATCACCTCTTCACATTCCCACCGCTAGGACTTCTCCTGTGCCTCTCTCCTCCTCTGGGACCCTCTTTTTAACTCTTTGTTGTCACTGGGGTTTCCACGGGCTGGGCCTGGGTAGTATCTACGATATGTTTGTGCTCCCTATAGGCAAAGACAGCGGCATATTTCAAGTAAGAAAATAACGTATCCTGTACGGATCTCTGCTGTGTTGTCCCCATTTTTTACCCTGCTCAGCAGCTCAATAACACTTCTTTGAAGCCACAGTACTGTGTTGGGAGATCAATCCACACAGCCGTAAACACAGGACATCCAGTCATATGAAAAAGTAAGGACACCCCATGTAATGTTTATATTATTATTTTTAACATTTGCGGACATATTAATATTTGATCTTTATTCAAACATTAAACAAAGGAGATAGAATTGAAAACCAAAAACATTAATGGGGTTTTCCACAATCGGACAACTGATGACCTATCCACAGTTTATGATCAGTGCGGGTCGCCCGTACCCCGCACCGATCAGCCGCTCTGGCTGCCTCCGTGCACCGGATGTTATGCAGCGTATGCAGTCGGAAGCAGATTGCTCCGACCACTGCAGCTCTGATCCTATTCACTGTAATACTGCAGCTCGGCCGCTATTCCGTGACGGGAGTCGTCTGCTTCTGACATGGACGTCCGGTGCCCGGAGGCAGCCAGGGCAGCTGATCGGTGCGGGGTCCGGGTGTCGGACCCGCACTGATCATATACTGATGGCCTATCCGGTGGGTAGGTCATCAGTTGTTTGATCGTGGAGAACCCCCTAAGGGTAAAGACACGTAGCAGCCACCGTTTATCCAAAATGCGGGCGCAATGGAGCTGAAAACCAAACAACATGTGATCTTACTGCAAATTGCAACTACTACGTGTGTCCTTACCGTTACAAATTGACACTTCTGTGTCCATATGTACCTTAAGGACTGAAAAGGGGATCAAGTGCACCACATCAGGCGCAAATGATTAGAACAGAAGCTTCCCAACCTTTTCAGGCTCGAGGCACCCCTGGAAAAAGAAATTTCCTCAGGGCACCTCTACCAAAAATTGTTTACAAAACGACAAAAAAACAAGCAGTACACTCTTAGGCTGGATTCACACGAGCATGTTACGTCCGTAAAGGATGGAACGTATATTTCGGCCGCAAGTCCCGGACCGAACACAGTGCAGGGAGCCGGGCTCCTAGCATCATAGTTATGTACGACGCTAGGAGTCCCTGCCTGTCCGTGGAACTACTGTCCCGTACTGAAAATATGATTACACTACGGGACAGTTGTCCTGCAGCGAGGCAGGGACTCCTAGCGTCGGACATAACTATGATGCTAGGAGCCCGGCTCCCTGCAGTGGGTTCGGTCCGGGACTTGCGGCCGAAATACGTTCTGTCCATTACGGACGTAACACGCTCGTGTGAACCCAGCCTTAGGGTATATTCACACTGTGTTTTTTTGTAAGGCAGGATAAAAAAATCTGCCTCAAGATTCCTTTAGGAATTTTGAGGCAGATTTTGAATTGACAGCGTTGTTTGACGCTTTTTTTTCGCTGTGTTTTTTGCCCACATTTTTTTTTAAATTGTTGAAGCGAATGCAAAAACCGCAGGCATCAAATCACTAAACGGGCGGAAACCACTCAAAGACCATCAGCCCCCCACTCACAATAAAATAACCAGTAGCCCCCCACTCACAGTAATGACCATCAGCCCCCTGCTCACAGTAAAATGATCACCAGCACCCCAGTAAAGAGACCATAAGACCCCCAGTAAAGTGACCATCAACCCCCCCCCCAGTAAAATGACCATCAGCCCCACTAGTAAAGTGACCATCACAGACAGAAAATGTGCTTACTCCTGGGGAAGATATAAATAAGGAGGTATAAGAGGAGAGAACTACAACTCCCAGCATGTCCAGACTGTTATGTGATATCAGTCCTCTCCTCTTATACCTCCCTGAAGAAGTATAAGAGAGGACTACAACTTCCAGCATTCCCCTGGCTCCAGTTCTCACACAATTTGTAACAAACTATATAAGCAACACTTCCCCTGCCCAGCGTTACAGCGTTACTGGCTCCTCTCCCTCCCTCAGGCTCTTCTAGTGTTTTTTGTGCAGTGGATGAGCGTCGTGGCACCCATGGACGGTTCGGGGTGTCGTGGCACACCGGTTGGGAACCACTGGATTAGAACATCATTAGGGTTTATTCACATGTTGCGGTCATATTGGGTTTTTGATACCATTTTTCCAAAACGGTTACGTTATGATTTGACAAACATCATGACAAAAAAAACACACAATATGGCTGCAACGTGTGAACGGAGCTTTAGAGAGAGTCTTGAATGAATCCGTTCTATATAGGCTCGGGCAATGCGGGAATACCGCCACCGCAATGTAACCGCAATGATTTCCTGCGCCCAAAAAATTAAATGCAACCATATCAGATTTTGTGTGTTTGTCGCAAGGTTTCTTCTGTTCGTTTTTTTTGCCATACAATATCATTGTAGTTACGGTATTTCCATTAATTTACCACGACTGGCGCAGATAATTCCGATCATTACAACCAGTTACACACAGTCATTATCGCTCTTTCACATTCTCATTTGGACCAACTGCATTTTACGACATTGCCTCGCAATAGAGACGAACCCAGGCGTAGGTCGTAAATGTCCATATTTTGGGCAAATTGCAAGCGAATAGTATAAGCTGCTGTCAGATTTGCATACGTTTGTTCTGGGAGGTATCAGCCAGCTGTCCGAAAATTCTATTATCCAGGGATCAAGCAGTTAAATATCAACAGAATGGAGAGAAGAATTAACATCACCACCTGGCTGGGGGCAGGGATTGCCAAAGCAGGTACCGAATAATTCAGTAGGTGGTAGAATAAGCCCCACCCCCTCAGCAGGCATCGATATTTACTATGATGATGGTCTCGAATTCCCACCTGCAAGAATGCAACAAATGTTGGGAAATGTGAGAAATCTAAGTTTGAAATTTTTTCAAAAATGTCCTAAAAAAATTCCCATGGGGCTGAAGGATTATCCATATTTTGGACTGAGAATTGAAGGTAGAAAACAGCTGGGGGCTGGGAAGCAGAGGGTTGTTTTAAAGGGGTGGTCCCATTAGGAAAGCCTCCATATCTATGTCATAGAGGGGGGTCCCTCACTTAGGACTCCCCTCTGTTTGCCAATGTGAAGAGACGCTGCTCTATCTGGAGGACTCGGCTTGACCATCCAGATGGGCACCATCTAATACCACAATTGGGAGAACCCCTTTAAATGGTACCTGGTAGGTCACCCCCATTTTCAACCATGACACCCCACACTCAGTAGTCTAACCATAGAACTTTTTGAACTTGTTGGGCTCTTAAGTTGGCCATGGATAGTTGCATTGCCTTATTGCTCCTTAGGACACATAGCCGTATGAAAGATGTAGAATTAGCCCATTTAACATGGACCCCATTTTGTTATGGGGTCCCTCCGCCTCAATGTACACCCCACATTTTGCCACCTAAAAAAACTAATTATTTAAATGTATAACATAAGACACCACCAGCCAAAAATGAAAACTTGCCTCTGCTCCTGACAGTAGACTTCTCCCCCTTTCAGTTTCTAGGACAGTAAGTAGCTGTCTGACAGATACCATTGTCAGCCATATTAGCTCTAATGGGGCTCCTTTTTGTCACCTGGTCACCCAGAAGACCCTCCTCCTCCCTCTTTCAGCTCTCCCTGGCTCTCAATCACAGTGATAGAACCCTCACATTCTTTTCACTGCACAGAGACATGATTGGCTAAAGCTTTACCTGTCGATTGAGAAACATGATCAGTAATTAAATCTTGTCCATCAGGGTTGTGTCAACATAATAGAGGCTTCACTCTTATATTCAGCCTATAATGTTACACTTTACTTTTAGCAATTTGTAAAACAGGAAATTCTGGGAAGTGTAGTTCAATGGTGACATCAGTGAGAGAGGAAGTAGCTAACTTCTTCTCCTACACAGGTGTTTATAAAAAAAAAAACTGATTATGGTAAGAAAATGAAGGTGGAATCAAGGATGAATGACAAAGAAATGTGTCTGGTAATGTGATTTAACATACTTTCCAGAGTGATTTTGGTGCAAAGCATGCTGGGAGAACTGCTCTATCGAGGCCGAGCAATTCCATGGTGTATGTACGACAGATCGCGTTTATAGGACCATATTGATGTTACACAATAAATAATAATCTCAAAGGGAAGAACTGAATTCAACATAAAGAAAAAGGGGAAGTGAAGCGAACGCTGGATCGGTGGCAATAAACAAGAACATTTCCAGAGAAGCCTCATGACGATATATCTGCGTAGACCGCAGCAATGTTATATGTATACAAATGGGTGAATTTAAAGGGGTTTTTCACTTCAGCGGTCAGTGACTCACCACGTATAGCCGTCATTGCATTGCAGTGAACCCTTTACAATTAGGGTATGTGCACACACACTAATTACGTCCGTAATTGACGGACGTATTTCGGCCGCAAGTACCGGACCGAACACAGTGCAAGGAGCCGGGCTCCTAGCATCATACTTATATACGATGCTAGGAGTCCCTGCCTCGCTGCAGGACAACTCTCCCGTACTGAAAACATGATTACAGTACGGGACAGTTGTCCGGCAGCGAGGCAGGGACTCCTAGCATCGTACATAAGTATGATGCTAGGAGCCCGGCTCCCTGCAGTGTGTTCGGTCCGGTACTTGCGGCCGAAATACGTCCGTCAATTACGGACGTAATTAGTGTGTGTGCACATACCCTTAGACTCTGCGTCTTCCTCTTAGGGCTTATTCAGACGAGCGTATAATACGTCCGTGCTACGCGCGTGATTTTAACGCGCGTCGCACGGACCTATGATAGTCAATGGGGCCGTCCAGACTGTCAGGGATTTTCACACAGCGTGAGTCCTCTGCGTAAAACTCACGACATGTCCTATATTTGCCCGTTTTTCGCGCATCACGCACCCATTGAAGTCAATGGGTGCGCGTGATTTGCGCAACAGTAGATCAAGAAATGAAGGGAAAAATTAAACCACCTCCTTCATTTCTTTTTCTAAACCTCAAAACCGCGTGTCATAAGGCTGGCATATCAGCGAAAATCACGCAGCCAACACTGATGACACACGGAACTGCAACGCGCATAAAACGCTACTTTTTTTGCGCACCAAAACACACACGTTCGTGTGAATTTCGCCTTACGTGAAGTCTTATCTTCAGATGTTTCTCAGTTATCATTGTCTCCTTTACATGTTAAAGATGCTCGGTGACCCCCTGTAATGGCCGCTATTACAATACCTATAAGGGATGTCACCCAGCTTTCTACAAACCCTGAATAGCATATTGTTATGCAGTGATGGCACCTCCTCGTTCTCTCTCCTTCTTCTCTGCTGGTTTGAGGGTCAGGGGGGTGGTTGGGGGCTAGCGGGGCATGTGTCCTGGGTGCTGGGTGCCAGTGGGGGTCGCCAACAAGCTGTCCTAAGCTGGCAGAGATATTTAGATACAGGTGCTAGAGCAGCAAAAATTCAATTTTGCCGCGGGTGAAGTTCAAACTGGCTCTGGTGAGTTCTGGCAGCAGGATGTTCCACAACTGTTAAAGGGGTACTCCGGGCATTTTATATTGATGGCCTACCCTTAGGATAGGCCATCAATATCAGATCGGTGGGGGTTCGACTACTGGCACCCTCGGCGATCAGCTGACTAAAGCGGTAGCGGCATTTGTTGCCGCAGCCTCTTCAGTTTTTGCCTGGGATTGCAGTTCCAGTCCCATTTAAGTGAATGGGACTAAATTGCAATCCCAGGCACAGCCGTTACCAAAGTGTATGGTGCTGTGCCAAGGATTGCAACTTAGTCCCATTCACTTGAATGGGACTGGAACTGCAATCCCAGGCACAGCTGCTACGGATGTGTACAGCGCTGTGCCTGTAAACTGTGAGAAGGCTGCCGCGACAAGCGCCGCGGCCCCATCAATCAGCTGATCGGTGGGGTTGCCGGGAGTCGGACCCCCACCGATCTGATATTGATGGCCTATACTAAGGATAAGCCATCAATATAAAATGCATTGAAAGAACCTTTTAAGGATTTGTGTCATTAAAATGGGATGTCTAAAGCACACTACCCCTTTAAATAATACTTGTTTAGGCTGAGTTTTTTGCAGGAGGAAAATCAGCCTCAAATTCCTTTTGGAATTTTGAGGCAGATTTTCCTCTGCCTGCACGCCGATTTTCGCAACGTTTTTTGCCCGCGGCCATTCAGCGCCGCGGGCATAAAACGCCATGAAATACGCTTTCTCTGCCTCCCTTTGATGTCAATGGGAGGTCAGAGGCATAAACGCCCGAAGATAGGGAATGTCCCTTTTTCCCGCGAGCCGGTTTTTCAATGGGAGGCATCTTCGGCCGTTTTTTGGCGCGTTTTGTGGCGCGGTTTCCGCATCAAAAAACTTGTCAAAAAACTTCCCCTTAAAGCTACAAACTTAATAAAATTAAAA
This sequence comes from Rhinoderma darwinii, assembly GCF_050947455.1. Lineage (NCBI taxonomy): Eukaryota > Metazoa > Chordata > Amphibia > Anura > Rhinodermatidae > Rhinoderma > Rhinoderma darwinii. The sequence goes on from NC_134695.1 coordinate 69,740,800, forward strand.
ATGTAAATTAAAAATTCACAGGAAATTGAAAAATAAAACTTTTTGGACAGACGGTACAATAATAGTGCGTTATCCTGACATACGTGTGGTGTTACATGACGGTGCGAGATATGACAGCCATCAGGTTCAGCTTCCTGCTCTGCCCAGCACAGCCCCCACCTCCACAGTCACTACATACAGCTGACAGCAACATATTACACAGCAAACAAAGGAAGTGGGTGTCTCCTGCGTGTTGTAGGGCTGACACCCCACTGCTCAATAACATACATGGCATGCCAGGATCCAGCCCACCATCACACATCACGACACGGGGATGTGGCCTCTTTACTATAATATATGCTGGAGCCTGCAGGACGATTAGTAGTATTGCAGATTTGTAGTACTGAATTAAAGGGCCACTAACCCTAAAGTACAGCAGCGGTAGAAGAGGTGTCAAACACGGCACATAGGGTGTAACGAAAGCCGTAGCAGCGGCTATGGGCCTGCGGGGCCCGTGCCCGGATGCGCCAGACCCCCCATACCCGGTGGCGCCACTACATTCAATAGAATCTGTGTTCTTAGGATGCAGATACTGTTGAACACTATGGCAGAGCAGGGAGGCAGCTCCCTGCTCTGCCATTTACTAGGCTACAGCCCGTGATGACGTCACTGGATCCCGTCGGCATCGATGCTTTGGAGCTGCTCCGTTCGTCATGGGTATGGGGCCTAAAGTGAGTATAATTATTATTTTTTTATTTGTTTGTGGGGTATTATCTACAGGGGGGCTGTATGGCACTATCTACAAGGGGGAGAGGGCACTATCTACAGGGGAGGCTGTATGGCACTATCTACAAGGGGGAGAGGGCACTATCTACAGGGGAGGCTGTATGGCACTATCTACAAGGGGGAGAGGGCACTATCTACAGGGGAGGCTGTATGGCACTATCTACAAGGGGGAGAGGGCACTATCTACAGGGGGGCTGTATGGCACTATCTACAAGGGGGAGAGGGCACTATCTACAGGGGAGGCTGTATGGCACTATCTACAAGGGGGAGATGGGGGGCACTATCTACAGGGTAGGCTGTATGGCACTATCTACAAGGGGGAGGTGGGGTATTATCTACAGGGGGCTGTATGGCACTATCTACAATTAGGAGGTGAGAGCACTATCTACAAGGGGGAGGTGGAGGCACTATCTACAATTAGGAGGTGGGAGCACTATCTTCAAGGGGGAGGTGGGGGCACTATCTACAGGGGGTCTGTATAGCACTGTCTACAAGGGGGAGAAGGGTACTATCTACAGGAGGGGAAAGGTGACACTATCTACAGGGGAGGCTGTATGGCAAACTCTACAAGGGGGAGGTGGGGGACTATCTACATGGGGGCTGTATGGCACTATCTACAAGGGGCAGGTGGGGCACTATCTACAGGGGGGCTGTATGACACTGTCTACAAGTGGGGTGACACTATCTACGAGCGGGAGGTGGGGTATTATCTACAGGGGGCTGTATGGCACTATCTACAATTAGGAGGTGGGAACACTATCTACAGGGGGGGTCTGTATAGCACTGTCTACAAGGGGAAGTGGGTACTATCTACAGGAGGGGAAAGGTGACACTATCTACAGGGGGGTCTGTATAGCACAATCTCCAGGGGAGCACTATCTGTTATGGGGACATCTGTGGGTGATACACTGTTATGGGGACATCTGTGGATGATACACTGTTATGGGGACATCTGTGGATGATTCACTGTTATGGGGACATCTGTGGAGGATACACTGTTATGGGGAAATCTGTGGAGGATACACTGTTATGAGGACATCTGTGGAGGATACACTGTTATGGGGACATCTGTGGGTGATACACTGTTATGGGGACATCTGTGGATGATACACTGTTATGGGGACATCTGTGGGTGATACACTGTTATGAGGACATCTGTGGAGGATACACTGTTATGAGGACATCTGTGGAGGATACACTGTTATGGGGACATCTGTGGAGGATACACTGTTATGGGGACATCTGTGGATGATACACTGTTATGGGGACATCTGTGGAGGATACACTGTTATGGGGACATCTGTGGATGATACACTGTTATGGGGACATCTGTGGGTGATACACTGTTATGGGGACATCTGTGGATGATACACTGTTATGGGGACATCTGTGGATGATACACTGTTATGGGGACATCTGCGGATGATACACTGTTATGAGGACATCTGCGGGTGATACACTGTTATGGGGACATCTGTGGATGATACACTGTTATGGGGAGATCTGCGGGTGATACACTGTTATGGGGATATCTGTGGATGATACACTGTTATGGGGACATCTGTGGATGATTACACTGTTATGGGGACCTCTGTATCTGACACTTATTGAGACATATGTGACTATCTGGCTCACATCTGTAGTAAACGTCGCACTGGGCGGGTTGTATAACGTGTTTACTACGTTCATCTGTTTGACTAGAGTATGAAAATGATTGACAGCTGTGGCCGCCAATTTAAACTCAGCGTAAAGAAGGCGGATCTTATAATGTGGGCGGGGCTTACAGGCAGACCTTGTAATGTTGTGGGCGGGGCCTAAACGTGTGTAGAAAACATCGTCTGGTCGCCGGGCGCTGCGTTACGCTCCTGCGGGTTGTGACTGTCAGTGACCGAAGAGGTGACTGCTGGATCGCTGCTGCGGGAAACGTCCGGAGCTCCCGGGATCATGTGCGATGTACAGCGGGCGGAGGGCGCCCCCAGGCCGGGCAGTAAGGTTTGTAGGCGCCTGTTCGGGCCGGTGGATCACGTAGAGCTGAGCAGGGAGCTGCACGCCCGGCTGCGGGAGATGCAGGAGCAGAGCAGCCGCAGGTGGGACTTTGACTTCCAGACCGGGACTCCGTTGCCCAGCAGCCGCTATACCTGGCAGGAGAGCGGCGAGGAGACCGTGCCCCAGTTCTACAGGACGCCCCGAATCTCTGCTGCACCTGACCGGACTCTCCCCGTCATAACCTCCAGCCCCCCGGCTACACCTGACTGCACCCCGCCCGCACTCCTAGCCAGACCGGCCGCCAACAAGAGGTCCCAGCCCGCAGCCCCGATCACAGGTAGGAAGAGCTGTCACATCGCAGCATTGCATACTGGTGGTTGTAGTGCTTTGTTTCCTTGCATACTGGTGGTTGTAGTGCTTTGTTTCCTTTCATGTTGGTGGTTGTAGTGCTTTGTTTCCTTGCATACTGGAGGTCGTTATGCTTTGTTCGCTTGCGTGCCGTAGGTTGCGTCGCGTGGCTGGCTTGCTCGCCGGAGGTTGCGTGGCTGGCTTGCTCGCCGGAGGTTGCGTCGCGTGGCTGGCCTGCGCGCCGGAGGTTGCGTCGCGTGGCTGGCTTGCGCGCCAGGGGTCGCGTGGCTTGCGCGCCGGGGGTTGCGTCGCGTGGCCGGCTTGCGCGCCGATGGTTGGGTCGCGTGGCCGGCTTGCGCGCCGATGGTTGGGTCGCGTGGCCGGCTTGCGCGCCGATGGTTGGGTCGCGTGGCCGGCTTGCGCGCCGATGGTTGGGTCGCGTGGCCGACTTGCGCGCCGATGGTTGGGTCGCGTGGCCGGCTTGCGCGCCGATGGTTGGGTCGCGTGGCCGGCTTGCGCGCCGATGGTTGGGTCGCGTGGCCGGCTTGCGCGCCGGGGGTTGGGTCGCGTGGCCGGCTTGCGCGCCGGGGGTTGCGTCGCGTGGCCGGCTTGCGCGCCGGGGGTTGCGTCGCGTGGCCGGCTTGCGCGCCGGGGGTTGCGTCGCGTGGCCGGCTTGCGCGCCGGGGGTTGCGTCGCGTGGCCGGCTTGCGCGCCGGGGGTTGCGTCGCGTGGTTCTGTTGCGCGCCGGGGGTTGCGTCGCGTGGCTCTGTTGCGCGCCGGGTGTTGCGGTGCGTTTTACGGTATTACATCGCTTTCTAATATTATCCGGTTCTATTTGAGGTCTGCAGCTCGGTGTTCACACCACATACTGTACCCTGCACTGTTATATCCTGTATATTATAACAGTCCCGATTGTTACATTGTATTAGATTATTATCTACCACGTCCTGATTATACTGCACTGACTATCATGTACCCCCATAATGTATACACTGGGCAGTGACTTATCTGGGACTAGTTACGCTGTAACTTCTGGGGTAACTTGTATCTTTGCTTTTGTTACATTGTATGGTGGCTCTTGTTTATATTTCATTCTGGTTGTTATAATACAATGTGTGTTGTATCTTTGTTACGTTGTATCTTTCTGGTATTCTAGTAACATATCAGGAGTATATAATCAGATGGTGACATCTCTCCTTGGTGACTATATACCCCAGTGTTGCTGTATCCTGACCCCCTCCCTCTGTTCTGGTTACATTGTATCCTGATTGGCTGTCGGTTCATTGTTTCTTTGTCCTTCCTTTGTTACAATGTCTCAGTCAGACTGATTTTCTACATTGCTGCTGTCACCACATTCTTCCTGGGTTGCTGCACTGATGTCCTCACTGATTTGTTGCACCAGCCTTGCATGTTGTCACCGCTCTGACTAGAATTGTCACTGATTTCTTGCGTTGCTTTCGTCACCAGGATTTCCCCACTTGTCTTGTTACCCGGTTGCACTTTCTGGCCGCCTGTTGCATCACCTGCTCCCTGAGGCCCGGCCATTCTTGTTTACTGTCCTGCAACATTTTTTTAAAGTCATTTTTGAAGGCTGGCCCACTTTACAGTCTTTCCCCCAAAGCAGTGAAGGGGTTAAAATACATAATATGCAGCAGTGCCTATATATATATAAGTAGAGATCTTGCAGCACTCAAAGTGGTGAAAATAAAGTGGTTTATTCAGCCAACAAACAGCGACGTTTCTGTCCAACAATAGGACCTTTATCAAGCATATATATATATAGTATATCACATTGCATAGACACCCTTTATGTTAAATGTGGGGATGTCGCTGTGTAGTCTTGAGATCCAAGCTTGTCCTCTTCCTCGGGGCAGCCTGCGTCCCCCCCTCCGCCCTCTCCATACCCCACCTTTTCCCCCTCCTCTCCCCACCTTTTCCCCCTCCTCTCCCCCCCCTGGCTGCCTTTCCACTAGTACAATAGAAGTGCAAGCACAGCAATTTGTGCTGCTGATCTCAGCTGAGCGTGATGCATTTCAATGCTGTGAGGAGCTGCAGTCACCGGCTGGGGCAGATTTAGGGACTCTACCTCCAGAAATAAAATTGCCTTAAATGAACTCCTTCCTGCAGGGGAAATAGCGAAAGGTAAAAGCTGCAAACACAGTTCAAGACAACGTAGATTGCGCTCATTATTCTTGTTTGGCCTGTGATTTGTAGTTTTTAATAATGCAATGGTCTCCAACTGTTGCAAAACTACAACTCCCAGCATGCCCTGACAGCCGCAGGCAATAGCTGGAAAGCCACAGGTTGAAGACCACTTCATAATAGTATGGACTATCCTGCTAAAATTCCTTTATCCGGCATCCAAACTTCAGGCAGTTCCTAGAGGCTGATGCAGAGCTGCAGCGATTTCACCCAACCAATCTGAAGACCCCTCATACAAAAACACACACAATAATAGGGGTAGTAGTAGATAGGATTATTTCATTCTGGGATGGAGGTAATTGGTTTATAGATATATTGGGGCGGGGCTGTGACAACCTCTTATTCATGCTAAAGAGGGTGGTTGTCAGCAGGAATAGCTGCTGTTGTATCAGTACAAGGCCCCATGCACACGGACGTAGAATTTGACCGTAATTACGGTCGGCAATTATGAACCCATTTATTTCTATTGACCAAACACCTTCCAATATATTTGCGGGCAGGGGTCCAGGCCGTAGAACGCCTCCGCAAAAGATAGGACCAAAAATGCTGGTGGTGGCCAGCCGTCACCGGGATTACGGGCATGGCCGTGTGCATGAGACCTTAGGGTATGTTCACGCAAAATCGAAAGTGGCTGAAAGCGACGGAATGATCTTCAAGGGAAAACCGCCTCTGATTTTCAGCCGTTTTTGGAGCGGTTTTTACATTCTGACAATGAAAAACCGTCCCACAAACGGCTCAAGAAGTGACATGCCTGTTTTTAGAGGGTGCCTTTTTACACGCCGTTTTTTAAAACCGAGGCGTAAAAATACACCCCGTCTGAACTAAATGCAGTTTTTCCAATTGAATTCAATGGGCAGATGTTTGTAGGCATCTAGATAGCATATTTCGAGGTGCTTACGCCCTGAAAGCTCTGCGTGTGAACATACCCTTAAGCTAACAATGGGCATTAGAGGGCAGTTGAAGACTGTACGTTGTTGGAATGGGTTGTAGGGCTGCCAGGCAAAAAATGCAAATCGCGTCAGAAAGATAAATGCAGGTAGGTAGGAGGCAGCATCTCGGGCAAATGAATGTGACCAAAAAAATGCCAGGCTGTAGGCAGATAAAGTCAGAAAAGTTTTGTCGTGGCTGAGTATTTCAGTCCATCCGTTATCTTGTTGATGAGATCTCCGTCCTTTCCATTCCTATGGGAACGTCATGTATTGAAGACTTGTAATTGTTACCTGGCCCATTCACTTTAGTTCACACTAGTATTCCAGCCAAAGTTCACACAGATACAGGCATTTTCTCCCTGTATAGCAGCACGTCCTATCCCTGTGTGGCATTGTTTTCTCTCGTTGTCTTTAATAGTTGATGTGATATATTACATTATATTTTTTTCTAATACAGTTCACCAAAACCCCTCCATAGAGAATGTGTTAAATGCTTAAATTCTGTGTGCCTGTAGTTACCACTAGGGGGAGCTTAGGAGTTTACTGCATACTGATTATACACTGAACTCTATAACACAGTATGCAGTAAGCTCCCCCTAGTGGTGGCTATAGAGCCAGAATTTGATAATTTACCTCTGACTATGCAGGGGGTTTGGAGCTCTGTAACAGAAAAGTAAAGCTCTAACTGCTTAAAGATATATTCAGTGTTAATTGGCAAATAATTGCTTTATATAGAGTAGCCAATTGTCTATGACCAGTATCGTACTATGTGAATTTAATCTGAGTCCATGGTGGATCTGTGACGGTCCTCGCATCGGACCAGTGGGATTTTTTTTTTAGAATGAAAAGTTACATTATTTTCCAATATATTTTTATATCAGTTCCTCATGGTTTTCATGATCTCTGCTTGCTGTCCTTCAATAGGAACGTTCGTTGTTTACTTGGCGTAAAAAAAATAAATCTATCCTGGTGATGTGATGAGCACACAGGTGCACGGCTCGTTACAAGACACAACTCTGATAACTGTACTGTAACGAACCCTGCACCTGTGTGATCATCACATGACCAGAACAGTTTTATCCACAGGGCATAAACAATGGAGGTTCCTATTGAATGACCGCAAGCAGAGACCTTGAAAACAGAGAATTCCATTCAAAAAGTATATTGGAAAAGTGTATAACTTTTCATTGTATATAGAATAACCTTATATTTGCCAAAACCGGAATACCCCTTTAAAATACAATAACTGCTGCTCAAAAATCAGAATATATGCAACTTTTTTTTTTTTTCACTTTCAGACTTTTTCCCAGTGAGAAAAAAGACTAAAGTTGTTGCCGCACTTTGTGACAAGCTGCACTCCACATCTCCCATCCCCACAGAGCACACGCCGCGCAAGATGATCCGATGATCGAGGTAAGGCTGGATGGTGGAAATGTTATGTTTCTGCGGTGACCACTAGGGGTGCTGTTACCTTGTGTTCTACAACTCTCAGCCTTTTCAGTGAAGAACGAGCCTCCAGATTCCATCTGCGCTGTGATGTCCTGAAGATCTGAGGTCATTTAAGGTTATGGACGAGAGCTCCTTGTTCTGGAAAGACCTCAGATCGTGCAGGTTGGTGCCACCACTGTGGACATCAAGGTCTCTGGCAATGGATAGATGACCAATTCTTGTGTAAAGCCATGATGTTCTTTCTTTATTCAGCCGTTTCACCTCCCACTTCACTCAGCTTTCCCAGAGTCCTGAATGGCAAATCTGGTGCAATATGAGAGCAGGGGGTTCCTCACTTATTTTAGGGGGTTGATTTTTGCACGGATTGGTATAGACAACCCCTTTAATAAACCCTATTGAGACGTCAACATTAAAAAAGGGGTCCTACGGGCACCACTAGGTGCACCGTAACGGTCTTATGGGTCCATCCTATATAAAGATACTTGATGTGGGCCCCCCACCCCATGATCAGCTTATATCCGGGAAGACACTCCATTCATTACATGGCACCGCTGGGTTATTGTGGTCCTGTTGATCCAGCTCCTGTGCCCCCCTCCCCCTCTCTGTATTGTCTTTCCAGCCATGTTGACTTTGACTTGTGCAGCGTCCACAGAGCAGATAAATCTTCTCCGGAGATGAGTGATCCCCCCGGACTTGCTGTAGTCTGAGCTTTTACAAGTGAAACAGTCGAGCAATTAATGGGGGTGGGCTGAGGGGGTGATGTCATGGACGGTGGTCTGAATGGGTTTATCATATTGAGCATTCACACAGCCTCCGTCCATGATTTATAATAGTTGTTCAATGATGAGAAGATAAGACGCAGAGAATGAGTCACTGCATATAGAACAGCATTGACTTTTCCAGATGCAGCAGAGCCGAGTTTGTCATCTGGCACAACTTCTCCATTTATGGTTTTACATAGAATATTGCAGTAGCTTTACCTGCCGTCCTAAGTGTGAAGGTTGTACTGTGCAATTCATGCAACCCAAAGAGTTAATGACTCTCAGCTCTGCTACATCTGGACCTTTCTGCTTCAGGCAAAACGAGAGGTCCGGTGCACAACAGAGACCAACTGAAACCACGGGCACCGGATCAGTCACCATTGAAATCAATGGTGATGGTTTCAGTTCGTGTCTGTTCAGGGTCCCGTTCTGACAAAGCTCAGACATAACGTCAGAACGGGACCCCAACGCAGATGTGAACAGAGCCTAAAAGAGTAAACCTTGATGTGTACAATTGTATGATACAAAGTATCCATTAAAGAGAGCGGCTGCAAAATGTTTGTATATTATTACACTAAAGTTCTGGAACATTCGCACGCAGTGTATTCAGGCCTTTTTCGGGGCGTAAACTCCTTGAAAATGCCTGAAAAACCGGAAGCTGAACGCCTCCAAACATCTGCCCATTCATTTCAATGGGAAAAACTGAGTTTCGTTCAGACAAGGCTGTTTTTTTTACGTGGCCGTTTGAAAAAACGGCGCTTAAAAAAACACCCTGTAACAAGTGCATGTCACTTCTTGAGCTGTTTTTGGAGCCATTTTTCATTGTCAATAGAAAAAACGCTCCAAGAATGGCCGCAGAAAACGCTTAAAAAAAACCTGACTCTTCAAAAACGGCCGGAGTGATTCAAGAATAAGTCTCCAAGGCTGCAGAGATTGAAGAGAGGCTATTTACGGCAGCCTGTAATCTGTCGATAGAGCAGCCGACATAGGTGGTTGGTACCTAACATTGGGGCAAATGGAATTTTTAAAGGGGTTGTCCAGGCTTAGAGAAACATGGCAGCTTTCTTCCAAAAACAGCGCCACACTTGTCCACAGGTTGTGTCTGGTACTGCATCCCAGCTATTCACTTCAATGTAACTGAGCTGTAATACCCGACACAAGCCATGTACATGTGTGGTGCCGTTTCTGGGACCCCCTTAAATCCTCTGGGGCCCCCCACTCTATTATTGTATGTTCTCTGCTTCTAATGGGAGCACTTGTGATTATAGGAAGACTTTGGGTCATTGCTATTTGCCATTCCCTAATACGTTGGTGTAGGTTCAGCATGTTGAGATCGCGTTTATTGATGTCAGCAATTGCATTTCTAGTAATGTTAAATCCTCGGGGCCGTACACACATCTGCCCTGGCGTCATGCACCGCGCCCACGGAGCCAAATTACGGGTGTGACGGCCCTGTAGAGATTACTGCTTGGGCACGTAACCTCACATTTTCCGAGGCAGATGAGCTTGGTGGATGCCTTTAGTGATCTCATCTTTCCAGCACTGACCAGTAATTTCCTTCTCTGATTTATGCAGATTTGCACTTATGGAGTTGCCCAAAACCTCAACGCAAGCGAGGAGACTAGGACAGCCGAGAACTGAGCCGTGACATTAAGGACAGAAAAAAAAAAAAAAGGACTTTCAATGAGCAGCCACTCACCCGCCAGTCGTGGCTCGTCATGTTACTCAATTGTGTTTTGCTGGGTTGATCTTTTTTATTCTTCTTACTTTAAAGCGCAGGTTCGTCTTTGACCGCCATTTTACTGTTCGCAATTAATCTACGTAAAAGGTTGTCATTATTGCAGATTTTTTACAAATCTTTTTAGGAACCTCAGGCACAGTAGGTATTATGGCTATTTTCTATCTATAGCTCTGCACGCTGCAGAACACCCTCTGCTTGTTCAGTGTCTGCCCCAGGTAAAAATACCCGACTATGCCTTTTCAAAGATTCAATCCTGACCGCTCCTACAAAACAGTCTCCCAGCTCTCTGCCTGCCTCTCATTAGCGCCCCTCCTAAAGTATCCGCTCAGTCCGCGCCCCCCCCCAGCTACCTAGTGACTTTCATCCTGGGAAGTGTCGTCTTTGCACCAGACACTTCACAGTAATCTGATGTAGGAAAAAGCTAACGTCCCCCTGCAATATAGAATCTCCGCTAAACTGTAAGGAGTATGTCGTCAACAAGCTTACTGACTGTTTCCATTTGCAATCTGCAGAATTGTGAATGCAGCTCTGGAGTGTAAATCGGCTCTAGCTCCAGATCATTGATGTAATGTATTTACTAAGTGACTACTTTTGATGTAGATTAATGCTATATATAAGGTGTAAAGTGATGGTTGAGGGCGATGCTCTGCTTTTACTCATTTTTAATGTGTGCTCTGCTTTGAAGGGTGTATTCTCCGCACATGTTCACACCAGATGTGTGCGGTGTACGAGTATACTGTTAATGTTACTGTATTTTTTTTTTAATGTTTGAAATGTTTACTAACTTATACTATCTATTTATATAAGTGTGAATGAGCCGGTTATATTTCTCCTGCATGGGAAAGGCACTATATTCACATGTTTGCAAAGTTTGACTTTATTTTGTGAGAACATTGAACTTTCCTGTATCTGCAAACACTGTTGTGCATTTATTTATAATTGGCTTCAATGAAAATTTGTTTATAGTGGTTTTATTATAGTTTTTATCTTTTATTTCCTTTACATCACAAATTATTAGATGGTGTAATGCTCTTAAGCAGCCAGGAGGGGTCTCTGGTTTCCCCTGAGTGACAAGAATCCTTTCTGCACTGAAGTTCTTGCAAACTTATGTTTTAAGTTGGGAAGCGGGGGAATATATTTGAGGGGCTGGGGGTTTAACGTAAGAAATCGGGATGGAAGGGAAGCCTATTTTTGTGGGGACCTAAACATTCAAAGGAATTATAAGTCCTATCCCTGTACACTGGATAAGCTTTCTCTTCAATTACACATTCTCTCTCGTCTGTTAGTAGTGTAATCCTGCCTATCTAGTCTCCAGCAGTACAATAAATTCAGTCATTGTAACTCTGCTGTCTAGTGATGAGAGAGTGATCCGGTGTCGCACACTTTAAGGGACACACCAGGTATAACTGATAAATTTTACTATGTCCAGTGCAGCACCTAAAGTGGTGGAGCATGACCACAGGAATTAAAATAACTCCTAAGAAAAATCCTCTGCACTAGAAATAACACAATCAGTTTTTCCTGGAGTTTTCCTACATCTGCACAGCACAGCCAAAAAGAGAGATGTAGAAAATCATGTGTCAAGCTCTTTTGCGAGCCCTAGTGGCCAGTGTGAAAAATGCAATATTTCAGAAATGTATTTTTAAATAGACATAAGAAAAAAAATTCCCAAAAGCAAATGAAACCATGTTTCTTACATAAAAAAAATAATAATTCTGACCTAATGTTTGTCTAGCCACTGACCTCCCCACTACATTTGTATATTCCCCATTACCCAGAGGTCGCTGGGAGAGGAGTGACTCCTGCTGTCTATACAGCTTATGATATAGGTAGTCGGGAGCCGTGTATCCCCGGTCTACAGTCATTGGGTCACATAGCCTGGGAACATGGTCACAAGACGATCAGTGACTGAAGGGGTGTGTGAAGAGTTTGACCCAATAACATCCCCCTCCACTTATGCTGACCCCTCTCCTATATCCACTATGTGCAACTTTCTTTCTCCAGTTTATAACATTGGACATAACCGGTGTTAGGCCTGGTTCCCACGTATTTCCAGCAACGGAATTGTGTGCGGAAATTTTGCAGCGTTTACAGTAGCAAAGCGGGTGAGAATTCGTAAATCTCATGCTCACGCTGCGGGAAAAAAAAGAAATGCAGCGTAAACGTTAATAACTTGACCTGCGGAGAGGAATTTAATTCCGTAGCATGTCAATTTATGCTGCGTTTGTTGATTTTTCGTTGCAGGTTTTCCCCATTGAATTCAATGGGGATGCAAAACCCGTAACAGAAAGCCAAGTGCTGCAACCATAGCGGCGTAGTCGCAGCGTTTACCATGCAAAAATCGCAAAGCCGGAAGAAAATAAATAAAATGACTTAACCAGAATGCCCTCCTTCTTCCTGCAGTCTACGTTGCATCCCATGTGACCGCTGGAGCCAATCACAGGCTGAAGCGTCACACGGCCTGAAACGTCATCCAGGGAGGCAGGAGCGGACATCCGAGAAGTGAGAAGATCATTATGAACGGTGGAATTTCCGTACGAAAAATCGCACCACATGGTGGTGCGATTTTTTTTTTTTGGGACGGAATGGCCTGCGGTTTCCAGGTCTGACACGCTGCATGGTTTTACGCAGCCTATCCGTCCCGTGGGAACCCGGCCATATAGTAAAGTGGTCGGCATCATGGAATCCATATGATGACAGACAGAAAATACCCACAATCGGATTGTAGAGCGTTTTATCATGTTCATTGACTTTCAATGCATCTCTGTGCCCCTCACCTACACCCGCAGAGGCGGCGAACGTGTGGTTGCGTCAATGCCGCCTCCGAACTAATATAGACAATGAGGCATTTTGTGACTCGCCCCTCGTCTACTGTGCCATGAATGCCTCCTCTGTGTGGTTATTAGCACTACTATTAATATGTGCTATGGGTTTATATTCCTGTTTCCTGGTTCACCACAACTTATCTACATTTTATAAGCCGTCCTCCATATTAATACATTTTAGAAAAATCTGATTATTAAAGTCACGCTGCCTAACAATCTCGTATAAGACGGTGTTGCGGTTATGTATCCATAGTGACCAGCCGGTCATGACTCGCCCTGTGCTGACTGTAGAGCCAGCGCACCAAGTCCTTCTCCGCCTGCGTTATTAGGGTATGTGCACACGATAACTGCAATTACGTCTGAAATTACGGAGCTGGTTGAAGGAGAAAACAGCTCCGTCATTTCAGACGTAATTGCTCGTACTCGTGTATTGCGGGGCGTCCATTACGGACGTAATTTGGAGCGGTTCTTCATTGGATTCAATGAAAAACGGCTCCAATTACGTCCCAAGAATTGTCGTCTCTTGACAGCGACGCGTTAAATTACAGGTCATCGGCAAACCCATTGAAATGAATGGGCAGATGTTTGCCGACGTATTGGAGTCGTGATTTCAGGCGTAATTCGAGGCATAAAACGCCTCCATTACGCCTGAAAATAGGTCGTGTTTACCCAGCCTTAATCAGATTTCTCTCAAAATAAATTTCTAATAAGACCCCTTGGAACCAAACATTCAAGCTCCAGAGAACACGACTGGTAAGTTTCCTCCCGTTTGTTAGAGGGGATTTCTCAATAAGATGGCCCTAATAGCACACATGGACGTCATAGAGGGGGTCCCCCCCACTCATATTGGTCAGAGCAGAGTGCCGTTAACAAAGAATGGCTCTCTGGTGTGCTGTGCCCGGCCACCTATCATATGGTTGGCCATTTAGTACTAAGCTTCCCCTGTGGTGCCTGGCTAGAGCGAAGGATTCCCAAAATCTTTCACTGGTAACTAAACGTTCAATAAACTTCTGACATGTCCTAGTGACGCGTCACAAGTTTTTATTGGTGGGGGTCCGAGCAGTGAGACCCCCACCGATCGCTAAAAAGAAGCGGCAGAAGTGCTCGTGTGAGCGCTCAGCCGCTTCATTTCTGTTCACCTTTTTCCGGAAAGCCGATGTATCAGAGTACGGGCTCATAGACTTTCTACTGAGCCCGCACTCCACTACATTGATTTCCGGAAAAAGCCAAACAGAATGAAGCGGCTGAGCGCTCACGAGCACTTCTGCCGCTTTGTTTTAGCGATTGGTAGGGGTCTCTGCACAGAGCCCCACCAATCAAAACTTCTGACATGTCAGAAGTTTGTCGAACCTTGTTACCGTTTCAGGACCCTCCTACTTACTGTAGGGGAAATCACACTGAAGCGTCATCTCCCTGGTTTATTGCACTTCCTTTACCATATAGAATACAGGAAGCAAACCGATAGATTTCGTAAAGGGGTTTTCCCCCCTTAGGCAATCCCTACTTCCTAGAAGGGTCTCTGGACAATAAGCTGATCACAAACTGTCCACCCAGCGATCAGCTCTGTGAGGAAACCTGGCAGTAAGTGTTCAATTTACCTGCAGCGCCACCACAGGAGAAATTAAGCATTACACAGTGATCATTCATAGTTATGTACGACGCTAGGAGTCCCTGCCTCTCCGTGGAACTACTGTCCCGTACTGTAATGTTTTCAGTACGGGACAAATGTCCCGCAGCGAGGCAGGTCCTCCTAGCGTCGTACATAACTATGATGCTAGGAGCCCGGCTCCCTGCACTGTGTTCAGTCCGGGACTTGCGGCCGAAATACGTTCCGTTCTTTACGGACTGAACATGCTCGTGTGAATCCAGCCTTCTAGTGTAGAATAGTAAGTGCCCCATTAATGGACCCACACGTTTCCAGTAATGCTGTACCCTTTTTCAATGGTTAATGCTGATTGGTTGCTACAACATCTCTTGTTATAATAATCCTTCATGTATAAGAAGACTGAACGTCACTGACCCAGCTGAGCGGTAAGAAGACAAAGGAGCGATTCAATGCTAATACATGACGTCCATTCATCTGCTGAGCCTGCACAATCCGTGTAGTCGGCGTCCGACCTACGGATCGTAACAAAGGGACTTGTCAGTGTTAAAGAATATGTAATATGGACATTTACTCAAAGCTTATGTATTCATTTAAATTAAAGGAGAATACATGGACATATTTACTGGGGATTATTTTTAGTCAGACTGTTCTATTCAACCACTTCGTTACATCAGCGTCTTGGAAAGTTGGTTGACAACCAATATGGCCGCCACGAAGTAGCACATAGGAGTTGTCAACCACATTTCCGAGAGTCCTGAACGGTACTTATTTCTTGTTATGTGATGATTCATCCACTATTTCCATATATTTATATAACTAAGGTAGCGTTACCATTCAGGATCCTGGGAAAGCTAGGTGGTAGCCATAATTTCATCCATATTGAGTGCCTCCCAGATGAATATTTTTGCCAAAAAAAAGCTACATATTCCCATGCATGTATGTGTTCTATTGTAGAGGCAACATTTTTGTCCAGAAAAGGGTTTACCTAGTTTCTCTTTCCTTTCCCTGTTACCCCCCCCCCCCCCAACTTTTCATTGCGCAAATCCTCAAAGTCCCGCCAGAATTATGGCCTCCCTTGAATTTCCTACAACCAGCGCCGGTCCATTGGGCATTTTCCTGTTAATATGGTATTTGGATTGCTTTTGTAGGAATTAGGGACGATTGGATTCTGGATTACGGAAACTTTAACATAATCAATATTATAGGGAGAGTGAAAAGTCTGGAACCACCCAGTTATTATGGTCATATTCTTAAAGGGTAACTAAACTTTTGATGTGTCACTTCGCTTAGGGTAAGGCCCCATTGAGCAGCATTGACCCGGCTACAAAGCGGGCTGAAACTGCGTTGGCTGTTAGGCGTAATTGTCAAATTGATTGCCAATGATCGTACAGTGTATCGGGTGAAACGTTGTTTCAACGGAATGTGTGAAGGGTCCTTGAAAAATAGAACCTCTCCTATTACCTTATGTTTTCACGGATCCCTCCATAGACTCAAGTCTATGGGGATCCGTGAAAACGAGACCGCGCTGGAGCAACGGGGAAGTGAAAAACGGCTGTTTTTCAGATCCAAATTTCACCACGTTCGTCTGAATTAGGCCTATCTATACAATGTAGCAGATGAGATGCTTTTGCCAAAATCTAATTAGGAGATTCATTTAATTGATCTATTCAGACTTTGAGGCAATCCTCCCCTCCCCCTATTTGAATTACATTAGATCAGTGGATGGATCTGCTCTGTAACATCCTGCCCTGTCTCATATAATAAGGGGGTTTTCTGTAAATAAAGCTGAATTATTGTATAATAAAAGTTCTGCAACTTTCTAATCTACTTGGTGTTTCAATTCCTCACCATCCTCTACTTGCGGTCAGTGAATGAAAAAGTGTTTGTGTACATCCGGAGGCTAAAAACCTGTACAGAAAACTACTCAGAGCTAAGTGTTTACTACAATTGTATGCAGTCTTGACAATCCTAACTGATTGGACTCCAGACTGATACATTTTACCTGCACTGATACATTGTAGCAAACTATCAGGAAGAGAGAGATTTTGGCTTTTGATGTATTTCATGCAATAAAGTGTAGGAATCACAGAGAATTGCTATTTAAAGGGGAATGTCCCCAAAATGTGTCTTTTGGCATCATAGAGATGAGTCAGAAGATTAGTGGGAATTCCTAAACTGGCAATTCAAAAATTTCCCAGAATGAAGGTGATGGGGAGCTACTAGAAATTTGATGCTATGCTTACAATAGACCCATAGAATGGTTTGCTAATGTGAGCAAAGAGTTAAACATTTCCTGTGCTGGCCATCTCTAATCATTTAGTCAAAAAGTCACCCAGGCTCCATAGAAATGCATAGACTCTGCTCTCACTGTTTCTCCTCCCTCCCCCTCTCTTTATTCTGAGACTCCTCCCATTTACACTAAATCCAAATCTATGGCAGCCTAAGGGTATGTACACACACACACTAATTACGTCCGTAATTGACGGACGTATTTCGGCCGCAAGTCCCGGACCGAACACAGTGCAGGGAGCCGGGCTCCTAGCATCATACTTATGTACGATGCTAGGAGTGCCTGCCTCGCTGCAGGACAACTGTCCCGTACTGAAAACATGATTACAGTACGTGACAGTTGTCCTGCAGCGAGGCATCGACTCCTAGCATCGTACATAAGTATGATGCTAGGAGCCCGGCTCCCTGCAGTGTGTTCGGTCCGGTACTTGCGGCCGAAATACGTCCGTCAATTACGGACGTAATTAGTGTGTGTGTACATACCCTAAAAGTAACAGGTTAGTAAACTAGTAAAATTCTCCCTCCCCGCAGCCGCCACTAGAGGGAGCTCACTGCATATGAATTTACACAGCTCCCATTAAACACAACAGTATGCAGTCAGCTCCTAGACTCCCTCTAGTGGTGGCAACAAGGAGACCAATTTTGACAGTTAAGCCTATGCAGGACGTTTGGCGCTCCGTATCAGAAAAGGCAATCGCTTACCATTATAATGAGATATAGAGAAATGAACATAGAACTTTGCCCCTAAAAATGAAAAAGTATTGAAAGCTGGACATTAATTTTAAGGATGGTTTCCATGAAGGATCCCGTTGCGTGTCTGTGTTCTGCAGGCCTTGCACACTCCTGCCCGGGTCCGGCTTGTTTAATGTGGCTGATGTACAAAGACCTCATCCAGGACTGCTATATATTATCTCTAAGTGGCAGCAGGTGTCTGAATTTGACTCATTCCCCCCCAAATTAATTGGAAACAGATCACTGGATGAATGTGATGTATGCGCACGGTGTCAGCAGGAATTCATAGAAATCGGACAGCAAATAAATGCTGAAAAGATGAATGAGACTTGGAATATTATTTTGGACTTTCAGTTTAATTCTGGAATTTTTATAATTTTTTTTGTATAAAATCTAAGGCCCTGCTCTCACAGAACAGATTTTGAACTGCCTGCGCTTTTTTCCGCGGCCGAATGCCAATGCAAGGACCAGGGGCAAAAAACGCACCGAAAAACCCTCGGAAACGAGCGCTGCAGGTTTTTCCTGCCTTCCATTAGTTCGATGGGAGGTCAGAGACGGAAACCGCGGAAAGAAAAGATATGCAGATTTTTTTCCCCGCGAGTGGCTAAAAGCCGCCCGGGGAAAAAAAACCGCCTCTGCCTGCCATTAAAATAAATGGGAGGCAATTTCAGACGTTTTATGGCACTGACTGACTAGGTTTCGGCATCAAAATCAGCGCCAAAAAACTCTGTGTGAACTGACCCTAGTTATTCAGTTTTAGCTTTAAAAACTGATCTACCGAGCCACCACCTCAACCCCCATTGTCCCCCTAAATCTTCCAAACTGGGGCCCCCTTAATTCTAGATGTAGTCTGATCCTCCTACTCCCTACCATATGTCCCTTACTTCTTTTAACCTAGTAGACAGATGATGGGAGTGACTGCAGGATCAGACTCCACGTCGTTTAATTAATTCATAGATCTGCATAGGAGCTGTATACACAAAATAGTATCCAACAGATGCATTTTAGGGCAACCATGGTGGCATTTTGGGGGTTTAGAGGTTTGCAGCAGCTCCCGGTTGTAGCATTGAGCACACACCCATGGACGGCAGAAATATAAGCTTTTATATGGTCGTGTTTTAAGGGCATCGGTCATTAATTTTTTAAGGTCATTCTGTTATTTGTGGAAGAATTGCCCAATTACATTATAAACCTGGACTAGGACCCAAAAGGAAACAATGAAGCAGCATAAAGGACGGATTTCGTTTCTGTTCCTCTCCAACTTTGAACATTATTTTATTTTTAGGTCCAAAATTCTTAACTGATTAATTTCTTAATATCTCTCTATAGCGGTCAACGTTTAATTTTGCTGATACAGAGCTCCAAATCCTCTGCATAGTCATAGAGTGAAATGATGAAATTATATCTGCCTGCAGACACCACTAGGGGGCGTGTAGACAAATCTACTATTGATTTCAATAGGAGCTGTTTAAATTCTTATTCAGTGAGCTCCCCCTAGTGGTGGCGCAGAATGTTATCAGGTCACTGTGCTGCGCGAATGGAAGGAGCACATTTTTAAAGATAAATCAGCATAGAATTTTGGACCTAAAACAAAATTATATTCAAAGATGGAGGAAATGTCTAAATCTCATATATCCGGAGACCTGCGTTTGTACGGAACCGCCCTGAAACACTGAGGTCGCCTGAAAGGCTTTATTGTGTACATTTACCGAAATTTGGCTCAGGTCCTTTTAAGCCCAGCGAAAGACGTAAACTTCTTATAAGGAGCTCCAATGCAGAGACTGGCGATCACATTATACAGTGTGGGCACAATGAATCGCAAAACCACAAATTTATATGCAAATTTATGCCCAAACATTTACAGGATCCTGTAAGACAATCAGACATTATCATGGGGGAGAGGACAATGGAAATCCTCATTTCTTGGCCGGGATTTGCACACGACGGGCAGTGGAAATATGCAATAAATTCATTAGGATATTCACAACATATGCCAGGGCGGCCGCATCCTGTGACCAGCGCCTTAACCGGGCTCAGCTGCTGCCTACACGTAGATTAGATTTTCTGATCTTTAATGGAAGCAGGTGGCAGGGGATTTCTATTGTATTTGATGTCAGATTCATCACACACAATCCAGATTTATCACTGATTCCGATTACAGAGAGCAACACTGGGGTCCATCTGGAAGTGACTTGTTTTATATTATCGCTATATGTATCTATATTATATGTATCTCTCTCATATCTCGCTCATATCTCGCTCTCTCTCTCTCCTATCTCTCTCTCTCTCCCTCTCTCCTATCTCTCTCTCTCCTATCTTTCTCTCTCTCATATCTCGCTCTCTCTCTCTCATATCTCCATATCTCTCTCTCTCATATCTCTCTCTCTCATATCTCTCTCTCTCATATCTCTCTCTCTCTCATATATCTCTCTCTCTCTCATATCTCTCTCTCTCTCTCATATCTCTCTCTCTCTCTCATATCTCTCTCTCTCATATCTCTCTCTCTCATATCTCTCTCTCTCATATCTCTCTCTCTCATATCTCTCTCTCTCATATCTCTCTCTCTCATATCTCTCTCTCTCATATCTCTCTCTCTCATATCTCTCTCTCTCATATCTATCTCTCTCATATCTCTCTCTCTCTCATATCTCTCTCTCTCATATCTCTCTCTCTCTCATATCCCTCTCTCATATCTCTCTCTCTCATATCTCTCTCTCATATCTCTCTCTCATATCTCTCTCATCTCTCCTATCTTTCTATCCACAGTGAAACCTCTCAACAAGACCACCTCTTTTAATCTAGACCAGATTTTTCTGTGCCAGATTTTCAATTCCCTTCTATCCTACGAGTATTGGCGTTTGGTCTCTGAACTGTATCCATCTTTGCTGGAAGCTGGCACAGATTATATCCACCATGCATTGATACCACCAGTCTCCCGTATCCCCTCCCCACCCCCAGGAGTAACGTACTTAGATTTATGGCTGCATTCATACATGGTTGTCCCATTTAGTTGCACCTCCAAGGCAACTTTATGACGTTCTTTAGGATAAGTAGAACTTTGATTCCTGTCGCTGTCATAAAACGCGTCGCTCCATTCTTCTGGTGCAGCCATATGGCAGAGGCAACATCCATTTTATTCACTTGTAACATGTCTCAGAGTCGGGAACAATTGAATCTGTGTTTGGCATTTATTATTGATGCAAATAGGCTGCAGAAATCATTAAGTGGGAGCACTAGGTGTCCTGCTGCCGCCATATGTCTACTGGCCCTTGTGGCTCGTGTGAAGGCTCTCACTCGGGGCAGATGTCCTCGTAGCACTGAGCCAATGGAGGACAGGAAGTAAAGTTCATCAAATATTAAACTAGTCCTTGTAATTTCTGCCCATTGTACCACCCAGACCTCCCGAGCGCCATGTGGACACAAGCAAATCCCCTCTGTAAACGAATGTGGGATTATAATCGGAAGCTTGGCCATCAGGTTTATCTAGGACAAAGCCCACGGCAAACTGTATGATGGAGCTGGAGAAAGCTTGGCCTCTCAGCTGACGATCAACTACAACTCCCACCATCTCTTATAGCACTGGTCTAGCTGGTGGAGATGACAGAAGTATCCGATGACCAGAAGGGTTGTCAGAGACATATGTAATGTACATGTATGGCCTCCAATATTGGGTATCACCCAACTTTCCTAGAGTTTACAGCATCTGCTGTGTCTATTAATGCACAGTTTTTTGGATCAGGGGATGTATCACTGCTTATCTATTTAGATGTGCCCTTCAGGGGCATGGGAAAGTTGGTAAATAACCCCTGTGGGAAAAGTAATTGTAGCCACGTTGGCTGTTGTCCCAAAATCAGGCAAGAAAGGCTGAAAAGAATATTTAAAAGGGATGTCTACAAAAAAAACAAAACAATTTCCAAATAACCTATTAAGAAATTTTGAAAAAAAAAAAAGGGGGGTCCCCCCATTCAGGACCCTCATCTATTAGCCAGAGTGGCGTCTCTTTCCCTGGAGGACCCAATATGTCTGTGTATTACACAGGCAGCCCATCGATTTAATAAAATAGTGTAATGCCTCATTTCCCCTGTAGGGGCACTGCAGGGTAATTGAACACTTGCTGCCGCACAGATTACAATTGATCGCTGGGGGTCCCTGCAGCAGGATACCCTGTGATCAGCGTATTTTTAGTGGAACCATCTAACAAAAAACAATTTGCCAAAGCGCACACCCCCTGTAACATGGTGACGGATGAAGGTGACGCTCACAATCACATAATACACAATAAAATCAGTTGGTTTTACTAGGTCAGGATAATCTACGGTTGAATAGGCTTTACAAGTGCCGACCCTTTTATGAGTCAATAATGTGTTCAGAGCAGTAGTCACCTCCCCTCCCCCACTCCTTTTCTTTTTTTATAGCTAATACACAACATATTATGCCTTGTGCTCCAGAATAATAATAATAAAGCCTATTTAAAACTCTCTCCTTATTATATGACTTTCTACTATTACATAGATGTTAATATTATTTGTATATGGAATTACCCTTTAAATTTTCTATAGTTATTACGAGGCGACATGGACCTGCTGCCCTAATGATAAACTACAACTCCCAGCAAGTATAGTAGCAGATATTATAATATGTTTAGCATTTTTCTGGTAAATTAAAATATGACTGTCATAATCCAGAATGATTCATAACTGTGGCCCTTTAATGCCAGATTAAAGGAGTTTTACTGTATATTGTATTGTTTTCTAATTATAGGACTTTGTAGCTGAACATTTACCTATACACCATGTAACCCTACAGCTGATGGACTAGAACTCCCAGTGGGTGCCAGGGCATGCTGGGAGTTGTAGTTTCATGACAGCTGCAGGTTGCAAACCATTGGTGTAGGATATCCCTGAGGGAACGGTGGCTGAACTAGACTTCCCAGTGTTAATCTGTCCATCTATTGTCTTGCGGACGCCCCTGGTCTCCTACCCCTGACCCCCCTGATCTCTCATTAACCTGTCGCCTATAGAACAGGACAGAGACTGAAAGAGTCAATACACCAGCATGGGGATAATGGCGGCCAGCCTTTCACTGCCAGCCGATTCATATTGATCCAGGGGAAAGGACAATAGCACAGGGCGGCTATGGTGCCATCTGCCAGCCTCGGCCAATGAAGCGCTGATCAATGAACTAGTGGAAGTATTGATCAGCTGCGAATGTACCAGAGCAGAAACAATATCCGCCCCTTCCCCAAAAGCCAAGCTGAAAAACTTGAATAAATCCGATGACCCAGCTTTCCTAGACTCCTGAATGGCACATGGTTTAAAGGGCAGGAGGAGGGAGTTGCATTACAGCATAATTAGACTGATTTGCCATTCAGGAGTCTAGGAAAGCTGGAACTATCTCTATATTAGTGCAATGGTCACAACGTAAATTGTAATGATAATTTAGCAAATTTTTGGATTTTTGTATCAACAATTTGAACAAAACATGAAAAGTCCTATTATTTAACAGCTACTGGTCCAGCTTTCCTGGAGTCCTGAATGACACATATGTCGAGTTATACGACATTATGGGAACGGAGGGGATGTCTCACTATAGCATTAGGCAGATTTGCACTTCAGGAGGGCAGGAAAGTCACTGTAGGGACTGTAATAGCCGCCATATTGAGGGTCCACCAGCTTTTGTAGAAATACTTATAACTAGCACGAAATACGCACATACTGGGAGTTGTAGTTTCACAACAGCTGGAGACTGTCAGTGCATGCTGCAAGGTTTAGTTTTGCAACAGATGGAGACTGTCAGCGGATGCTGGGGGTATTAGTTTTAATACAGCTGGAGAACGAGTCATTTTTTTTTTTTTTTAATAGGGAACTGAATCATAAATTCTATTTTCATGCCTTTGAAATTTGATGATTTGTTGCTATTTCAACTAAAAAGTCCTATAATCAGAGAGTAAAAATATGATGGAAAATTATTTTAAGTAGAAGGTTTATAAAAAAATTTGGATCATTGGACGACCATAAAAAAGCATCTAAAATGCCAGCCCAGGATAAAGACTCCTCGGATTAGAGGAATTGCAATATATACGTCGTCCATAAAGAATAGTGAGCGTTCCTTCCTCCCAGGATCCTATAGAACAGCAGTGCCCAACCGGATGGACGTCATGGGCCACACAAAATACTACGGGGCAAAAATGATAGATATTAGCGAGTGATAAAGCTTTTACCCCAGTGGTAACTAGCAGGGACATGTGTTTGACCCTAGTACCACATTCTAGTAATACTGTGACATCCCTGGTGCCACTAGTGCACAATAGTATCTGCAGCTGCCAAAAGCAGGAGAGTAATATGCAGGATGCCCGAGAGACACATGCAGGGTGCCCGAGAGACACATGCAGGGTGCCCGAGAGCCACAAGCAGGGTGCCCGAGAGACACATGCAGGGTGCCCGAGAGACACATGCAGGGTGCCCGAGAGACACATGCAGGGTGCCCGAGAGACACATGCAGGGTGCCCGAGAGCCACAAGCAGGGTGCCCGAGAGACACATGCAGGGTGCCCGAGAGACACATGCAGGGTGCCCGAGAGACACATGCAGGGTGCCCGAGAGACACATGCAGGGTGCCCGAGAGACACAAGCAGGGTGCCCGAGAGACACAAGCAGGGTGCCCGAGAGACACATGCAGGGTGCCCGAGAGACACATGCAGGGTGCCCGAGAGACACATGCAGGGTGCCCGAGAGACACATGCAGGGTGCCCGAGAGACACATGCAGGGTGCCCGAGAGACACATGCAGAGTGCCCGAGAGACACATGCAGAGTGCCCGAGAGACACATGTAGAGTGCCCGAGAGCCACATTTGGCTCCTGAACCACTGGTCTGGGAACACTGCTATAGAAGATCATTCAAGGTAAATTGAGTTTATACTGCAGCGTTTGCCCAGACGGGCAGAGGGATACATTGCACAGCATGCGTGTCACTGACAAAGGTGCCCTGGCCTCTTATTTCAATGCCACACGCTCCACAATCCCGTCTCAGACACATGAATTCAATTAGAAAAAAAAAAAAAGAGGAAAATTTGCATTTTTTTGGCCATCTGGCATGAGGGGTAAGAGCTTGACAAAGGCTGGAGAAGCAGGGAGACGAGCGTGCCATCTCCTTGACCTGCAAAAGAGGCTTTGTCAGCAAATTAAAGCATCCAAGACCCCCATGAGCCAACCAAAATGTGCACCAATAATGCCAGCCGACCACAAAGCCTCCATCTATGGTGTCTACGAGCAGCCGCCCGGCCCAGGCACGAATCCCTGCCAATAGTCACAACGTAAAGACGGAGAAGAAACAGGAAAATTACTAATCATGAACAAGATAATGTAATAATAATAATGTAATATATGGTTAAATTACTAGATTATAGAATTGTATTCTTATATGTAGGGGGCAGTATTAGGCCATGTTCAGACGTGGCAGAATTTTTCTGCTGAAAACGTTGCTGGAGATTCTTTGAAAATTTGCAGCAACATTTTCATATCTAACAGGTAATTCAGATGTTGTGGATATTCCAGCGGACTTGCTGCAGATTTTAGCCTTTGCAATGCAAATTCTGAAATCCGCAGTGAAATTCCGCTGCTCCTCCGCAACATAATGAGCAGCTGCGGAGGGAAAATCTGCACCGCAGCCTAAATTCCATACAGTTATTTTCTGCAACGTCTGAACAAAGTTTCCTAAAAATGAATAGAATCAAATGTAAAAAACGGCTGCTGCAGAATTCCACAGCGGACTGTCTGCCACGTCTGAATGTGCCCTTATAATAGTTATATTCTTGTATATAGGAGGTAGTATTATAGTAGTTATATTCTTGTATATAGGAGGCAGTATTATAGTAGTTATAATCTTGTATATAGGGGCAGTATTATAGTAGTTATATTCTTGTATATGGGGGCAGTATTATAGTAGTTATATTCTTGTATATAGGGGGCAGTATTATAGTAGTTATATTCTTGTATATAGGAGCAGTATTATAGTAGTTATATTCTTGTATATAGGGGGCAGTAGTATAGTAGTTATATTCTTGTACATAGGGGCAGTATTATAGTAGTTATATTCTTGTATATAGGGGCAGTATTATAGTAGTTATATTCTTGTATATAGGGGGCAGTATTATAGTAGTTATATTCTTGTATATAGGAGGCAGTATTATAGTAGTTATATTCTTGTATATAGTGGCAGTATTATAGTAGTTATATTCTTGTATATAGGAGCAGTATTATAGTAGTTATATTCTTGTATATAGGAGCAGTATTATAGTAGTTCTATTCTTGTATATAGGGGGCAGTATTATAGTATATTCTTGTATATAGGGGGCAGTATTATAGTAGTTACAGTCTTGTATATAGGAGCAGTATTATAGTAGTTATATTCTTGTATATAGGGGGCAGTATTATAGTAGTTACATTCTTGTATATAGGAGCAGTATTATAGTAGTTATATTCTTGTATATAGGGGCAGTATTATAGTAGTTCTATTCTTGTATATAGGGGGCAGTATTATAGTAGTTATATTCTTGTATATAGGGGCAGTATTATAGTAGTTCTATTCTTGTATATAGGGGGCAGTATTATAGTAGTTATATTCTTGTATATAGGGGGCAGTATTATAGTAGTTACATTCTTGTATATAGGAGCAGTATTATAGTAGTTATATTCTTGTATATAGGAGCAGTATTATAGTAGTTATATTCTTGTATATAGAGGCAGTATTATAGTAGTTATATTCTTGTATATAGGAGCAGTATTATAGTAGTTATATTCTTGTATATAGGAGCAGTATTATAGTAGTTATATTCTTGTATATAGGAGCAGTATTATAGTAGTTATATTCTTGTATATAGGAGCAGTATTATAGTAGTTATATTCTTGTATATAGAGGCAGTATTATAGTAGTTATATTCTTGTATATAGGAGCAGTATTATAGTAGTTATATTCTTGTATATAGGGGGCAGTATTATAGTAGTTATATTCTTGTATATAGGGGGCAGTATTATACTAGTTATATTCTTGTATATAGGAGGCAGTATTATAGTAGTTATATTCTTGTATATAGGGGGCAGTATTATAGTAGTTATATTCTTGTATATAGGGGGCAGTATTATAGTAGTTATATTCTTGTATATAGGGGGCAGTATTATAGTAGTTATATTCTTGTATATAGGGGGCAGCATTATAGTAGTTATATTCTTGTATATAGGAGGCAGCATTATAGTAGTTATATTCTTGTATATAGGAGCAGTATTATAGTAGTTATATTCTTGTATATAGGGGCAGTGTTATAGTAGTTATATTCTTGTATATAGGAGCAGTATTATAGTAGTTATATTCTTGTATATAGGAGCAGTATTATAGTAGTTATATTCTTGTATATAGGGGCAGTATTATAGTAGTTCTATTCTTGTATATAGTGAGCAGTATTAGGGCATGACCACACATGGCGGAATTCCTCCGCAACTGTCCGCATCAATGCCGCACCTAATCCGGGTTGCGGATTACGGCTGCGGATCTGCACAAAATGTGCAGAAAATTGATGCGGACTAGCTGCTGCGGACTGCGGGAAAAGTGCTTCCCTTCTCCCTATCAGTGCAGGATAGAGAGAAGGGACAGCACTTTCCCTAGTGAAAGTAAAAGAAATTCATACTTACCGCCCGTTGTCTTTATGACGCGTCCCTCCTTCGGCATCCAGCCCGACCTCCCTGGATGACGCGCCAGTCCATGTGACCGCTGCAGCCTGTGCTTGGCCTGTGATTGGCTGCAGCCGTCACTTACTCTGAAACGTCATCCTGGGAGGCCGGACTGGAGACAGAAACAGGGAGTTCTCGGTAAGTACGAACTTCATTTTTTTTTACAGATACATGTATATTGAGATCGGTAGTCACTGTCCCGGGTGCAGAAACAGTTACTGCCGATCGCTTAACTCTTTCAGCACCCTGGACAGTGACTATTTACTGACGTCTCCTAGCAACGCTCCCGTCATTACGGGAGCCCCATTGACTTCCTCAGTCTGGCTGTAGACCTAGAAATACATAGGTCCAGCCAGAATGAAGAAATGTCAAGTAAAAAAAGCAAGACGCATCCGCAGCACACATGACATGTGCATGACAGCTGCGGACTTCATTGCGGAACTTTGAATCTCCATTGAAGTCAATGGAGAAATTCCGCCATGAGTCCGCCACTGCTCCGCAACAGACAGAGCATGCTGCGGACACCAAATTCCGCTCCGCAGCCTATGCTCCGCAGCGGAATTGTACGCATCGTGTAAACGAACACTGCGAAATTAAAGTGAAAGTCAATGTAGAAACGGCTCCGCTGCGGATTAACGCTGCGGAGTGTCCGCAGCGGAATTTAAGTGCAATTCCGCCATGTGTGAACCCGCCCTTATAGTAGTTCTATTCTTGTATATAGGAGCAGTATTATAGTAGTTATATTCTTGTACATAGGGGGCAGTATTATAGTAGTTCTATTCTTGTATATAGAGGGCAGTATTATAGTAGTTATATTCTTGTATATAGGAGCAGTATTATAGTAGTTATATTCTTGTATATATGGAGCAGTATTATAGTAGTTATATTCTTGTATAAAGAGGGCAGTATTATAGCGGTTATATTCTTGTATATAGGGGGCAGTATTATAGTAGTTATATTCTTGTATATAGGAGGCAGTATTATAGTAGTTATATTCTTGTATATTGGGGCAGTATTATAGTAGTTATATTCTTGTATATAGGGGCAGTATTATAGTAGTTATATTCTTGTATATAGGAGCAGTATTATAGTAGTTATATTCTTGTATATAGGGGTAGTATTATAGTAGTTATATTCTTGTATATAGGGGGCAGTATTATAGTAGTTATATTCTTGTATATAGGGGGCAGTATTATAGTAGTTATATTCTTGTATATAGGGGCAGTATTATAGTAGTTATATTCTTGTATATAGGGAGCAGTATTATAGTAGTTATATTAATGTATATAGGAGGTAGTATTATAGTAGTTATATTCTTGTATATAGGAGCAGTATTATAGTAGTTATATTCTTGTATATAGGGGGCAGTATTATAGTAGTTATATTCTTGTATATAGGGGGCAGTATTATAGTAGTTATATTCTTGTATATAGGAGCAGTATTATAGTAGTTATATTCTTGTATATTGGGGCAGTATTATAGTAGTTATATTCTTGTATATAGGGGCAGTATTATAGTAGTTATATTCTTGTATATAGGAGCAGTATTATAGTAGTTATATTCTTGTATATAGGGGTAGTATTATAGTAGTTATATTCTTGTATATAGGGGCAGTATTATAGTAGTTATATTCTTGTATATAGGGGCAGTATTATAGTAGTTATATTCTTGTATATAGGGGGCAGTATTATAGTAGTTATATTCTTGTATATAGGGGCAGTATTATAGTAGTTATATTCTTGTATATAGGGAGCAGTATTATAGTAGTTATATTAATGTATATAGGAGGTAGTATTATAGTAGTTATATTCTTGTATATAGGAGCAGTATTATAGTAGTTATATTCTTGTATATAGGGGGCAGTATTATAGTAGTTATATTCTTGTATATAGGGGGCAGTATTATAGTAGTTATATTCTTGTATATAGGAGCAGTATTATAGTAGTTATATTCTTGTATATAGGAGCAGTATTATAGTAGTTATATTCTTGTATATAGGGGCAGTATTATAGTAGTTATATTCTTGTATATAGGAGCAGTATTATAGTAGTTATATTCTTGTATATAGGGGGCAGTATTATAGTAGATATATTCCTGTATATAGGGGGCAGTATTATAGTAGTTATATTCTTGTATATATGGAGCAGTATTATAGTAGTTATATTCTTGTATATAGGGGTAGTATTATAGTAGTTATATTCTTGTATATAGGAGCAGTATTATAGTAGTTATATTCTTGTATATAGGGGGCAGTATTATAGTAGTTATATTCTTGTATATATGGAGCAGTATTATAGTAGTTATATTCTTGTATATATGGGTAGTATTATAGTAGTTATATTCTTGTATATAGGGGCAGTATTATAGTAGTTATATTCTTGTATATAGGGAGGCAGTATTATAGTAGTTATATTCTTGTATATAGGGGGCAGTATTATAGTAGTTATATTCTTGTATATAGGAGCAGTATTATAGTAGTTATATTCTTGTATATAGGGGCAGTATTATAGTAGTTATATTCTTGTATATAGGGGCAGTATTATAGTAGTTATATTCTTGTATATAGGGGCAGTATTATAGTAGTTATAGGGTATGTGCACACACACTAAATACGTCCGTAATTGACGGACGTATTTCGGCCGCAAGTCCCGGACCGAACACAGTGCAGGGAGCCGGGCTCCTAGCATCATACTTATGTACGATGCTAGGAGTCCCTGCCTCGCTGCCGGACAACTGTCCCGTACTGTAATCATGTTTTCAGTACGGGAGAGTTGTCCTGCAGCGAGGCAGGGACTCCTAGCGTCGTACATAAGTATGATGCTTGGAGCCCGGCTCCCTGCAGTGTGTTCGGTCCGGGATTTGCGGCCGAAATACGTCCGTCAATTACGGACGTATTTAGTGTGTGTGCACATACCCATATTCTTGTATATAGGGGCAGTATTATAGTAGTTATATTCTTGTATATAGGAGGCAGTATTATAGTAGTTATATTCTTGTATATAGGGGCAGTATTATAGTAGTTATATTCTTGTATATAGGGGGCAGTATTATAGTAGTTATATTCTTGTATATAGGAGCAGTATTATAGTAGTTATATTCTTGTATATAGGGGGCAGTATTATAGTAGTTATATTCTTGTATATAGGGGCAGTATTATAGTAGTTATATTCTTGTATATAGGGGGCAGTATTATAGTAGTTATATTCTTGTATATAGGAGCAGTATTATAGTAGTTATATTCTTGTATATAGGAGCAGTATTATAGTAGTTATATTCTTGTATATAGGGGTAGTATTATAGTAGTTATATTCTTGTATATAGGGGTAGTATTATAGTAGTTATATTCTTGTATGTAGGGGCAGTATTATAGTAGTTATATTCTTGTATATAGGGGGCAGTATTATAGTAGTTATATTCTTGTATATAGGAGCAGTATTATAGTAGTTATATTCTTGTATATAGGAGCAGTATTATAGTAGTTATATTCTTGTATATAGGAGTAGTATTATAGTAGTTATATTCTTGTATATAGGGAGCAGTATTATAGTAGTTATATTCTTGTACATAGGGGCAGTATTATAGTAGTTATATTCTTGTACATAGGGGGCAGTATTATAGTAGTTATATTCTTGTATATAGGAGCAGTATTATAGTAGTTATATTCTTGTATATAGGGGGCAGTATTATAGTAGTTATATTCTTGTATATAGGGGGCAGTATTATAGTAGTTATATTCTTGTATATAGGGGGCAGTATTATAGTAGTTATATTCTTGTATATAGGAGCAGTATTATAGTAGTTATATTCTTGTATATAGGAGCAGTATTATAGTAGTTATATTCTTGTATATAGGGGCAGTATTATAGTAGTTATATTCTTGTATATAGGAGCAGTATTATAGTAGTTATATTCTTGTATATAGGGGCAGTATTATAGTAGTTATATTCTTGTATATAGGAGCAGTATTATAGTAGTTATATTCTTGTATATAGGAGCAGTATTATAGTAGTTATATTCTTGTATATAGGAGCAGTATTATAGTAGTTATATTCTTGTATATAGGAGCAGTATTATAGTAGTTATATTCTTGTACATAGGGGCAGTATTATAGTAGGTATGTAGGCAGGCTTCTTAGTGAAGAATAACGGATACAACAACTTTTCCTCGAATAATACTTTACTTGGATCACAACAATGCAACAGTATTTCTTCTTTATTGGAGCAAGCGGGCAAACTGAGGTTGGGGACGTCAATCCCGCTAGAGTCCCCCTGGGTGAGGTTGTGCCTGAACCCACGTTACTCCGCTCGGCCGTCTATGCGCCTCTGACAGTTACAGCGGGAGCACCCGCTACTGCTGGAATACTAGAGGTCAGGTGATACATTTCCATCCTCCTAGCTGCGCCGTGGGTATCAAGAGAACTATCCGAACCTTCCGGCACCACAGTGGGTCCTTGCGGCGCTAACTTCTACCTTTCACGGTATATCCCCTCCCGCCCTCAGCCGATAGGGATCGGACACGCCTAGGAACGCAACCAAGATTTTGGGTACAGGTGTGAGGGTCTGTTATTTGTCCATTAACCCATGCTGGGTTGTTCGTCACCCTGTCCCTTTTAATACGGTCTGCTCCCAATAAGGGAACTTTTCATCCACTTAAACAGTTTAGCACAAATCTCTGCTCAACATTACAACATATTCTCTTTTCGATAAACTATTCCAGATTCATCAGCGAACACCGTCCTCTGAAGTAATTCTCAGCAGTATCAGATCTCACACAGACGCCATTAACAGTGTGGGCAGCAGGTTACACGGGGCACTTATCTCAGGTGCTGGCCGGCTCCATGGCTTATCTCTCTTCCAGTACAGCTTCTCCCCCTGGCACCTCCTCTCCTCTCCTCTCCACCTCCCAGGCCAACTCCCTCCTCACTCTCCTGGCTTCTCCCTGCAGCCTCTCTCTTTCTCTACACGTGTCACATGACAACCACTGACTTCCACTTCCTGTCAGACAGCTCTGTCTCTTCAGTCACTTTGTCCTGCAGTGACACCCAGTGGCTGCTAATAACATGGCAGGCATACACAGGATAACACATATAGTAGGTACAGATAAAACAGAAGCAGTCGTCACCCCAGACAAGAGGGAACACAGAATGAGGCCCTATACACACGACCGTATTTTTTCCCTCCCGTAAATACTGGCCGTAAATACGGGTTCTTTGTCCCACGTTTTTAACCCGTATTTACGGACCCGTAAAACAAGGGGGGGCTGGAAATGATGTCACAATCATGTCCAAACCCCTTAAAAGGGTCACCTGATCGCTCAGACGCCATTTTCTCTGGTTCTCTTTATTCAAAAATTGAAATCCCGACGTTGCATCGCAACTCTCCAGTAATTACAGGTGCACACACGTAGCCACCCGTAATTACGGGAGCCCCATAGACTTCTATGGGCAGCCCATGCCGTTATTACGGCCTGAAATAGGACATGTTCTATGTTTTTCAACGGCCCGGGCACCTTCCCGTACGCAAACGGACAGGTACCCGTGGCCAATAGAAATCTATGGGCCCGTAATTATGGGCGTTTTTACGGTCGTGTGCATGGGGCCTGAGAGAATCACTAAAAATGAAAGATGCACAGGGAAGACAGTTCAATCTAAAAGGGCAGTATCACCCCCTTACAGGTATTTTCTTGTCTATAGGGGGCAGTATTAGTAATCACTGCTGGTGTAATGATTTTTTTTACGTTGTCAGATCATTGGCTGATCGAGTGTGAAAAGTGACATCCAGTTTTGTGAGCCAGAAATGTGCTCGGAACACTTGTCCCATTATTACCGTAGTAATAATGACATCACACCCGATTTATATGGTAAAGTCATTAAAAAAAACAGCCATTCCTAAAAAAAAGAGATTTTATTTAATATTTATCCCATTCGGTTTTTTTTCTGTGCTCATTGTCGCCCCCTGTTGAGTAATACACTCTGAATGAGCTGCCAAGAGGAGTGGGGGAAGGTAAGGGCCTGTTTCGATCAGAGTTTTGCCCTTCCGTTCAGGGGTTCCGTCTGAGGTTTCCGTTGGGTTAACCCCTTAACGGAAAAGAAAACGGAAACCTTAGCTTCCGTTTGCATCACCATTGAGCTCAATGGTGACGGATACTTTGCTAATGGTTTCCGTTTGTCACCGGTGTGACAGGGTTTCGTTGTCTTGACGGAATCAATAGCGCAATTAACTGCGCTAAGCTTTCCATTTACCTTTCCGTTGAGGGGTTCCCCCGAAGGAAAGCTCAGACGGAACCCCTCAACGGAAAGACAACGGTGATGTGAACAGGCACTTACTTGCCCCCACTCCTCTTGGCAGCACATTCGGAGTGTATTACACAACAGGGGGCGACAATGAGCACAGAAAACAAAATTAATGGGATAAATCTAGAATTAAATCTCTTTTTTTAGCAACGCCTGTTCTTTTAATCACTTTATCGGGTGTGATGTCATTATTACTACAGTAAATTTTTTATATTTAAAAAAAAAATCTAAATTTTTAGAAAAGGAAAACTAATCAAATGGAAAATAAAAAATCGCAATCTTTATTTCTTTCCCTGGACAATGGTTCTGAATGCATCACATATGATGAACGCTGACAAACCCAAAGCACAGAATGTATTAATGTTTGGCAATGATTCAGACAAAGGAGAACACTTGTTCCCCATCCCCCTCCCAGTTGATGAACGAAGGTCATATCTGAAAAGCTGCCAGACCCAAAAGATTAAATTCTATGGATTCCCTTTTGCTGTGATCTCAGGGTTGTGAATGCAGATAAGCTTTATTACCCCTGGGGTTTCCTAGCAATGGTTGTTCCATTGTTGTCCGCTTTTATGGATCCCTCTTGTGGGCCCAGGTGTCTCGTAGTCGATGATTTCCTCGCTGATTTTGTAGTAGCCTTTGTGTGTTCACAGACAGAAGGACAAGCCGGAAAAAAAAAAAGACGCACTTCCCCTTTAAATTGGACTTTATATAAACCAGCCTGCAATAATACTGTGACTCAAGTGCATCAATCTGGTACCAATTACTATGTATGATGTAGGCAGGAGGATGATGAAGCCTGCCTAGGGTTAAAAAAAACAATGTAAAGCCTGAAAGCAAGCACCGCCGAAAAGAAAATTCACTTTATTCAGTATTTTGCAAACACCTTAGGGTATGTGCACACACACTAATTAAGTCCGTAATTGACGGACGTATTTCGGCCGCAAGTCCCGGACCGAACACAGTGCAGGGAGCCGGGCTCCTAGCATCATAGTTATGTACGATGCTAGGAGTCCCTGCCTCGCTGCAGGACAACTGTCCCGTACTGTAATCATGTTTACAGTACGGGACAGTTGTCCTGCAGCGAGGCAGGGACTCCTAGCATCGTACATAAGTATGATGCTAGGAGCCCGGCTCCTTGCACTGTGTTCGGTCCGGGACTTGCGGCCGAAATACGTCCGTCAATTACGGACGTAATTAGTGTGTGTGCACATACCCTTATTATTATATTCTGAGTTTTTAGAAAGCGGTCGCCATTCAGGATCCGCATCTATTGGTCAGACTGAAGAATGGTTACAAAGAGTGTCTCCCTCTCTGGAGGACCCAGCACATCCATACATTACATGCACAGCCTATTGATTTCAATGGGCACTGTGTAATGCTTCATTTCCCCTGTGGTGGCGCTGCAGGGAAATTGAACACTTGGTGCCAAGTATATATTACAACTGATCGCTGGGGGACAACCTATGATCAGCTTATCATCGGGGAACCAAAAAGGTATTGTCCAACTGAACAACCCCTTTAAAGGCTCGGTACATCTGCACAAGCACATTTTTTTGGAAGTGCAGCTATATTGGTTGTCAACGTTGACTGATCTTCACCAAAAACTGATGGTAAAATTGTGTTATTGGTAGAGCATACCAACAAAATGATAGTTGATCATATATTAATTCCTGTTTCATCAGTACATCCCCCATGCTTTACACTGCAGCTCTGCTAATTCATATTAACTGATGGGTATAAGCACAAACCCAACAGGACGTTTTTTTTTTAGCATGCATTTTGTAGGTTAGCAAATGTTTCTTTTAACGGATCCCATTCATTTCTGTAGGACTGAAACAAAAGTTTATTTTATATGTTTTTTTATGTGGCTTTGTTTCTGGACTGAAACCCTCAGTTTGCACTGATATATTTACTTAGGTAAAAAAAAGATTTTTTTCTTTATGTCAGTGGACAGGTGATGCAACAAGTTAGTAATTCATCTGTATTTAATCAATTTCCATTAATGATAAAGTAACAGCTACTTCAATAGATCTGGGCTTCTTTTTTTTTTTTAATGGAGTGAAATTTGATGCAATTTGTGATTTATTGTAGGAAAAACGACTCCCAGAAGAAAGAAGATGTAAAGCCAGGCCTCAAATGAACCCAACGTACATCATCACACCGGTGTCAGTAGTGCAGCGACCTCTAGTGGCAAAAATACAAAATACAGGCCAGTGTAGTTGGGGTTTGTATAATAAAGCTTAATCATTGGATGATAAAATGTATGTAGGTTTTACTGGCCAACTTTTAAATAGGGACATTGTGAAAAAGGGGCATATGATGTGGTAACAAATGTTACCTAATGCCCCGTCCCCTTATATGGGGCACAACCCCAACCTATGGCATCGCACCCTAAAATGAATAGACTCCAGACCAGACCCCTAAACTAAAGGGGGTTTTACACTGGGCGATATTCAGGCAGATAATTAGTTTATAGAACGCTCGTTGCTGATAATTGTCCTGTGTAAACAGGGCAGCGATCAGCAGATGAACGAGCAAACGCTGGATCATCTGCCGGTCGTATCGTTTTAAAAAAGTGAAATGTTATCGTTGTCGGCAGCGCGTCTTGGTGTGTAAACAGGGAGACGCGCTCCCGACATGATAATAATGTATGGGGACGAGCGATCAGAGTAATGACCACTCGTCCCCATCCATAGCTCCTTGTGATAGGAGCAAACGAGCGCCGATCAACCATGTCTCGTGGATCGGCGCTCGCTGCACCGGTCAAAATCTGCTGGTGTAATAAGGCCTTTATACAGACCCCAGACCATACCCTTGACCGCACCGTCTAAACTAATACAAACCCCAGAATAATCCCGCTAAACAAATAAAGGCGTCAGACTAGACAAACTAAACTAATACAGACCCCAGACCAGACCCTCTAAACTAATACAGACCCCAAACCAGACCCTCTAAACTAATACAGACCCCAAACCAGACCCTCTAAACTAATATAGACCATCTAAACTAATACAGACCCCAGACTAAACCCGCTAATCAAATAAAGGCGTCAGACTAGACAACCTAAACTAATACAAACCCCAAACCAGACCCTCTAAACTAACATAGACCATCTAAACTTATATAGACCCCAGACCAGACCCCCTAAACTAATACACACCTCACACCAAACCTCCTGAATAAATACAGACCCCATACACCATAAACAAAGACTCCAGACCCCTCAACTAATACAGACCCCCTAAAATAATATAGAACCCGGACCAGATGTTCAGAAACTCACCTATACCTGTTCTTGCAGACAACGTCCGGCCCATGACAACATGACAATAGATCAGCACTGGCATGAACCACTTGGCAGCCAACATAGAAAATGCCCACTGCAGTGGTTGGCAGTTGCAGCATTACCTATGCTGCCTGCCGGAAGGGGGGGTCATGCCAGTGCTTCTTGGTTGTCAAGTTGTCATGGTCAGCACAGGCTTCAGCTGCCTCTAGAAGAGGTGACGTATCATAGCCGACTCTCTTCTTTCATGTCTGGTAGCGCGCATGTGCACATCTCCGCTATTTTCACAGCAGAGACCGCACATGCGCGCTTCCGATGTGTATTCTCCATTAGACAGTCCTGGTCCTTTTTCCTGGAGTCGCACTTTAACTCCAAGAATCTGACTTTTCTGCCATCCTGACAGTTGTAGCAGGAGCGCGGCACACATATCGTAACGAAAAACACTACATGGTCCAAAGAAAAGCAGCATCGAAAAACCATGTAAAAGTTTATCTGCCGTTATGCAAATTCCCACCTGCACTGGTGGGGGAGGGGGGAACAATGTGACAAATATAAACAGCATCCATGATCAATGTGAACAATGACGTATCTACAATAAGCACAGGTAACATCTGTGTGTGCAGAACATACAATAAATACTGTGTCTCATCAATGTGTATACAGGACATGTGATACATTGTGTATAAAACCGCCATCAGATATTTACAATTCTCTATAATGAGTGAATTTATTCTGATTGGAATATTCAGAGTCGGGGGAGGAATTTTTTTACTTATTGAGGCAATTGGCCTCCACCTTGTGTTTTTTTTTTTTTTTTTTGCCTTCCTCTGGATCAACATAGTAGGATTATTGGTTGGACTTCTGGTGTCTTTTTTCAATCTTATTAACTATGAATGTAATGATGTAATAATATGCAATTAACTTTAAAGGGGTCCTCCAAGCTTATGAAAAATGCAGAAAATGACCTTTGTGACAGAATGCCCACCAGATGATGCCACCACAGCCCAGAAATAATTATTTTTCATTTTCATTATGTTGTGCATTACTGTTGTTTTCATTTTGCTAGGGCGGAATTACCCTGTAAAAGACTACAATTCCCATGATTCCTCTTCTGTCTCACAGACATTGCCTATATTTACAGCAGCCTGCATGCCCCTCTATTACAAGGTGTAAGGTAGTGCTGTAATTGATCACTGGCAGGAATTCACTAAACGGTTTACGCCACCGGCGTAGAAAAGTCACAAATTTTCATTTTTTTTTAAGTAGCAAGAAAAGTGGGTGGGCTTAGGCCTCATTCACATGACAGGGTTTCCCGGCCGGGTGCCGACCGTTCATAAATCGGCCGGCACCCGGCTGCATTAGGAATAATAGACCCCTAATGGTGCTATTCACACGACCGATTTTTTGACGGCCGGGAAAACCGGCCGTCAAAAAATAGGACATGCTCTATTTTCGGCCGGGTGCCCGGCCGCCCGGCTCCCATAGAAGTCTATGGGGCCGGGTAATACACGGCCATCACCGGAATGTGTCCCGAGTGATGGCCGGGTTTTCCGTCGCTTGCGCTCTATCTCCTCCTCCTCACAGCGCAGAGTGCATGTGAGGAGGAGGAGTTTATGCCATTCGGACGAATGGCATCGCTGTACACAGTGTGGCAGGGCCGGGGTGTACAGCAGGTGGAGGGAGCGCTGCGCTGGCTCCCTTCCCCTGCTTGTTTTAAAAGCGCCCTGGCCCGGCGACACCTTCGATGGCGCCGCTAGCAGCTGCAGCTGCTGCGGCTGCTACTACTGTAGCGACGCCACTATATGCTAGCCGCACTTTAGCTCATTGAAGGAGCGGAATCCCCGTGTTTTCAGGGATTCCGCTCCTGGACAGAGCGCTTGATGTCTCTGTCCATATCTGGGCAGTGACATCAGGGGAAACTCCTGAAGCGGAATCCCCGAACACATAATAATAATAATAATAATAATCTTTATTTATATAGCGCCAACATATTACGCAGCACTTTACAATTTAGAGGGGACATGAAACAAACAATATCAGACATTACATAGTGACAAAGTTCATTTACAATTCAAACCTGGGGAGTGAGGACCCTGCTCGCAAGAGCTTACAATCTATGAGGACATAAGGGAGACACAAAGTGTAACAGTGTTTGTTCTGCACAATGGTCCGGCCATTTTTATACACATGCGGTGGTAACATAAAGCTGCATGAGCCGGTCACCAGCCACTATCCGTGTATGACGGACATGAAGAGAAGGAGTGTGAGGGAATCTTATTCTGATGACTAATCTAAATGGAGGGCCATGGAAAGGAGTCAGATTAGGGAATGTTATAGGCCTGTCTAAATAGATGTGTTTTCAGGGCACGTTTAAAACTGTGGATATTGGGAATTAATCTGATTGTCTGGGGTAGCACATTCCAGAGGACGGGTGCAGCACGAGAGAAATCCTGGAGACGGTAGTGGGAGGTTCGGATTATGGAGGATTTTAATCTAAGGTCGTTGGCAGAACGTAGAGCCCGAGTAGGGTGGTAGACAGAGATGAGGGAGGAGATGTAAGGAGGTGCAGCACTGTGGAGAGCTTTGTGGGTGAGAGTAATAAGTTTGAATTTTATTCGGAAGGGGATGGGCAACCAGTGCAGTGACTGGCACAGATTAGAGGCGTTGGTGTAGCGGTTGGTCATAAAGATGAGCCTGGCTGCTGCATTGAGGATAGATTGGAGAGGGGAGAGTTTAGTGAGGGGAAGACCGACTAGTAATGAGTTACAGTAGTCAAGACGAGAGTGAATCAGAGCAACAATGAGAGTTTTGGCAGTTTCCTCCGTAAGAAAAGAGCGGATTCTGGAGATGTTTTTGAGGTGAAAATGACAGGAGCGTGAAAGTGATTGTATGTGAGGAGTAAAGGAAAGATCTGAGTCAAAAATAACCCCGAGACAGCGGGCGTGCTGCTTAGAAGTTATGATAGTGCCACACACAGAGATGGAGACATCAGGTTTAGGGAGGTTAGTAGATGGTGGGAACACAAGGAGCTCAGTTTTAGAAAGATTCAGTTTCAGATAGAGAGAGGACATGATGTTAGAGACAGCGGACAGACAATCACTGGTGTTCTGTATTAGAGCAGGGGTGATGTCACGGGAAGAGGTATATAATTGGGTGTCATCAGCGTAGAGATGGTACTGGAAGCCAAATCTGCTGATGGTTTGTCCAATAGGAGCTGTGTAGAGAGAAAAGAGGAGTGGACCTAGGACTGATCCCTGAGGAACCCCGATATCAAGGGGAAGAGGAGAAGAGGTGGAACCAGCAAATGACACACTGAATGAGCGGTCAGAGAGATAGGAGGAAAACCAAGAGAGAGCCGCGTCCTTGAGGCCAATAGAGTGGAGCATGTTAAGTAGGAGTTTGTGGTCTACAGTGTCAAAGGCTGCAGAGAGATCCAAAAGAATCAGGAGAGAGGATTTACCGTCCGATTTAGCCGCCAAGAGATCATTTGAGACTTTAGTAAGGGCAGTTTCTGTGGAGTGTAGAGTGCGGAAACCAGATTGTAAGGGGTCAAGAATGGAGTTAGCAGAGAGATAGCGGATAAGGCGAGAGTAGACCAAGCGTTCCAGGAGTTTGGAGATGAAGGGCAGATTAGAGACTGGTCGGTAGTTGGCAGCGCTGGATGGGTCAAGTGTTGGTTTTTTCAATAATGGGTTTATAATGGCATGTTTAAAAGCGGAGGGAAAGATACCAGAGGAAAGAGAGAGGTTAAATATTTTAGTCAGGTGACCAGTGACCGCTAAGGAGAGGGACTGGAGGAGGTGTGAGGAGACAGGATCACTAGGGCAGGTAGTAGGACGAGAAGAAGAGAGGAGCCTCGAGACTTCTTCTTCAGTTATTGGGTCAAATGCTGAGAGTGAAGAAGAGGGAGTGCGGGGGGGAAGGGGATCGATGTTACTAGGGGACTGGGAGATAATATCATGCCGGATGTTGTCAATTTTAACTTTAAAATAATTGGCCAGGTCTTCAGCACTGAGATCTGTGATTGGCGTCTGCACTTTAGGACTAAGGAGGGAGTGAAAAGTATCAAAGAGGCGTTTTGGATTATTAGATAGTGTGGAGATGAGAGAAGTGAAGTAGACTTGTTTGGCGCGGTGAAGGGCAGAGTTGTAAGTTTTGAGCATAAATTTGTAATGGAGGAAATCTGCATCCAAATGCGATTTTCTCCACAGTCGTTCAGCACATCTCAAGCACCGCTGAAGAAAGCGGGATTGAGGCGTGTGCCAGGGTTGTCGTCGTCTTTGTCGGGTGGTTCGGAGTGTAGTGGGGGCTGCTTCATCCAATTCCCCTTCAGGAGTTGCCGCTGATGTCACTGTCCAGATCTGCCCGACCCGGAACGGATGCAAAACTTTATGCAAATCGATTTTACCGGCCGACACTCGGGCTCGGGCGGGACCCGGTCGTGTGAATCCCGCCTAAGGTGGGAAGGAGCGGGGCCATCGTCGGTCCGACATATTTAGGGCTTGTCCACACGTAGCGGAATTGCTGCATATTTTCCGTCCGGAATTGTTGACGGAAAATACGCAGCAGAATACAGTAGCAGCAAAGTGGGGGGGATTTAACAAATCTCATCCACACGCTGTGTAAAAATTCCATCCAGAAATAGACCCGCGGTGCGTATTTTTCATACCTCAGCAAGTCAATACCTGCTGCGGAAGGTGGACTGAATTGCTGCCTTTTCAGAGGAGACGTCACCATCTCCCATCACTGAGAAAAACGCAGCAAAATCCGCACCATTCTCTGCAGTAAAAAAAACTACAGGAAACGGTGCAGCGGAATCTCTGCTACTGTCAACGATAATATTTTACTTTTTTTAAAACGATACGACCGGCAGAGGCAGGAGATACACAGCAGGAGCGTGCTTGTGTGACTACTTGGCAGACTGGTTTACAGACATTTTACCTACAGACAGTACGTTAGTAAATGACTAATCTTACTGCATGTCAACCATCTGCACATCATTTTTAAAGACTGGAAAATTCCTTTAAAGACTCAGCGGAAATTCTTCCAATCATATCGCTACATACCGGGACCAGACGATGAGAGATATCCCACGTTCTCACCTGTCCAAAACCTCCACATATATAATGTAGACATGTTATCAATTTTTTGGGAGAGGCGCCGAGCTGCATCAATGTGTCTGACATCATAAATTTGCGCTGTCAGTGCCATCTCTTGTCCTGTGCCAGCTATATTGGGATAAAGGCACAGGACAATTTAAAGTGACAGTACAATTATTTTTTCATATAACTACTTTCTTTTTTAGGCCTAAATTTTTGAACCCCTTGAAGCTTT
Organism: Rhinoderma darwinii; assembly: GCF_050947455.1. Lineage (NCBI taxonomy): Eukaryota > Metazoa > Chordata > Amphibia > Anura > Rhinodermatidae > Rhinoderma > Rhinoderma darwinii. Next base: position 69,783,063 of record NC_134695.1, read on the forward strand.
CATTTTTAAAATGATTACCAATATCATAGCTCAGTAGTTGTCAATTTTACAAGATTCCTTTAAAGGGGTATTCCCATCCCAGAATATGCTATAAATATAGGGAGAATGGGTTCCATTCACTGATTCTTGGCTGCCACATTCTCTATACAGTATAACAGAGAGGTTGGTGGTCGCTGCTTGCACGGCCCTTTTGGTATCTCTCAAGCGTGGCCACCTCTCCACTGAAATGTAGAGACAATGTGGCTGCCTGGAATCCACCAACTGGGGTCTTATGAATATGCCATAAATGCTTGAGATGGGAATACCCCTTTAAATCAGTGCCTAAATGTGAGTGCCACCTCACTTAAATTTAATCTGAGCTCTCTTATAGGGAAGGTGTCGTGATTTTTTTTTTTTTTGATCATATTGCTTTTAATATGATATTAACATAAATGTTATTTATTTGTGTTCTCATGTTCTACTTTTTACTTTGCTCTTACTTTTACTTCTCTATGGGGGCTGCCATTTTTTTTTCATCTCTGTATGTGTCGATTAACGACACATACAGAGATGGAATACGGCACATACATCCCCATAGAGAATGCGAACGGGAGCCGTTCCATTCACTGCAGCGTACGCCGTCTGTGTGCGCATGCGCCGCTCCCACACAGACCAAAACGAAGCTCGTTCGCAGAGCGAAATCCGGCGCCATTTTCATGTGGACCGGAAGCCACGGCAGGACAGTAAGATGACGACTTCTGGACGCGGCTTCTGGCCATATGTTCAAGGAAGCGAAGGTGCAAGGAATAGGAGCGGAGGCGGTGGAGGCGGCAGGAGAAGGTAATTTATGTTTGTGTTATACTCTCTGCTGAGCCCTGTATCTAATCCTCCTACACTGTGCAGTCGCTCAGAAAATTGCGGCACACAGTGTAGGAGGGTTGAAGATTCAAACCCCTCCTTCTCCTTGTACTAGCCAGAATAAGGGAGGGGGGATAGTGTGAGGACACTAGAGGAGAGTGTTTCCACCCCAAATTTGCAGCATAAAGCAATGAGGTTCCTTTACCACATTGACCATGCTGCAATTTTGGGAACTGCTCCCTCTAGTGGTCAGCACATGGAAAGGTTATAAATTAGAATCTAATTTATAATATTTCCTGACTTGTGAAAAAAATTAAAACAATGTGTAATCACTTAAATAATAATTGTTTAACTAAAAAATAAATAATTTTCTAGCGACACATTCCCTTTAAAGGGGTTATGACATGAATCAATTAGTAATAAGAATGACAGAACATGTAATAATTACTATGTTTTACATTCACATCTATTACAAAACTTTTCCTGCATCAAATTATTTGACTTACTTTTCCTTTATAGCGCCCCCTGGTGTTGATGCTCATCCCTTTTCAGTGCTTCCACCTTCACTTTTACTTACGTGAGGAATCACATGACCAGAGACAACGTGTTTGTCCTCTGAAGAATTCTCAATCACCACTGCTGTACAGTAAAGCTCTTTTCACATCTGCGAATCATCGCAAATTCCGTAGTTTTTACAGAAAAAAATAACGGACATCGTGATGGAAACTCGACGTAACTCATTAAAGTCAATGGGTTCTGTCAGGCTACATTAGTTTCCATCAAGCAACAGATCTGGCGACTCCGATTTTTTTTATTGCTCTGCTCCTATAACGGCGCGCCCTTAGGAGCCCATATTTAGTGGCCATTTAAAGATGATGTTGAATAGTAAGCAAGTGGTTAACAAAACCACAGTGTCCCCATAAACAGCCCCATCTGGGGAGTGTACCCTGTGTAGTCTGATCCTGCCGCCACGTGTTACTCCCTTCCATCGGCCTCCTATTTTTCTCTCTGTAATTTATCACAAAGAGGGGACAGAGGGCGTGAAGTGACACCTGATTGCAAGATCAGACTACATAGATTTTGTTTGTAGTCTGTTACCATAGAGACCCATAGGTCTGCATAGAAGCTGTACACACAAAACAGTAGGAGATTTGTAACCAAGACTATTTACAAAGTTGCTTAATGTTTTATTTTATTCTAGATGAAATGGAGAAATAAAAATATGGTTGCAATAGTATATATACCCTACTATACCCGGCTTCTCCCCCTCAACAGGCAGTTTTTACCGTAAAAACAGCTGCAGCAGGAAGGAAGGAAGGCTTAAAGAGCTGCGCTGTGCCTGTAATACTCTTATTGAAGGAGGAGTCGGCTCTGGACTCTGCACCTAATAAACAGAAACTAGAAAAGTGAGTGGATGATGTATTCTCAGAAGTCACAAGCTTCACTATTATACAGGCAACAATGGCTGCTGATCCAGGGACCTCCAAGTACAGGGACCAAGTCATCAGGGTCACCTACCTACTGACTGCCATCGATGTCTCCTGTCTGTTCATGCAGTTTGCGGTGACACCGGTAAGTGGTGGTGACTGAGACTGTGGGTTGTTTCTGGTGCATAGCTGAACATCTACATACAAAGCTGAGTAGTTTCATTAATACATTGCATTACTTATGTTATACCGATCCTGAGTTTCAGACAGTGTTCTACTACAGAGCTGCATTCACAATTCTGCAGGCTTCAGAGCTGAACCTTTCTAGCAATCCTTGTAGACTCAATGTCTGTAGAGCTCTGGTGATTGCAGTGTACAGTAATGTTCTGTAGGAAAATCTAACTGCCTCCTGCATTATAGGAGCTCAGCTAAGCTGTTAGCAGTGTGTTTCAATAAGCTTTTTGACTATTTCCAAAGAAACATGTAAAATTATGACTGCAGCTCTGTAGTATAATACAGGCTGTTACTCAGGATCAGTACAGGATAAGTAATGTAATGTATGTACACAGTAGCTCCACCAGCAGAATAGTGAGTGCAGCTCTGGAGTATAATACAGGATGTAACTCCAGACTAGTAAAGGATAAGTAATGTAATGTATGTACACAGTGACCCCACCAGCAGAATAGTGAGTGCAGCTCTGGAGTATAATACAGGCTGTTACTCAGGATCAGTACAGGATAAGTAATGTATATACACAGTGACTCCACCAGCAGAATAGTGAGTGCAGCTTTGAAGTATAATACAGGATGTAACTCAGGATCAGTACAGGATAAGTAATGTACACAGTGACTCCACGAGCAGAATAGTGAGTGCAGCTCTGGTGTATAATACAGGATGTAACTCAGGATCAGTACAGGATAAGTAATGTAATGTATGTATACAGTGACTCCACCAGCAGAATAGTGAGTGCAGCTCTGGAGTATAATACAGGATGTAACTCAGGATCAGTACAGGATAAGTAATGTAATGTATGTATACAGTGACTCCACCAGCAGAATAGTGAGTGCAGCTCTGGAGTATAATACAGGATATAACTCAGGATAAGTAATGTAATGTATGTATACAGTGACTCCACCAGCAGAATAGTGAGTGCAGCTCTGGAGTATAATACAGGATGTAACTTAGGATCAGTACAGGATAACTAATGTAATGTATGTACACAGTGACTCCACCAGCAGAATAGTGAGTGTAGCTCTGGAGTATAATACAGGATGTAACTCAGGATCAGTACAGGATAAGTAATGTAATGTATGTACACAGTGACTCCACCAGCAGAATAGTGAGTGCAGCTCTGGAGTATAATACAGGATGTAACTCAGGATCAGTACAGGATAAGTAATGTAATGTATGTACACAGTGACTCCACCAGCAGAATAGTGAGTGCAACTCTGGAGTATAGTACAGGCTATAACTCAGGATCAGTACAGTATATGTAATGTTATGTAAGTACACAGTGACTCCACCAGCAGCTGCAGTGATCTGGGGTCTATTTGTTTAGGGGTCTGGTTTGTGTCTGTATTTGTTTAGGGGTCTGGTCTGGGGTCTGCATTCATTTTGGGGTGACAAAGGGGATCGTATAAACTACCTGTGATTCAAATGCATGCAGTTGGGGCGTGTCCTATACAATTGGGCGGGGCATGTGTTAAAAGAATATATCACTTCTGTAAATCTCCCTGATTTTACTCCTCAAAAGTTGGTAAGTATGTAATAGAAGTATACTAGGGAATCACATTCACAGTGATTACACCTTGTAGCTAATACAACCAGGATTATAAAATGTCACAATGCCATCACTTTCACCTAATGTCAATCAGTATACAGATGGGGTGTTTTCTCTGGTCATTGCGCTGGTGACTCCTCCCTTCCCCTGTATGTGACTCTGCCCTTCCCTGTAAGTGACTCCTCCCTTCCCCTGTAGGTGACTCCTCCCTTCCCCTGTAACTCCTCGCTTCCCCTGTAAGTAACGCCTCCCTTCCCCTGTAAGTGACTCCTCCCTTCCCCTGTAAGTAACTCCTCCCTTCCCCTGTGAGTGACTCCTCCCTTCCCCTATAAGTGATTCCTCCCTTCTCCTGTATGTGACTCCTCCCTTCCACTGTAAGTGGCTGCTCCCTTCCCCTGTAAGTAACTCCTCCCTTCCCATGAAAGAAACTCCTCCCATCACCTGTAAGTGACTCCTCCCTTTCCCTGTTAGTGACCCCTCCCTTTCCCTGTAAGTGACTGCTCCCTTCCCCTGTAAGTCACTCCTCCCTTCCCCTGTATGTGACTCCTCCCTTCCCCTGTATGTGACTCCTCCCTTCCCCTGTATGTGACTCCCCCCTTTCCCCTGTATGTGACTCCCCCCTTTCCCCTGTATGTGACTCCCCCCTTTCCCCTGTATGTGACTCCTCCCTTTCCCCTGTATGTGACTCCTCCCTTCCCCTCTGAGTGACTCCTCCCTTCCCCTCTGAGTGACTCCTCCCTTCCCCTCTAAGTGACTCCTCCCTTTCCCCCGCTGATAAGCTTCTATTGTTTTTTTATTATACCTATTTTTATGTAACATCCCTTCTTTCATTTCTAAAGTATCTGGCTAGGAATCTCGGCTTGGACACGGTTGGTTTCGGATATTTGCAGACTGTCTTCGGCATCCTTCAGCTGGTGGGAAGCCCTGTTTTCGGCAGGTAAATCATTTGAATTTTTTTTTTCATGTGCTTTATTTATTTTTATCACAGGCTAAGCATGGTTATTCTGTTACAGATCTAATTTTATGCCCCCAGTCACCCAACACAATTCTAATTTTGAATGTTCTGAAAGGAGCACAGAGTATTTCAGGAAATGATTGTGCTGATCTTGGGGGGTGAGGCAGTGACTTGTCCACTCATGTGTTGATGTTAGTCAGGATTGAGGGGATGGAGGCAAGTTGAAGGTCACAGACTGAGAGTTAGGCCTTATTCACATGGTCATGTTCAGTCCGTGAGATACAGATCATATGTTCAGAAAGCTGGACTTCTAGCATCATAGTCATCCATGACACTGTAAGTCACTGCCTCACCGCGGGACTACCGTCTCGTATTGAAAACATGATTACAGTACAGTACGGGACAGTATTCCCATGGGGAGGCAGGGACTCCTGGCGTCCTACATTACTATGACGCTAGGAGTGCGGCTCCCTGAAATATGTCCCGTCCAGGAAATGCAACCGACATACAATCTGTATCTCACGGACTGAACATGGCCGCGTGAATAAGGTCTTACATACTAGAGGGAGCAAGATCCCTTAGGCTATGTTCACACGGAGTATTTTGGGGGAGGAATATCTGCCTCAAAATTCCGTTTGGAACTTTGAGGCAGATATTCCTCTCCCTGCACGCTGATTTTCGCGGCAATTATCGCGCCGTTTTTCGCCCGCGGCCATTGAGCGCCGCGGGCATAAAACAGCGAGATATACGCTTTCTCCTGCCTCCCATTGAAGTCAATGGGAGGTCGGAGGCGGAAGCGCCCGAAGATAGGGCATGTCGCTTCTTTTTCCCGCGAGGCAGTTTTACTGCTCGCGGGAAAAAGACGCCGACGCCTCCCATTGAAATCAATGGGAGGCGTTCTCGGGCCGTTTCTGCCGAGTTTTGCGACGCGGTTTCCGCGTCAAAAAACTCGGCAAAAGACCCCGTGTGAACCCAGCACAGAGTATTTCAGGTGAGGACTGTGCTGATCTTGTGGGGGTTGCCATCTGTCCACTCAGTCAATTATGTCAGTGAGCAGAAAAGGGGCTGCATGTGACAGGGTAATGGTGCGAGGGGACGACAACTGGAGATAGGTGGGAGGTCAGAAACGAAGATTAAAATAAGCAAGGAGCAGGATCCCCAGCAGCACAGAGTATGTCAGGAGAGGAGTATGGTGCTTTTGTGGGGGGCAGGGACCTGTCCACTCATGTGATGATCTTAGTGAGGACAGAGCTGAGCTACTTATTACCACCCCCAATCAGGATGAAAGGGCAAGCTCTAAATAAAATTGGCGAATTTAAAGGGGTCTGTCAAAAAGTCATATCTTGGCTCTAGCTCTGCTTTTGAAGATACAAATAACCTACTTATTTATTTAATTTCCATCTATTATAACTGGACTGAGGGGCAGATTCTTTCTTGGCCACGTCCTTTATTAAATAATTCAGAGGCGGGAAAGAGATTGGGCGCTGAGTGTCCGGAGATGTAATGAGGTCAGTCACTTCTGTCCCAGAGAGTCTTATGTAAGGTGTCAGTGACCTCAGCATATCCCCGGGACACAGGTAAATCATTTATAATGTCACGGTCACTTTGCAACAATGTTTCAGCTTGTTACAGGCATCAAGCGAAAGAAAAACATTGTAACAACAAAAGAATTCTATGAATGATTGCTGCAGATTATACGACCCCTACCCTGTACAACCGATGCCTGAGACAGACATTAACTGATGCAGTCATAAAGTCAAGCATTAGGGTCAGTTCACACGTTGCATAAATACTGCAGATTTTTCCCAAAGGAATTAGTTGCGGAAAATCTGCATTAAATACAGTAGCAGCAAAGTGGAATCTCATCCACTCGCTGCGTAAATACTGAGCTGAAAAAAATGCTCAGAAATTTACCTGCGATTCAGAGTTTTATTCCGCAGAGTGTCAATTGTATTTGCGTAAACGCTGCTTATTTGTTGCGGGTTTTCCCGATTTAATTCAAAAGGAGGTAAAACCTGCAATTCCGCTGCAAAAAAACGCAATTTTGCAAAAAAAAAAATCGTATACTTACCCAGGAGTCTGTGTTTCTTTCTCCAGGCCGGCCTCCTGGGATGACGTTTCATCCCATGTGACTGCCGCTGCAGCCAATCACAGACTGTAGCGGCGGTAACATGGGATGAAACATCATCCCAGGAGGCTGGCCTAGATGACATCAGGGGGTCGGCCTACTGTGATAACGCTTCATCCCATTTGATCGCCGCTGCAGCGGTCTCCTGGGATGAAACGTCTTCCCAGGAGGCCGGGCTGCTAGCAGGCTGTCTAAGTGCTGTAGTTTTCCGCAGCGAACATTCCGGGCAAAAGACTGCACCACAGTTTGGTGCGGTTGTTCGCCTGGAATTCCCTGCGGCGCACAGGGCAGATTTGCTGCATGCTTTTACGCAACGTATCCGCCCCGTCTGAACTCAGCCTAAGGCTTTATTCAGACGAACGGGAATTACGTCCGTGCAACGTGCGTGATTTGCACGCACGTTGCACGGACCTATATTAGTCTATGGGGCCGTGCAGACATGTCCATGATTTTTACTCAGCGTGAGTCCGCTGAAAAAAAGTCACGACATGTCCGTTCTTTGGACATTTTGCGAAAATCACGCACCCATTGAAGTCAATGGGTGCGGGAAAAGAATGCATGCCGCACGGAAGCACTTCCGTGCGAACTGCGTGATTCGCGCAACAGCTGTCAAAAGGATGAATGAAAACAGAAAAGCACCACGTGCTTTTCTGTTTACAAACATCTAAATGGAGTGTCATTATGATGGCGGCTGCGCGAAAAGCACGCAGCCGCGCATCATATGCTGCAGCCACACGGAGCTGTTAAGTGGCTTTTGCGCGCGCAAAACGCTGCGCTAGTGTGAACCCAGCCTAAGCCTATCTGTCAAGCTCTGTAGCAGATTCAGAGTTTAGTGGCTGAAACAATCAGGCAGGAGGGTGCTAATAGCACGAGTAGTCACGTAACAGTTTCAGAACACATATGAGCCACAACAGTTTGTAGCATAAGGCAGAGACGTGGTCAGGAAACAATCCAAGTTCGGTACACAGATAGGCGGCAAGTAAACAGTTTGTAGAGCGGCAGCAAGTAACTAGACAAAAGGTAGAAAGCTCAATAATCTGGCAAGGAGGAAGTGCAAGGTCCAGTCTTATATAGGAAGCCAAAAGGACGAGACCAATCAGGCAATCAAGACAAGGCATTCAGAGAGGCAAGAATCAAGAGAACCTAGACAATAGATTCAGCTTTGGAACTTTCCAGCATTTCAGATGACTCTATGAGAAGACTTACTGTAAAAAAAATAGAGAGAAAATTAAGAAAAGGATCAATGGACACCTGCTGTAACTTTTGACCATGTAGGCTGAAGCTGGTGAGGACTTGGCCATTGCGTGGCTGTTCCATAGGATGACCAGCAGAGGTCGCTCTTTATTATAATCTTCAGTGTTTCCATCATTTACTATTTGCTGCTTTCTTCCAGGTTTTCGGATCAGTATGGTCCTCGTGCAGCTCTTACACTTTCCTTCCTTTCTGCGTCCACCTATTACCTGATCCTTGCATTTACCACCAACATTCCCTTCCTGTTCCTGTCCCGGCTTCCATCCGTTTTCATGCAAGGTCTTCCAGGTACTGGGTTTGTATGGGATGGGGAAAAAAAAGACAAAGGTGTTACAAAAATATTATTTTGCAATGTAAGGTGTTGGCTGCACTGTATACTATTGTTATTTAGGCAACCGTATAAAGGCGTTTTTGGCCAATATATGGCCCTGTGTGGTAGTTATAGTTTGGTATGGCTATTTGTACACTGTATGACAATACATCATATGGGGAAGGGGCCAGAACAGAAGGTAGCGCACAGGGCAACATCTAACATAGGGCCGGCCCTAGTCTTCATATATGGGTAAATTCTCACATAATTGGGTTGCTGCAAGAAGCCGCACTGCGACTACATCTGCCAAACTGTGGCAACAAAACCTCGGTTTTCTGAACACACTTAAATTTGATACATTGGAATGGCTCTATATCTGCCAGAAACAAGGACACCCGAGGAAATACTGGGAAAGGTTGATGAGACGCTTGTTTAATAAACAAGATATATATAATTTTTTTTAAATTAAATCAATGGGCCTTTTTTTCCGTGCGTTCAATCAGGGGTGGGGGGGGGGGGTTCTGTCTTGTTAAATTTAAAGTGTAGTTAAACGTTTGACAAACTGAGAAATAAATGTATCGGTGCACGGACTCAATAGAAAGTCTGGAAAAAGCCGAACAGACACAAGCAGCGGAGCGCTCACACGAGGGCTTCAGCTGCTTCGTTCTAGCGATTGGTGGGGGTCTCAGTGCTCAGACCCCCACCAATCCAAACTTCTGACATATCACTATGACATGTCAGAAGTTTGTTAAATGTTTAGCTGCACTTTAAGGGAAATTATTATTTTTATTTTCATGACCTTTGTGTTAATATCTGTGATTTTGAATAATGACAGAATAAACGATTTTGGGGAAAAAAAAACAACTCAGTTTTACTGCTGTGCTGCATAATTTTTTTTAACCTAAAATGATCTTGTAACGTTTTCTATGCATAAACCACATAGGATATAGTGATATAGATATATTGTGTCCCTTTCTTTCCAATAGCGTTGGAAACAACTGTGATAAAACCGCGAGGTATAAGCAATGTTGAGGTTAAAAAAAAATTAAAAATGCATCAGTGTTGGCTGCATTTTTACAAAACAGAATGTGTGACAAAAAAAATACTAGATGTGTGACAGAAGAATAGAATTGAGTAAAATGTGCAATGTTTGTTATGTCCACTAGATGGAGACATTCTACCATTTTATTGCTTACTACAAAGTGAAATGGAAAAAAAAACCATAATAATTGCAAACTCAGTGGCGCTGCCAGTTATATACCGCCTGGTGATTGATTTTTCTTTTATTTTTTTTTAGCTTAAAACAGCCTGTGTCTACTAATAATTCTGAAGGACAAGGGCTGTCCAAATTAGGGATCATGGAGAATTACAGGATCCCTTCCTGTAATTCTCCATGATCCCTAATTTGGACAGTTATATTTCTATATATTATTTTTCTCCATTGATTTCAATAGGGTAAAACTAAAATATGCACCCGTGGTTTTAGGAATGTTTCTGTTTATTTCAAAGGGTTGTCCAGTTTCAGCAAAAAAAATATTATTCGTTGTATAATAAAAAGTTATAAGATTTTAGAATATACTTTCTGTATCAATTTTTCATGGTTCTCAAGATCTCTGCTTGCTGTCATTTAGTAGGAAACCTTCAATATTGCATCTGTGTGTCCATCAGTTGACTAGGACAGATTTTTATTCACTATGAGTAAACTATGGAAGTTTCCATTGAATGACAGCAAACAGAGATCTTGGAAATAATGAGACATTGAGGTAGATGGTACAGTGAATGAAATAAGTATTTGATCCCTTGCTGATTTTGTATGTTTGCCCACTATCAAAGACATGAACAGTCTAGAATTTTTAGGCTAGGTTAATTTTACCAGTGAGAGATAGATTATATAAAAAAAATTTTAAAAAATCACATTGTAAAAATTATATATATTTATTTGCATTGTGCACAGAGAAATAAGTATTTGATCCCTTTGGCAAACAAGACTTAATACTCGGTGGCAAGCACAGCAGTCAGACGTTTTTTGTAGTTGATGATGAGGTTTGCACACATGTTAGATGGAATTTTGGCCCACTCCTCTTTGCAGATCATCTGTAAATCATTAAGATTTCGAGGCTGTCGCTTGGCAACTCGGATCTTCAGCTCCCTCCATAATTTTTCGATGGGATTAAGGTCTGGAGACTGGCTAGGCCACTCCATGACCTTAATGTGCTTCTTTTTTAGCCGCTCCTTTGTTGCCTTGGCTGTATGTTTCGGGTCATTGTCGTGCTGGAAGACCCAGCCACGAGCCATTTTTAATGTCCTGGTGGAGGGAAGGAGGTTGTCACTCAGGATTTGACGGTACATGGCTCCATCCATTCTCCCATTGATGCGGTGAAGTAGTCCTGTGCCCTTAGCAGAGAAACACCCCCAAAACATAATGTTTCCACCTCCATGCTTGACAGTGGGGACGGTGTTCTTTGGGTCATAGGCAGCATTTCTCTTCCTCCAAACACGGCGAGTTGAGTTAATGCCAAAGAGCTCAATTTTAGTCTCATCTGACCACAGCGCCTTCTCCCAATCACTCTCAGAATCATCCAGATGTTCATTTGCAAACTTCAGACGGGCCTGTACATGTGCCTTCTTGAGCAGGGGGACCTTGCGGGCACTGCAGGATTTTAATCCATTATGGCGTAATGTGTTACCAATGGTTTTCTTGGTCACTGTGGTCCCAGCTGCCTTGAGATCATTAACAAGTTCCCCCCGTGTAGTTTTCGGCTGAGCTCTCACCTTCCTCAGGATCAAGGATACCCCACGAGGTGAGATTTTGCATGGAGCCCCAGATCGATGTCGATTGACAGTTATTTTGTATGTCTTCCATTTTCTTACTATTGCACCAACAGTTGTCTCCTTCTCACCCAGCGTCTTACTTATGGTTTTGTAGCCCATTCCAGCCTTGTGCAGGTCTATGATCTTGTCCCTGACATCCTTAGAAAGCTCTTTGGTCTTGCCCATGTTGTAGAGGTTAGAGTCAGACTGATTCATTGAGTCTGTGGACAGGAGTCTTTTATACAGGTGACCATGTAAGAGCTGTCTATAATGCAGGCACCAAGTTGATTTGGAGCAGTAACTGGTCTGGAGGAGGCTGAACTCTTAATGGTTGGTAGGGGGTCACATACTTATTTCTCTGTGCACAATGCAAATAAATATATATCATTTTGACAATGTGATTTTCTGTTTTTTTTAAAATATAATCTATCTCTCACTGGTAAAATTAACCTAGCCTAAAAATTCTAGACTGTTCATGACTTTGACAGCGGCCAAACTTACAAAATCAGCAAGGGATCAAATACTTATTTCCTTCACTGTATATTGGCTTTCAGTAAAGATGATTCCTCCATGTTTGCTAGGGGCCCAGATGATTGTAACTGATCTGACCACCGCCGAGGAACGCGCTGGTTCACTAGGAAAGCTCGGCCTCTGCTTTGGAATAGGGATCATTGTTGGATCTTCCCTCGGAGGCTACCTGGCTACAAGATTTGGGTGAGAACTAGTTAATGTGATCATAAAATATATCTTATATCAAATGTAGACTGATTTTAGACTGAAAAGTTCTATAACTTTCTAATATACTTTGTGTTTTAGTGTCACTATTTTCTAAATCTTGGCTTGCTGTCATTGAATGGGAACATTCATAATTACATCTAAAGACTGAAAACATGTGCAGACCTAATACATCTCACAGCTTAGTGCTTGCTACAATTGAATCTATTTTAGACAATTGTCTGTGACCTAAACAATGTGGACTCCAGACTGATACATTTTACCAGCTCCGATACATTGTGACAAACTAGAATAGATTTGTGCTGCTTATATTTTTAGCTTACAGAGGATTTTCTAAAGCTGGATATAATTGTAGTCAACTCTTAGCTGTGACTATGACTGTCGTTATTAGGTTTTCAACCTCTGGATATAAATAAAAGAGGTCTACATTCACTGACAGCAAACAGAAATCTTAAAAATGGTGTGAAATGAAAACACAAAGTCTATTAGAAAGCCACAAAGCTTTTGGTAATACAATGACCATTGAAAGGTCCGGGTGAGCTTTGTGACCAACTCTGTGAGGGTGGTAATGGCAGCCATATTGGTTGTCACCCAATTTTTCCAGAATGAGATATAATTAAGAAACATCTGAATTGAATATTAGAAGGCTCCACCTAGGGGGACGACTCAAGGACTTGTGTGTTCAGGTGACATGTTTCTTCCATTGGGATATCAGGTAGTAGGTGATCTACCAGGCAGGAGCTGAGTGATTGACTGACCCTTCCAGCTGGACAGATATAAACTCCCGTCTTTGTAGGATACTTGTCGGGTATCTAGGAGGTCTCCTGGGCATTCTGGAAGATTAGACAAGATACAAATAATACAGCAAAAACACAATACAAATCCAACCAAGTTCTTTATACTATGTAACAATTCCAATGCAGACTGTCCTGTACTGACCTCTAGTGGCCACATGAAAAACTGCACTGAAACAGCATATAGTGTGGTTATAAAAACTGACAGTCCACTAATACAGCACATCATCCAGCAGGGTCTATACTGTCCCTTTATATATAAGTAAACGACACAAGAGCTGATGTAATATAAAGATATATGACCCCAGAAACCCCACTGGAAGCTTGAATTGGCATACTCCAGATCCGTGACCTTATACAAGTCCATCCACATTCAGCTCTGCTTATCTTCTGGTCATTCATTGTCATGGCACATTAAAGGGACACTAACCCTAATGTGTGCGGCTTACAAAAGTGCAGTGTTATAATAGGAGCTGCTGATGTCATCAATACCACTGACGTCCCCTGCAGAAGAGTCCATCATATAATCTACTTATGGGATGCAGGGAAGACATGGAATTTGCATTCCTTGCCTTGTGTTTGTTTTATCGCCGATAGAGAATTGCTTATAATGCCTCCAATGTCTATCTATCTATCTATCTATCTATCTATCTATCTATCTATCTATCTATCTCATATCTATCTATCTATCTATCTATCTATCTATCTATCTATCTATCTATCTATCTATCTATCTATCTCATATCTATCTATCTATCTATCTATCTATCTATCTATCTATCTATCTATCTATCTATCTATCTATCTATCTATCTATCATCTATCTATCTATTTATCTATCCCATATCTATGGTAGTCTGACTAAGTAGTAGTCACATGGTACTGACGCGGTTGGGTGGGCGGTTTAATTGCAAGACCCTGTGCATTTTGGGCATTGTCTTCCTGGTACGTTACCTGTCAGTGTGACTCAGAGTCCTTCGCCTTGTCACTTCCTCCTGCGGACACATAAGGGTCTGTTTATTGTCCTGGAAACGAACATTTCTCACATACTTCTCAGAAGAAAGTTAGAATGGCCGAGCCTTTTTTCTACTTCATCTGATAAATTTCATCTTCCTCCATTCTTTCACAATATCCACCATTTGTCTCCACATGAGCAGTCACCAAACATAGGAAGATATTATTATACAAAAACTAAACTTTTGGACTGTCACTTTAAAGTCCACAGGTATACAGGCACACCGCTATGGGGGCATCTGTGTCTGACACAGATGGCATAATGTGCCAGGGTATTGTGTTAATGTGTTACTCATTGTATAGTGAAAAGTTCTCCAACTTTCTAATGTTTGTTTGGTTCAATTCCTCACTATTTCCAAGATCACTGCTTGCTGTCAGTGAAAGGGAGGACTCCTGTCCTGATGTTTGTTACAATGTATCAGTGCAGGTAAAATTCATCAGTCTGGTCTGCTAGCTGATAGAGGATCTATCTATCGCTGGATTAAGGGCATTTCTTAGTGTGGAGAGATATCACACCAGACACAAGCATGGAAGATTATTGGAAGTTTCCTGTCATGCCCGCTGAGTGTAGTTGTCCGCCGTCCCTGATGCTTTATTTAGCTGCTACAGTCCACTATTGTTGGTGGTGCACATGAGAGGGCGTATTATTCTGCAGCCAACACGATCTCATTTACTTCTGATTTCTGCAAAGAATAAGGAGATTATTTCCTGATGTCATGCAAGAAAAATGTAACTCCACTGGTCGCCCCACGCCACAATCTTGTTTACTTGATCTGTATAAATTAAAGGGCTCCAGTCCCCCTATAATAAAATAATCTTCAGTCAAATTGGTAACAATTTGGTTGAGCAGTTTCTTAGTAATAGATTTTCTTGGGATGTTGGGTGGTCGCCATTTCGGCTTCCACAAGAATTTTCACCCTTCTTCCCCAGGCTCCGGAATGTCAAATATACCAATATGCACAGTAACATACCCCCCCCCCCCCCGCACGTATTTCATAGTCAGGAACCTGGAAAAGTTTGGTAACAAGCGCTATAAGAGTTTGAATTGCAGCCATACTGGTAATCACACAACTTTCCCAGAATTGGATAGTACTAAGAAACAGCTAAGTGATGCATGTATGACAATATTCTTGCAGTAGGGATTCATGTTTTTTGTTTTAACCTCCCCACACATAGAGAGAGCCTGTGAGACCTGCTCCCCACCCCACACATAGAGAAAGCCTGTGAGTCCTGCTACCCCCACCCACACATAGAGAGAGCCTGTGAGTCCTGCTCCCCTACCCACACATAGAGAAAGCCTGTGAGTCCTGCTCCCCCCACCCACACATAGAGAAAGCCTGTGAGTCCTGCTCCTCCACCCACACATAGAGAAAGCCTGTGAGTCCGGCTCCTCCCGCCCACACATAGAGAAAGCCTGTGAGTCCTGCTTTCCCCTTCTCCACACAGAGTGATTGACCGCTGTATGAGTTTATATACAGGGAGCTAGAAAATGGCACAAAAAGACAACAAAGCGCACAATAGTGCATGAAACTGTGATATATAGGTGTGAACAGTGTGCAAGTGATGCTAACCTGGTGCGGTTATGCTGGGAGCATAACATCCAGTAGAGCAGAATCCAAAGATTGCCTCAACGGTATGGTGGTAGTAGAGTCATGTTGCAGCCCAGGACCCGGTTTGAGAACTTAGCAAAAAGTCTCAATGTAGATATGGAAGGAATAAAAGAAAAAGAACGGGTGCTTTCCTTGCGCTACCGATCGGAGTGATCATCCATAGAAGGTATAATCCATATGTCTCAAGGATAGAGATGAGATCAGTAATTGAAAGGGTTTATTGGTGCAGGTATATAAAATATAACACAACAGTAGACTGTTTAACAGCGGACTGTTTCGAAACCGGACCGGTTTCTTCCTCAGGTAGCATATAAATGAGTAGATGGGTGGGGTGTCGGTTAAATAACCGAATTAAAGGTCAGTTTGAGGTAAGAACTACCGGGTCAGGTATACAGGTCAAAATCTGTTAAACATACGTGTGGAACAATACACATAATGATACAAATAATTACAAACAGTTAAATAAAAATATTAGATAAAACAGTGTCTGCATTATATTTAAAAACTTAAATGACTTCCAAATATTATAATCCGGGGATAACTAACAGTTAAAAAGAATCCTTTATTAATAGGGTTTAAAAAAAATAAAATATATATATGTGTTTGTATTTTTTATCTTAAAAAATCTGCATGAATTAATAAAAATGAATAAAAGAGATCTATGAAAATAACTTCAATAGTTTTCTTATCATATTAATGATTTTAATGATATTAAGGATCTAAAATCATTAATATGATAAGAAAACTATTTTATATACCTGCACCAATAAACCCTTTCAATTACTGATCTCATCTCTATCCTTGAGACATATGGATTATACCTTCTATGGATGATCACTCCGATCGGTAGCGCCTGGAAAGCACCCGTTCTTTTTCTTTTATTCCTTCCATATATACAGGGAGGGCTGTGAATAACTGTGTGGGGGTGGGGAGCAGGACTCACAGGCTCTCTCTATGTGTGGGCAGGGGATGCAGGACTCACAGGCTCTCTCCATGTGTGGGCGGGGGATGCAGGACTCACAGGCTCTCTCTATGTGTGGGGGTGGGGGAGCAGGACTCACAGGCTCTCTCTATGTGTGGGGGTGGGGGAGCAGGACTCACAGGCTCTCTCTATGTGTGGGGGTGGGGGAGCAGGACTCACAGGCTCTCTCTATGTGTGGGGGTGGGGAGCAGGACTCACAGGCTCTCTCTATGTGTGGGCGGGGGATGCAGGACTCACAGGCTCTCTCTATGTGTGGGGGTGGGGGAGCAGGACTCACAGGCTCTCTCTATGTGTGGGGGTGGGGGAGCAGGACTCACAGGCTCTCTCTATGTGTGGGGGTGGGGGAGCAGGACTCACAGGCTTTCTCTATAAGTTCTGGCAGCAGTTAAATAGCTTATTGCAGGAAAATACCGAATCAAATCATATTAAACGATATACCCCCGAGCTCAGCGTTTCCCCCTCTATTTTGTTGCTGCTCCCAGATGGAGACCTGACAGATCCACTTTAAAAAAAAGTTTAAACTAATGTCTTATTTACACAAGGGTGTATTTCGGCTCATAATACAGTATTGCGGCCACTTAGTTCTGAGTGACGTTGCGTTTCATGGATTGTCAGTTCAGGGTTTTTAGGGGAGAAGTCAGATATAAAGCATGCCATGGAGCACCCTGCAAATTTTTTTGTGGGGTCTCTAAATATTTACCAAAATGTTGTAATGCAAAGCCCCGCTGAAATGCATAGCACCACGTTCGGTATCGATACAGATCTCAAATACACTCGTGGGCCTGAGGCCGAACTTTCTCCTTATTCCAGCGTCCACGTTCTGTACCCGTAGGTGACATGTGAGCAGGTGAGATGCATCAGAGATCAGAGCCCGGGAATGCTATCGATCTGGGGGAGCGGTCAGTGATTGGCGTCTCCTTACAGACAAAGGGTATGTGCACACACACTAATTACGTCCGTAATTGACGGACGTATTTCGGCCGCAAGTACCGGACCGAACGCAGTGCAGGGAGCCGGGCTCCTAGCATCATAGTTATGTACGATGCTAGGAGTCCCTGCCTCTCCGTGGAACTACTGTCCCGTACTGAAAACATGATTACAGTACGGGACAGTTGACCTGCAGCGAGGCAGGGACTCCTAGCATCGTACATAACTATGATGCTAGGAGCCCGGCTCCCTGCACTGTGTTCGGTCCGGTACTTGCGGCCGAAATACGTCCGTCAATTACGGACGTAATTAGTGTGTGTGCACATACCCTTACTGTCTCTGACTACCAGGAGGGGCGACACATGGATTATTATAGGGACTATTTCATGCTGTGCTTTACCTCATATGCTCCCGGTAGCTCTATACTGGAGCTCTTAGTGTATGGACAGCATTACATTACAATGCATTCTGGGAAAACCAAACCCCCCCTCCAGGTAACTTTTATAGGACTCGAGTGGGGTTTCAAGCCGGACCATCCCAAGCTATGAAAATAAAGGAGTAAGAGGCCCATCAGACACAAACGAGAGGAGGACTAGTTGTAGGGTGTGTAGAGGTAGCAGTCGTAAACCGGGCTCTGGTTTCTGAGTGGGCCCAAAAGCCCCTCTGCCACATAAAAATACATCAGTATTATAAATGGCACACAGTAGGGGGGGCCGTATTAGAGATTTTGCGTTGGGGCCCAGGGGCTTCAAGTTATGCCTCCAGTCCTTTAATTAGGTCAAAGATCATCAGTGGGGGCTCCAGCATCAGGTCCCCACCCTGCAGAATGGCTGCAAATAGCGCAATTAACCACAATAACATGAGCTTATGAGGTTCTGCTGTCGTCCATATACTGGGATAATTAGGACGAGAGACTCAGCTACTGGATAGAGTAACATCATTTGGTGACAACATCTGCTCAATTATTATGGATAACTTCCTGAAGATTATGGGGGAAGGGTTTGTCGGCGAAAGAAAGCAAAAGCCTCTGAACCCACATCAGTGCTTGTCTGACTCTATAACTTATTCATGAGGGTCGCTTTGTGCGCCCTTCCACAAGTCGTGAGTTTTGATCTACGTAACAGTCGGGACAGAATTTTACCCTGCAACAGATTTTATTTCTATAAACCGGCAGGTGATTGGACGAACTGAGACCTCGGGTTCATGGACCAACTCCCACCCATAATGAATAGAAGTGCGAGCCTGGCATATCTGAATTTTTACAGTATATTAATGCAGCAGAACAGATTACATCATTACTAATGGTTCTTGTGGAAAATGTTTCATCTTAGAAGGTCAAGCTAAGGATTTTTTTCTTTTTCCTACATCATTTTACAGTTTATACATATAACTACTATAATACTGCCTCCTATATACAAGAATATAACTACTATAATACTGCCTCCTATATACAAGAATATAACTACTATAATACTGCCTCCTATATACAAGAATATAACTACTATAATACTGCTCCTATATACAAGAATATAACTACTATAATACTGCTCCTATATACAAGAATATAACTACTATAATACTGCTCCCATATACAAGAATATAACTACTATAATACTGCCCCCTATATACAAGAATATAACTACTATAATACTGCCTCCTATATACAAGAATATAACTACTATAATACTGCCTCCTATATACAAGAATATAACTACTATAATACTGCCTCCTATATACAAGAATATAACTACTATAATACTGCTCCTATATACAAGAATATAACTACTATAATACTGCTCCCATATACAAGAATATAACTACTATAATACTGCCCCCTATATACAAGAATATAACTACTATAATACTGCCCCTATATACAAGACTATAACTACTATAATACTGCCCCCTATATACAAGAATATAACTACTATAATACTGCTCCTATATACAAGAATATAACTACTATAATACTTTCCCTATATACAAGAATATAACTACTATAATACTGCCCCTATATACAAGAATATAACTACTATAATACTGCTCCCTATATACAATAATATGACTACTATAATACTGCCCCCTATATACAAGAATATAACTACTATAATACTTCCCCCTATATACAAGAATATAACAACTATAATACTGCCCCTATATACAAGAATATAACTACTATAATACTGCTCCTATATACAAGAATATAACTACTATAATACTGCTCCCATATACAAGAATATAACTACTATAATACTGCCCCCTATATACAAGAATATAACTACTATAATACTGCCCCTATATACAAGACTATAACTACTATAATACTGCCCCCTATATACAAGAATATAACTACTATAATACTGCTCCTATATACAAGAATATAACTACTATAATACTGCCCCTATATGCAAGAATATAACTACTATAATACTGCCCCCTATATACAAGAATATAACTACTATAATACTTTCCCTATATACAAGAATATAACTACTATAATACTGCCCCCTATATACAAGAATATAACTACTATAATACTTTCCCTATATACAAGAATATAACTACTATAATACTGCCCCCTATATACAAGAATATAACTACTATAATACTGCCCCTATATACAATATAACTACTATAATACTGCCCCCTATATACAAGAATATAACTACTATAATACTGCCCCTATATACAAGAATATAACTACTATAATACTGCCTCCTATATACAAGAATATAACTACTATAATACTGCCCCTATATACAAGAATATAACTACTATAATACTGCCTCTATATACAAGAATATAACTACTATAATACTGCCCCTATATACAAGAATATAACTACTATAATACTGCCCCTTATATACAAGAATATAACTACTATAATACTGCCCCTTATATACAAGAATATAACTACTATAATACTGCCCCTTATATACAAGAATATAACTACTATAATACTGACCACTATATACAGGAATATAACTACTATAATACTGCCCCCTATATACAAGAATATAACTACTATTAGGGCATGCCCCCACGTGGCGGAATTCCTCCGCAACTGTCCGCATCAATGCCGCACCTAATCCGGGTTGCGGATTACGGCTGCGGATCTGCCCAAATGTGCAGTAAATTGATGCGGACTAGCTGCTGCGGACTGCGGGAAAAGTGCTTCCCTTCTCTCTATCAGTGCAGGATAGAGAGAAGGGACAGCACTTTCCCTAGTGAAAGTAAACGACTTTCATACTTACCGGACGTTGTCTTGGTGACGCGTCCCTCTTTCGGCATCCAGCCCGACCTCCCTGGATGACGCGGCAGTCCATGTGACCACTGCAGCCTGTGATTGGCTGCAGCCGTCACTTAGACTGAAACGTCATCCTGGGAAGCCGGACTGGAGACAGAAGCAGGGAGTTCTCGGTAAGTATGAACTTCTATTTTTTTACAGGTTGCTGTATATTGAGATCGTAGTCACTGTCCAGGGTGCCGAAACAGTTACTGCCGATCGCTTAACTCTTTCAGCACCCTGGACAGTGACTATTTACTGACGTCTCCTAGCAACGCTCCCGTAATTACGGGAGCCCCATTGACTTCCTCAGTCTGGCTGTAGACCTAGAAATACATAGGTCCAGCCAGAATGAAGAAATGTCATGGCAAAAAAGCAAGACGCATCCGCAGCACACATAACATGTGCATGACAGCTGCGGACTTCATTGCGGAATTTAGAATCTCCATTGAAGTCAATGGAGAAATTCCGCCATGAGTCCGCAACCAGTCCGCCACTGCTCCGCAACAGACAGAGCATGCTGCGGACACCAAATTCCGCTCCGCAGCCTATGCTCCGCAGCGGAATTTTACGCCTCGTCTAAACGAACACTTCTAAATAGAAGTGGAAGGCAATGGAGAAACGGCTCCGCTGCGGATTAACGCTGCGGAGTGTCCGCAGCGGAATTTAAGTGAAATTCCGCCACATGTGAACCCAGCCTAATACTGCTCCTATATACAAGAATATAACTACTATAATACTGCCCCCTATATACAAGAATATAACTGCTATAATACTGCCCCTATATACAGGAATATAACTACTATAATACTGCCCCCCTATATACAAGAATATAACTACTATAATACTGCCCCCTATATACAAGAATATAACTACTATAATACTGCTCCTATATACAAGAATATAACTACTATAATACTGCCCCTATATACAAGAATATAACTACTATAATACTGCTCCTATATACAAGAATATAACTACTATAATACTGCTCCTATATACAAGAATATAACTACTATAATACTGCCCCCTATATACAAGAATATAACTACTATAATACTGTCCCTATATACAAGAATATAACTACTATAATACTGCTCCTATATACAAGAATATAACTACTAGAATACTGTCCCTATATACAAGAATATAACTACTATAATACTGCTCCTATATACAAGAATATAACTACTATAATACTGCCCCCTATATACAAGAATATAACTACTATAATACTGTCCCTATATACAAGAATATAACTACTATAATACTGCTCCTATATACAAGAATATAACTACGATAATACTGCCCCTATATACAAGAATATAACTACTATAATACTTCCCCTATATACAAGAATATAACTACTATAATACTGCCCCCTATATACAAGAATATAACTACTATAATACTGCTCCTATATACAAGAATATAACTACTATAATACTGCCCCCTATATACAAGAATAACTACTATAATACTGCCCCTATATACAAGAATATAACTACTATAATACTGCCTCTATATACAAGACTATAACTACTATAATACTGCTCCTATATACAAGAATATAACTACTATAATACTGCCCCCTATATACAAGAATATAACTACTATAATACTGCCCCTATATACAAGAATATAACTACTATAATACTGCCCCTATATACAAGAATATAACTACTATAATACTGCCCCCTATGTACAAGAATATAACTACTATAATACTGCCCCCTATGTACAAGAATATAACTACTATAATACTGCCTCTTATATACAAGAATATAACTACTATAATACTGCCCCTATATACAAGAATATAACTACTATAATACTGCCCCCTATATACAAGAATATAACTACTATTAGGGTATGTTCACACGGCCTATTTACGGACGTAATTCGGGCGTTTATGCCCCGAATTACGTCTGAAAATAGCGCCTCAATAGCGCTGACAAACATCTGCCCATTGAAAGCAATGGGCAGACGTTTGTTTGTTCACACGAGGCGTATATTTACGCGCCGCTGTCAAATGACGGCGCGTAAATAGACGTCCGCGTCAAAGAAGTGACCTGTCACTTCTTTGGCCGTAATTGGAGCCGTTATTCATTGACTCCAATGAATAGCAGCGCTAATTACGGCCGTAATAGACGCAGCGTTCAAGCGCCTACACATGCCGGTACGGCTGAAATTACGGGGATGTTTTCAGGCTGAAACATCCCCGTAATTTCAGCCGTAACGGACGCCCTCGTGTGAACATACCCTAATACTGCCTCTATATACAAGAATATATCTACTATAATACTGTCCCTATATACAAGAATATAACTACTATAATACTGCCTCTATATACAAGAATATAACTACTATAATACTGCTCCTATATACAAGAATATAACTACTATAATACTGCCCCTATGTACTAGAATATAACTACTATAATACTGCCCCTTATATACAAGAATATAACTACTATAATACTGCTCCATATATACAAGAATATAACTACTATAATACTGCCCCCTATATACAAGAATATAACTACTATAATACTGCTCCATATATACAAGAATATAACTACTATAATACTGCCCCCTATATACAAGAATATAACTACTATAATACTGCCCCCTATATACAAGAATATAACTACTATAATACTGCTCCCTATATGCAAGAATATAACTACTATAATACTACCCCTATATACAAGAATATAACTATTATAATACTGCTCCTATATACAAGAATATAACTACTATAATACTGCCCCCTATATACAAGAATATAACTACTATAATACTGCCCCCTATATACAAGAATATAACTACTATAATACTGCGCCTATATACAAGAATATAACTACTATAATACTGCCCCCTATATACAAGAATATAACTACTATAATACTGCCCCCTATATACAAGAATATAACTACTATAATACTGCTCCTATATACAAGAATATAACTACTATAATACTGCGCCTATATACAAGAATATGACTACTATAATACTGCCCCCTATGGAGAAGAAACGGTCAGACTGTAATAAAATAAACATTACACTTATCCTGGGATCTATAGGGCACATCCGTTACATTGCTACCTATATAGAGACGTCTCACCTCCTTCCGTTCAATGACATTTAGTATAAATATTTCAGCAATGCCTCCAGATTCTGAGACTTCACAGACCCCTGAATAATTTTGTGGCCTTTTCTTTCCCTTACAGTAAATGTCTTATTATCGGTCAGGAAGCTTTCACAAAGTCCTCATTCTGTCTCCAGGAATCAAAGCTTCTGCTTGTCTGTCACAAAGATCTACAACAATCCCTCCATTGTCCCTGGGAGAATAGTTTGTGGGGTGAACCTGCAGTCCATGCCAAGATATCAGTAGCGCCCAGCGGGGGAGACTTGTGTTTCAGTCAGGGGGAAGCCCTCTATCGGATTAATGGCTTCTGCTCTTCAAGGACCGGCAATAATTACAACACTGAAATAGATAACTTCCGTCCCAGCAGCGAGTTTGGCCTAAGGGCTGAGAGCGCTGAGGTCCTGGGATGTGGCCACCGCATAATGGATTCTTAGTTCTGTCCACCGCAGGAGGCCGCCAATGTATTTTAAAATCCCCCTTGTATTCCGGTGACCCTCCGTCCACAATCCCGTGATCCTGCGTTTCATTTCTATGAACCATGCCCTGTCCCATGTAACGCATTTCAGTCTGTTATAGTAGGCATATGTGCCTTTAAGAACCCCCCAACCCCAAAATAAAGTTGTCCTTGTTAAAAATTTTATTCTGACATTTCTAAATTGCATCTGTTTCTGGAAAAGCTGGGTGACAACCAGCTTTCCTAGGCACCTGAATGGCAATATAGCCGATATCCCCTATAATGGCAGCTGTATATTTATTGTCTTTTTATCTCTACTCCATTAGGGCACAGCAACGATCAGTGACTCCAGCTTAGCTGCAATGTCTGTTGGGGTCTGAAGTAGCCTGAAATGTACCTGCTGTCTCATCAGAGGCTCAGATTCCTGCTTTCCCTTCCCCTTGATTTACACTGCAGCTCTGCTTATTCAGATTGGCTATTGTGTATACAAACCGTATTTATGTATTGCTCTTCCCCTCTTCCATGCTTTACACCTCGGCTGTGCTTGTCCAGATTGGGTGCTGTGTATAAGCACAAGCCTAGCAAGCAGTCAGTCATGTTGATTTTCCCCCCTCCATACTTTGCACTGCATCTCTGCTTGTTTAGAATGGCTGTTGTGTATACAAACCTAGCAAGAAGTCAGTCATGTTGATTTCTTTGGCGTATTCATTTATGGCTCTGTCCCCCTCCATACTTTACACTTCAGCTCTGCTTGTTTAGATTGGCTATTATGTATATGCACTAGCTCAGCAGAAATTCATTCATGTTGATTTCATTGGCTTATTGATTTATTGCTCTCTCCCTTTTCCATGTTTTACACTGCAGCTGAGCTTGTTCAGATTAACTGCTATGTATATGCACAAACCCAACAGGATGCCTGTCATGTTGATTTCTTTGGCTCAATTATTTGTTGCTTTCTCCTTCCTTTATGCTTTACACTGCAGCTCTGCTTGTTCAGATAGGCTGTTATATGTAAGCACAAGCGTCATGAAGTTGCTGTGTTGTAGGTTATTTATAAGAATGTGATATTATCATTACTAATAATATTTAGACTTGGCACTAATGCCTGCTTCTTGTGTTGGCAGACTTTACACCCCCACCCTGATCGCACTGGCTGCCAGTCTCGTTAGCTGTGTCATCGTTATGTTCTACATACCGGCACGAACCAAAGCAAAGCAAGAAGGACGAGCCCCAGAACAAAGTAAGAGCGGATCTCTGCATGATAACTGCGCTAGTCCCGAATATGTCACGCGGAACTCTCATCAAAACAAATGTATCAACTTGTATCTAATTGTCTTACAGGGAAGCGCAGCGTCTTCAACTTCGCAGAACTTTTCCGGCTGTTACAGTTCCCAGGCGTCATGGCGATTTTTATTATAAAAGTTCTTTCTGGGTTTCCCATAGGTAATAATGATTATTTTAGATTTTTTTTGGGGAGTCGGTAACATTGTGGTCAATCAAGTGACAGTTCATTTGTGTAAGACCTTCTGAAATACTGAGAGATACAAATAGATGTTCATGCCTTATTAGGGCGGTTTCACACACAGACGTTTTTTTAAGAAAAACTCTGCCGTTTTTTGTAGGAGTTTTTCATGCAACTTTTTATTAGCCAAAGCCAAAAGTGGATTTGAAAGGAATGGGAAATATTAAGGAAATACTTAGGCCGGGTTCACATGTAGCGTGAATACTGCGGATTTCCGCAATGGATTTCATTGCTGAAAAACCCCAGCGTATTACAGTAGCAGCAGAGTGGATGAAATATGAACAAACCTCCTCCACACGCTGCGGAAAAAAAAAGCGGAAAAATCGTTCATAAATTGACCTGCAGAGCGGTATTTTTAATCTGCATGTCAATTTAAGTAAAAACCATGCAGCGTATCCGTAGTGGAACCCGCAGTATATTCCGTCCGAAAACCGCACCACATTGGGTGCGATTTTTTTTTGGACGGAATTTCCGTTGCCTAAGGCAGCGGTAAAAACCGCTCATACTTACGTAGGTCATTGTTATGGCGATGTGTCCCTCCATCGCAGTCCAGTCTAGCCGCCCTGGATGACGCTGCAGCCCATGTGACCGCTGCAGCAGCGGCGATATGGTATGTAACGTCATCCCAGGAGGCCGAGAATGCAGGAGGGAGGAGGGCGTTCTGGGTAAGTATGATTTTATTTATTTTCCATAGTTGCGATTTTTGCAGCGTAATCGCTGCGAATACATCGCAAAAGTCGCAACACTGGGCTTTCTGATGCGGGTTTTGCATCACCAATGAATTAAATGGGGAGAAAACAAAATGGAAAATCAACTAAAACGCAGCAAAAATTTACATGCTGCAGAGTTAAATTCCGCATGCAGGTCAATTTATTAAAGTTTACGCTGCATGTCAATTTATGCTGCATTTTAGCTGATTTTCGGTTGCAGGTTTTCCCCATTAAATTCAATGGGGATGCAAATCCCGCATCAGTAAGCAAAGTGTTGCGAATTTTGCTGTGTATTTGCAGCGATCACGACTCAAAAATCGCAACAACGGAAAAAAAATAATCATACTTACCCGGAACGTCCTCCTCTTTCCTGCAGTCCGGCCAGCAACGTCATTGTAGGAGGCCAGACTACACGCCAAGAAGACGGAGGGGGTAGCTATGAGCGTTTTCTTCCACAGCGGAAATGTCATTAGAAAAGCCGCACCACAATGTGGTGCGATTTTTTTATTTTTTTTTGGACGGAATGTACTGAAGGTTCCAGGTCGGATACGCTGCACAGTTTTTACACAGCATATCCAACCCGTGGGAACCCATACTAAATATTCTACTGGCTTTCAAAGCAGCTGACTGACATTGTGCACTGTATAAACCACTACTGATAGCAAAGAATTATCACATAGGACACCCACATGATAAATAACTCTTTCCATTGCACCTTTTTGTCTCGTCAGGCGTTTTCATGCTCATGTTTCCCATTGTTTCCGTGGACTTTTTCAGTCTCAATGCAGCTACGGCTGGATATTTAATGTCATATTTCGGGATTCTCCAGTTGGTAAGTTCATCTGATGATTGAAAGATAAAAGAGATTTTGCTTTCCATGACTAAGTCTGAATTGACTGTAGTGATGCTGTAGCGATGCAGCTAATTAATTTGTTGCTGGTTCCTTTTTTCATGCTTTACACTGCAGCTCTGCTTGTTCAGATCAGTTGTATATTAGCACAAGCTCATTTTATCTATGTACAGGGCACATTATCCGCTCCAGTCCTTGAGCTTTTGTCTTTGTTGCCTTTTGGAAAATTTTAGGCGTGTTGCTTTGCAACATCTAATATTTGCTTTTAACTTTTCCCCAAAGCAAACGGATCTATATTTGGACTTTTGATCTTTCTCCCTTATGTTTATGTTATGACCTCAGAAATAATGAGTAGGAAGAAGAAGAAAAAAAATCTGTGTTTACTTTAAACTTGGCCGTGTTTGGACATAAAACACTAAAGTCTGTGAAGAGCGGAAGTGGCGGAGGGCGCGATGCTCTCCTGGAAAAACACAAACAGATCTGTCGCTGATTAACGTTTTATGGGGCTTTGATCTGCCAGGTATATAGATGGATGGCCTATCCATAGGATGGCTGATCAATATGTGATTGGAAGGGCTCTGACCCCCAGAAACCCCATCGATGAGCAGAATAAAGGGGCCATGGCGCAGCACTATTGTACTGCAGTTCAGCCCCAGTTAACGGGGCTGAGCTCGGGATGAGTACAGGGGGTCAGATCCTAAGTATAGGCCATCAATGCATATTCCTGGAAGACTCCTTTAACAAGTCCTGGGAGAGTGGCCATGAGATGTGTCACTGGGGGTGTTAAAGGGGACTTCCACCTTTACTTACAATTGGTGGGGGTCCGAGCTCCCAGATGGACCATGGTAACATACCAAACCCCCATAGTGCTGTTCTTAGAGGTCCAGATCATAGGATTTTCAACACTGTGCCTAGGTGCGCCAATGATTTGTGGTTTATTTTTATTTGTGAAAATAAATGGTCCATGAGATATCTGCCCAACCCCATGAGCAATAACCTTGTTAGGAAACTGCTTCTGCAATATTGAACGCTAAGTGCCCCCTATACAAACTGAAAAATATTTTTATATGTTCCTTACCTGCTAATTGTAAAGACTTTGTTCTCCGTTCACTGTTACAGTATGGTTTCTACATTGTAGCAACTTGTTATCTCAATGACACATATTGTCTATAACAAGCAAATATGTGTCAAGCACCACCCCTATTAATATGTCAAGCACCACCCCTATTAATGTGTCAAGCTCCACCCCTATTTATGTGTCAAGCTCCACCCCTATGTGTCAAGCACCACCCCTATTAATATGTGTCAAGCTCCATCCCTATTAATGTGTCAAGCCCCACCCCTATTAATGTGTCAAGCCCCACCCCTATTAATGTGTCAAGCTCCACCCCTATTAATGTGTCAAGCACCACCCCTATTAATATGTGTCAAGCACCACCCCTATTAATGTGTCAAGCTCCACCCCTATTAATATACGTCAAGCTCCACCCCTATTAATATACGTCAAGCTCCACCCCTATTAATATGTGTCAAGCACCACCCCTATTTCCCTTTGCCTACCCAGGCTGCAATTGTGAGGTGCATACAGTCATATGACATCTAGGCTCCTCCCAGACTCACAAAGACTTAAAAAAAGCAATAGCTGCAACTAATGCACCACAAGACATCGTTAAAATAATAAAAATAAGAAATAATACATTTCAATTTCTTTAATCTCTAGTCTCCTATAGGAGGTACTGGGAACACTCTCCGATTCCATGGCTTCTAAGCAGGGCCGCCTTCAGCACCCAGCGAACATGAGCAAGTGCCGTGGCCCACTGCCCTTGGGCGGGCCCACTTGACCGCTGGGTGCTTTACGCTGGCCCACTGTAGATAGTGCCACACACACCCCTGTAGATAGCACCTTTGGAGCTCTCTTTAGGAGTGGAATCCCCAGCCGGAGCGTTTCCGATGCTCTGGCCAGGGAATCGGGTCCCGGAGGAGACACTGATGTCACTGTCCATGTATAGACAGTGACATCAGGGTCTCCTCTGGGACTCAAATCCCCGGCTAGAGCATCGGTAACTCTCTGGCTGGGGATTCCACTCCTAGGGGGAGCCCCAAGAGCGCTATCTACAAGGCGGGTGGCATTATCTACAGAGGACACTGTATACATGGGGGCACAAACTGGGAGCCTAACTCCTATAAGGGAATATAAAGGGGGCCTAATATTTATATGGAGGCGTAAACAGGGCCTAACTTCTATAAGGGGGCACAAACTACCATTTTTTGCCGCTGTGAGTTTCCCCGCAAAGGGGTTAAATAAGTCTGTGTCGCCCAAGAGCCCACATGAACCTGGAGCCGGCCCTGCTTCTAAGTAATCCAATTACAAATGTATTGGTCATGGTTTCTTAAAGGGGTACTCCGATCTCAGCAAATACATTTTATTCTTTGTATAATGAAAAGTTATACGGTTTTCCAATATATTTTCTGTATCAATTCCTCACAGTTTCCAAGATCTCTGCTTGCAGGCATTTAACAGAAACCTTCAATGCTTACTTCCAGTTGAAATGAATCATGTGATAGACACACATGTCTATGGCTCATTACAAGACAGGGCTCTGATACACATACTGTAACGCGCCCCGCTCCTGTGTGTCCATCACATGACCAGAAAGTTTAACTAATTTGCGGTTAGGCAAAAAAAAGGGATGCCCCTGACCAGGACAGCTTTTTATCCAATGGAAGTATGCAATGAAGGTCCCTTTTGAATGACAGAAAGCAGAGATCTTGAAAAAAAAAAAATAGAGAAATTGATACAGAAAGTGTTTTGGAAAATGTTACAACTTTTTATTATATAAAGAATAACCACTATTTGCAGAAACGGGAATACCCCTTTAATTTTCCCAAATGTTCCATTAAACTCTTGCGTTGCGACTTGTACCTGAACTCCTCTATGATGTAGCTGAGCCACAAGGTTAATGTGTTGTGGGTGTCCTCTCCGTGCACAGTCCTCTGCAAAGATCATCAATGCTTAGAACCATTTAGCCCCTGGCATATAAACACAGATCTGGGTGGCTCTTATTTCACCTGAAAACGATTTCCTTCCTCTGTTGTCTATGAATGACAGGACAGATTCCTACAAGCTGCTGTTTTCTTTGTACTGTTCTTCAAAGACGACAAAGTTCAGACCAGTCACATAAAGACCACACTGATCGAATCCGTGTGATCTCATTATACCGTGACGGCAGACCAGTCACTAATGTCTCCATGTATAGCGCTATAAGGACATGTGGCAGATATAGCGGGGGTGGAGCTGTAATAACTCATCTAGTCATAGTCTAGGTAACTACAAATGTACTAGACCCCAGATCTCTGCATGTTTTTGATTCAGAAAAATGGGTCTGATTTAGTTTTTCCAAAAACAGCGCCACTCATGTCCATGGGCTGTGTTTGGTATTGCAGCTCAGATGACCCATTTAATTCTGAATCTGCCAACATGTCTTAGGATGAAGCACAGATTTCATAATCTCTTTATCTCTGAAAATACATATGCTCATATTCGCCCCCTGCTAAATTATTTGTATGAGCTGCCAAGAGGAGTGGGGGAAGGGAATTGACAACTACGCTGAGCATATTCCTGGCTCAGAAAAGAGGTTGTCACTATTAGGGCAAAGCCCCACGTGGCGGAGTTGCTCTTGAATTCCGCTGCGGACACTCCGCAGCGTTAATCCGCAGCGGAGCCGTTTCTCCATTGCCTTCCACTTCTTTTTAGTAGGCTTCGTTTAGACGAGGCTGAAAATTCCGCTGCGGAGCATAGGCTGCGGTGCGGAATTTGGTGTCCGCAGCATACAATCGATGTTGCGGAGCAGTGGCGGACTGGTTGCGGACTCATTGCGGAAGTTCTCCATTGACTTCAATGGAGATTCTAAATTCCGCAATGAAGTCCGCAGCTGTCATGCACATGTTATGTGTGCTGCGGATGCGTCTTGCTTTTTTGACATGACATTTCTTCATTCTGGCTGGACCTATGTATTTCTAGGTCTACAGCCAGACTGAGGAAGTCAATGGGGCTCCCGTAATTACGGGAGCGTTGCTAGGAGACGTCAGTAAATAGTCACTGTCCAGGGTGCTGAAAGAGTTAAGCGATCGGCAGTAACTGTTTCTGCACCCGGGACAGTGACTACCGATCCCAATATACAGCAACCTGTAAAAAAAATAGAAGTTCATACTTACCGAGAACTCCCTGCTTCTGTCTCCAGTCCGGCTTCCCAGGATGACGTTTCAGTCTAAGTGACGGCTGCAGCCAATCACAGGCCAAGCACAGGCTGCAGCGGTCACATGGACTGCCGCGTCATCCAGGGAGGTCGGGCTGGATGCCGAAAGAGGGACGCGTCACCAAGACAACGGCCGGTAAGTATGAAATTCGTTTACTTTCACTAGGGAAAGTGCTGTCCCTTCTCTCTATCCTGCACTGATAGGGAGAAGGGAAGCACTTTTCCCGCAGTCCGCAGCAGCTAATCCGCATCAATTTACTGCACATTTTGGGCAGATCCGCCACAGAATCTGCAACGCAGATTCTGTGCGGCATTGATGCGGACAGTTGCGGAAGAAATCCGCCACGTGTGGGCATGCCCTAAACATTGCTTAATCACTGTCCTATTAAAAGTTCCGCAGCTCTCTGGTATACTTTGTCTTTCAATTCCTCACCATTTTCAAGTGTTACGATTGCTGTCAGTGAATGGGAACATTCTTGTTTACATCCAGTGGCTGAAAACTTATACAGACTTATTACTTATTACATTTGAGGGTTTGTTATATTTGTATCCAGTCCAGACAATCCTCTGTGAGCTAAACAGCCTGGATTCCAGACTGATACATTTGACCTGCACTGATACATTGTAGCAAACTATCAGGACAGGAGAGAGATTTGTGCTGCTGTTGTGTCTCATATTGAATAATCCCCCTCTCCGGACATTTCTGGAGGATCTCAATTTACCATTGTGCGCAGCAGGTGTGTATCTGATTGTTCTCGAGCTATGAAGTATACCTTGGGGTGATTTTCTATAAGGGACATACATGCTGCTGTCTGTCAGTCTGCATAGGTCTGTGACTGTGCTGCTTGTTCCAGCACCTATGAGAGATGTAGATGTCACTGCTCTTTCCTGTACTAAATCTAAAATATCAACATTATAAATTATAATGTTGATATTTTAGATTTAGTACAGGAAAGAGCAGTTATTATATTATAATAACAGGTTCTGAAAATCATAAACAGCAGCTTAAATATCATTATAATGTCTGTTGTTTTCTAATGAAACACATTACAGACAGTAAACAGTAACTCCACCCAAATAAATATTATCCCAATCACTTAGTTATTTTATCATCGTTTCCCTTCCTTTTACAGATTGTTTTATCATTTTGATCAGTCAGAATGGCACACCCAAATAAGAGTTTTATGATCTGAATAGAGACATGACCTTGCTTAAAATAGGTTTTCTGAGATCCCAAAAGGTTGCCTAAAGCCAGGAGAATATGCCAAGTGAGAAATGTTTATTTTGATATTGTATCACGTTTCCTACCTTTAGGCAAATATTTAGGGATCTCGTAAAACTCCTTTTATGCTGCCTCCTGTGCACAAAATATAACTACTATATATCTGCCCCTATATACAAGAATATAATTACTATAATACTGCCCCCTATATACAAGACTATAACTACTATAATACTGCCCCCTATATACAAGACTATAACTACTATAATACTGCCCCCTATATACAAGAATATAACTACTATAATACTGCCCCCTATATACAAGAATATAACTACTATAACACTGCTCCCTATATACAAGAATATAACTACTATAATACTGCCTCCTATGTACAGGAATATAATTGCTATAATACTGTCCCCTATATACAAGAATATAACTACTATAATACTGCTCCTATATACAAGAATGTAACTACTATAATACTGCCCCCTATATACAAGAATATAACTACTATAATACTGTCCCCTATATACAAGAATATAACTACTATAATACTGCTCCCTATATACAAGAATATAACTACTATAATACTGCCTCCTATGTACAGGAATATAATTGCTATAATACTGTCCCCTATATACAAGAATATAACTACTATAATACTGCCCCTATATACAAGAATATAACTACTATAATACTGCCCCTATATACAAGAATATAACTACTATAATACTGCCCCCTATATACAAGAATATAACTACTATAATACTGCTCCTATATACAAGAATATAACTACTATAATACTGCCCCTATATACAAGAATATAACTATTATAATACTGCTCCCTATATACAAGAATATAACTACTATAATACTGCTCCCTATATACAAGAATATAACTACTATAATACTGCCTCCTATATACAAGAATATAACTACTATAATACTGCTCCCTATATACAAGAATATAACTACTATAATACTGCACCTTATATATAAGAATATAACTACTATAATACTGCTCCCTATATACAAGAATATAACTACTATAATACTGCCCCTTATATACAAGAATATAACTACTATAATACTGCCTCCTATATACAAGAATATAACTACTATAATACTGCCTCCTATATACAAGAATATAACTACTATAATACTGCCCCTATATACAAGAATATAACTACTATAATACTGCTCCTATGTACAAGAATATAACGACTATAATACTGGTCCTATATACAAGAATATAACTACTATAATACTGCCCCTATATACAAGAATATAACTACTATAATACTTCCCCCTATATACAAGAATATAACTACTATAATACTGTCCCCTATATACAAGAATATAACTACTATAATACTGCCCCCTACATACAAGAATATAACTACTATAACACTACCCCTATATACAAGAATATAACTACTATAATACTGCCCCCTATATACAAGAATATAACTACTATAATACTGCCCCTATGTACAAGAATATAACTACTATAATACTGCTCATATATACAAGAATATAACTACTATAATACTGCTCCTATATACAAGAATATAACTACTATAATACTGCCCCCTATACAAGAATATAACTACTATAATACTGCCCCTATATACAAGACTATAACTACTATAATACTGCCCCCTATATACAAGAATATAACTACTATAATACTGCCCCCTATATACAAGAATATAACTACTATAATACTGCCCCCTATGTACAAGAATATAACTACTATAATACTGCTCCTATATACAAGAATATAACTACTATAATACTGCTCCTATATACAAGAATATAACTACTATAATACTGCCCCCTATACAAGAATATAACTACTATAATACTGCCCCTATATACAAGAATATAACTACTATAATACTGCTCCCTATATACAAGAATATAACTATTATAATACTGCTCCTATATACAAGAATATAACTACTATAATACTGCCCCCTATATACAAGGATAGAACTACTATAAGGGCGGGTTCACACATAGCGGAATTTCACTTAAATTCCGCTGCGGACACTCCGCAGCGTTAATCCGCAGCGGAGCCGTTTCTCCATTGACTTTCACTTTAATTTAGCAGTGTTCGTTTACACGATGCGTACAATTCCGCTGCGGAGCATAGGCTGCGGAGCGGAATTTGGTGTCCGCAGCATGCTCTGTCTGTTGCGGAGCAGTGGCGGACTGGTTGCGGACTCATGGCGGAATTTCTCCATTGACTTCAATGGAGAGTCAAAATTCCGCAATGAAGTCCGCAGATCTTATGTGTGCTGCGGAGCGTATTGTTTTTACTACCATGACATTTCTTCATTCTGGCTGGACCTATGTATTTCTAGGTCTACAGCCAGACTGAGGAAGTCAATGGGGCTCCCGTAATGACGGGAGCGTTGCTAGGAGACGTCTGTAAATAGTCACTGTCCAGGGTGCTGAAAGAGTTACGCGATCGGCAGTAACTGTTTCTGCACCCGGGACAGTGACTACCGATCTCAATATACATGTATCTGTAAAAAAAAATATAAGTTCATACTTACCGAGAACTCCCTGCGTCTGTCTCCAGTCCGGCCTCCCAGGATGACGTTTCAGTGTAAGTGACGGCTGCAGCCAATCACAGGCCAAGCACAGGCTGCAGCGGTCACATGGACTGGAGCGTCATCCAGGGAGGTCGGGCCGGATGCCGAAAGAGGGACGCGTCACCAAGACAACGGGCGGTAAGTATGAATTTCTTTGACTTTCACTAGGGAAAGTGCTGTCCCTTCTCTCTATCCTGCACTGAATAGGGAGAAGAGAAGCACTTTTCCTGCAGTCCGCAGCGGCCAGTCCGCATCAATTTTCTGCACATTTTGTGCAGATCCGCTGCAGAATCTGCAACGCAGATTCTGTGCGGCATTGATGCGGACAGTTGCGGAGGAATTCCGCCATGTGTGGTCATGCCCTAATACTGCTCCTATATACAAGAATATAACTACTATAATACTGCCCCCTATATACAAGAATATAACTACTATAATACTGCCCCTATATACAAGAATATAACTACTATAATACTGCCCCTATATACAAGAATATAACTACTATAATACTGCCCCTATATACAAGAATATAACTACTATAATGCTGTCCCCTATATACAAGAATATAACTACTATAATACTCCTCCTATATACAAGAATATAACTACTAGAATACTGCCACCTATATACAAGAATATAACTACTATAATACTGCCTCCTATATACAAGAATATAACTACTATAATACTGCCCCCTATATACAAGAATATAGCTATTATAATACTGCCCCCTATATACAAGAATATAACTATTATAATACTGCCCCTATATACAAGAATATAACTACTATAATACTGCCTCCTATATACAAGAATATAGCTATTATAATACTGCCCCCTATATACAAGAATATAACTACTATAATACTGCCCCCTATATACAAGAATATAACTATTATAATACTGCTCCCTATATACAAGAATATAACTACTATAATACTGCTCCCTATATACAAGAATATAACTACTATAATACTGCCTCCTATATACAAGAATATAACTACTATAATACTGCTCCCTATATACAAGAATATAACTACTATAATACTGCACCTTATATATAAGAATATAACTACTATAATACTGCTCCCTATATACAAGAATATAACTACTATAATACTGCCCCTTATATACAAGAATATAACTACTATAATACTGCCTCCTATATACAAGAATATAACTACTATAATACTGCCTCCTATATACAAGAATATAACTACTATAATACTGCCCCTATATACAAGAATATAACTACTATAATACTGCTCCTATGTACAAGAATATAACGACTATAATACTGGTCCTATATACAAGAATATAACTACTATAATACTGCCCCCTATATACAAGAATATAACTACTATAATACTTCCCCCTATATACAAGAATATAACTACTATAATACTGCTCCCTATATACAAGAATATAACTACTATAATACTACCCCTATATACAAGAATATAACTACTATAATACTCCCCCCTATATACAAGAATATAACTACTATAATAGTGCCTCCTATATACAAGAATATAACTACTATAATACTGCCTCCTATATACAAGAATATAACTACTATAATACTGCCCCCTATATACAAGAATATAACTACTATAATACTGCCCCTATATACAAGAATATAACTACTATAATACTGCTCCTATATACAAGAATGTAACTACTATAATACTGCCCCCTATATACAAGAATATAACTACTATAATACTGCTCCTATATACAAGAATATAACTACTATAATACTGCCCCCTATGTACAAGAATATAACTACTATAATACTACCCCCTATATACAAGAATATAACTACTATAATACTGCCTCCTATATACAAGACTATAACTACTATAATACTGCCCCTATATACAAGAATATAACTACTATAATACTGCCCCCTATATACAAGAATATAACTATTCACTCTAACTTATTTTTAATTGTTAAAAGTGTCTGAC
Organism: Rhinoderma darwinii; assembly: GCF_050947455.1. Lineage (NCBI taxonomy): Eukaryota > Metazoa > Chordata > Amphibia > Anura > Rhinodermatidae > Rhinoderma > Rhinoderma darwinii. The sequence continues at coordinate 69,820,649 of NC_134695.1, forward strand.
AATATAAAGCAGAGGGTGAAGGTCTGACTGGCTTGATGATGAGAATCTATAGTATCAGGACTAGTTCCCCCATCACTAGTGACCTGGCATTTTTGACCAGAAAAATCTGGACTGGAATGCGGTCCTGCATTGCGTGCCTTTATCTTTCCTTCTTGCGTTTCTTTAGCCACAGGGTTTCCTAGAGGCTCTTGTGTGAGGAGTGTTCTATTGTCACTGCTATGGTTGGCATTACGCAGGTCTTATTTCCTGAGCGCTGGCTCCTGTGCTCCTCTAGCGCCGGTTTTATGTGTTCTGTCTTGTCATTGAGGTGGGGTCCCGCGGCCGCTCATTGTTTTGCTTTTTTTTCTCACGCTTTTGCATTGGAGTCTCTGAGAAAAGGTTAACATTTCATATAAAGAGCGCAGAACGTGAGAGCTCGTATTGGGGCTGGTATTTTACCTAATGGCGGCTTCTGATGACGACAGATATCGTAAGAGCCGAGAAAGGAGATCAACTTTCACTCTCTTACAGCAGACTAAATCCTCAGCTCTCTACTTGCAGCTGTAATGTATTGTTTAGGTGGTCCCCTTTACATATTTTAAAGAATGAGGGGGACCCTGCCCATGCAGGTGAGGGACAACCTGAGCTGGAGCCTTCCTCTTCTAACACCCCATAGCGGCCTCACGGGTTTCTTCTCTAGGCATCTACAATTGTATGTACCGTAGAAGCTTCTAGGTTTGGACTGATCCGCTAGAGAACTAGAAGATGCTCCAGTGGGCTCGGGCTTTGATATAATAATGGGTACAACAGAACCGGCAGAAGACAACCCCATTTGGAGCCAATTACATGCCACTTATGGGTTGATCACATAAAACCTATTAGACCTTAGTGATGATATGTGACGTGCACATGTTCTGTATGGATGGAGGATGGGCCCTCAGAATCATTACCTTTGGTGGACCCAAAATAAACCCAGTCCAGCTCTCGAGGTAGGCCCAGCGCAGGTTGGTCCTATAGCCATACGCCATGTACGCAGTGTCAACCTGCAGAGGACTCATCCCTATATTTACTGCAAATGGGGAACACCACCCTTCTCTCATACAAAGGGGACAAGTGCCATGGCCGTCCTGCTCTGGTGTAGTGATTTTGCTATGGGGCCCGTCTTGTTTCCTGTTGCTCCTCACATTTTTAGGAAACGGGCCTGGTGAAGGTCCTCTAGATCCTATTGGATAACCCACCGCACAACATAGTCCTCAGGACCCTTAGTCTTGAAACCATCGCAAAGTCATTATGGCCAAAACATTACCATGGCAGGCAGCGATTTGCTGCACGTCATCACGCGGTATACACAACACTGACGCGCTGCTGACCCATGGGGTCTAGAGACGGAGGATCGGGGAGGATAGTACAAAGTTTATTTTCTATATGAGGGACATAGGAGGGTTTTTGAAAAACCCTTATTGACCATCAAAAATGTTGGGAGTTATGGAGACAATGAATCTATATACCAGGTTAAGGTGGAAGATCAGAGATGATGGAAGCTCGAGTAATTATACCATTTGCCCATCTGGCCCTTTATTTTATTAATTTTTTTTATTATTATTTTTTCTGTTCTTTGTTTTTCTTTGATCTCTGAATATAATTTATAACCTCCTAATTTCTTTAGGTTGTCCAGGGATTCATGGTTGGACGACTGACCAGCCGCCTTTCCGATGATACCCTGCTCCTGCTTAGTGTGGCGGTTTCTATAGTCGTTGGACTGGGCCTGGTAAGAATATTTATTCCTTGCACAGTCGGGCTGATATGTGAATGCACATGATGATGATTAATTATTAATATTACATTGAAAGACAATTTCCCCCTTAAATAACAAATATAAACTAAGCAGTAAGCAGCAGTGCCTCCATAACAGCACCACATATAGTGCCCTCTTAATTGTCCGATTCAAGGGGGGTGCCCCTATAACAGAGAAAATCACAACGCCCCTATTACAGAGCCAACCACCATGCTTCTATAAAAGCCACACACATAGCACCCCAATAACCGTTCCATTCAGGTGCCCCTACAACAGATCCATCCGCAGTGCCTCCATAGCTCTACCAGCATGAACCTACTGTACATGAATAGGAATTTAAACTGAAAACTTTTTAATAATGTATCCTGAGCCATCCTAGAGGGAACCAGAGAAAATGTATGTTTTTGGTGTTTTCTATAGTCAAATGTTCTGTACTGTCAGCACTGGGGTCCACCGCTGCCCAATGATTTCCTCAATGCACATGTGACTATGGCGAACAATCACTGGTCGTAGTGTTGACGTGTCACCCATAGTGATGGGCACCTCTGTATTAGCGACCTGAGTGTCCGTTTTTGGCCTCTATAAACCCCTTTAAATATTACCGTGTGATTTGTCTCTTTCGTGAAGAGAAGGCTTGCTTATTTGGACAGCGCGGAGCTGCCTCTAGATGTTACTAATTATACCACAATAACAAGTACAAGAATCGCGTCTCTTCACAGGCACTTGTGAAAAGAGTCCTAGAAATAACATCCTTTATTATAGCTGCTCTGTAACAACAAGACAGGACGAAAGCAGATCTGTCGCTGGTGCCGGCGACTGAACAAATAACGTTTTTATGGAATATTTTCTCATGCTTTTGTGTTAGTAAGTGTTGTGTTTTATCCTTGTACTTGTAGATCTGTGTACACAGCACATCACAAGCAGCAATACAGGAACATGCACCAACACATACCCTTCCGGTTATGCCTAAGACACCATTTTTCTCAGCCCTTGTAATTAGACTCAATGCCCCAACAAGTCTGGAATAATGAAGCATTCGCACTGAACAAGTTTTCTTATTTAGTTATGTTTTATATGTGGCATACAGTATATGACCAGAGTGGAAAGCGGTTACATATATCGTCTATCTCTGGATGACCTGTCCTGTACTGTATTATACAGACAACCCATTGATATGAATAGACACTGTGTAATACTTAATTTCCCCTGTGGTGGCGCTGCAGGGAAATTGAACACTTTATGCCAGGTTTCCCCAGGAGGACACTTTGTGATCAGCTTATTGTCAAAAGAACCTGCTAACAAGTAGGGATTTTTTTATAGTGGAGAACCCCTTTAAAGGGAACTTGCTATCAGCGTAGACCTCCTTAAATAAGGACAAATTAAGATATTGCAGGTGTTGTCCAGTTGCAGTAAATAATTGTTATTCTTTATATAATGAAAAGTTCTAAAATTTTCCTTTTATATTTTTTTTACTTATTCCTCTTGGTTTTAAAGATCTCTGCTTACTGTTTAGTAGGAACATTCATTTTCCTGGTCATGTGATGGACACAGGTACAGGGCTCGTTACAGTAACAGTAATCAGAGCTCTGTCTTGTAATGAGCCAAGCACCTGTGTGTTCATCACATGACCAGGACCGTTGTTTTAGCCACTGGAAGTAAATAATGAGGGTTCCTGTTAAAGGACAGCAAGCAGAGATATTGAAATCTGAGAGGAGGTAAATCGGAAAGTATATTCTAAAATTGTATCACTGTATTTTACGAAAAATAAAATGAGATGAGAGTTCCTGTTAAATGACAGCAAGGAGAGATCTTGAAAACACACAAGATTGTCTACACATTAGATTACCGATCCCCAAAATCAACAGGATCAGCTGATTTATCTAATGTGCATGGCCAGCAGAAGAAGCACTTATTAAGCTGAATTAGAGAGTGCAGTATACCCATGTAAACCACGGTAACCCCATATCAGAGGTTACCCCTACAATAGAGCAGATCATAGTGCCTCTATAACACCACCACGTGTAGCGCCTCATTAAAAGTTCCACCTAGGTGCAACAGACAGTCAAAGTGCCCCCATTACAGCAATAGATATAGTGTCCCTATTATATTTACCAAAACAGTGAAAGTTCTCTCCCGGTTCCTCTTCAACAGAGCTAGTCACATCACAGTGCTAAACACAGTGCCCCCATAACAGTGCCATTTAGTTGCTCCTATAGCAGAGCCAGTCACAGTGTTCCATAGGGGTATGTGCACACACACTAATTACGTCCGTAAATGACGGACGTATTTCGGCCGCAAGTACCGGACCGAACACAGTGCAGGGAGCCGGGCTCCTAGCATCATAGTTATGTACGATGCTAGGAGTCCCTGCCTCGCTGCAGGACAACTGTCCCGTACTGAAAACATGATTACAGTACGGGACAGTTGTCCTGCAGCGAGGCAGGGACTCCTAGCATCGTACATAAGTATGATGCTAGGAGCCCGGCTCCCTGCACTGTGTTCGGTCCGGGACTTGCGGCCGAAATACGTCCGTCATTTACGGACGTAATTAGTGTGTGTGTGCACATACCCTAACAGTTCCATATAACATAGTCCGCCACAATGCCCTATAAATGCACCAGATATAGTGCCCCCTTAACTTTTCCATCCAGGTGCCCCTATAACAGAGTCAGCCACAGTGTCCTCATAACAGTACCAGCATGAATTCATGTGAAAAAAAGTTTTTCTGGAAATTTCTACTTAATAATTTATTATTGGATACATTATCCTCAGTCCCGGTGCAATCATAAGACCTTGTGACACAAGTTTCTGTATTTCCTTTTCTAGACAATAATGACGACTGTCTTCCACTTCTGCGTCATTGCTCTCCCGATGGTTTTCACCCTGTGCCTCTCAGGAGTCATCACCGACAGCATCTTAACCAAAGCCGTCCCTCCATCAGAAACTGGTATGTATTGGGGTAGGCTGCTCCCCCATTAGGGACCGGGAATTGGGTAACCAATGCCTCATTAGTATGTAGTGTGCATGACACAGTGACATATGGCGGCTGAGCTGTGTAGCCTGCAGGTGTCATGTCCCAACTGCATTGTATCCTACCTATTTAACAATGCTTTGACTATTTTCCAAAATGGCTATGGCCGGTGATTGCATTGTCTACCGCAAATCCTTTACAGAGGTATGGGGTGATAGTGAGCAAACCCCACATTTTATTGGAGCCCCCCCATGTTTCCTCCCAAGGACAGAAGCAGAGAGAACCAATCAGGTGAAGGTTCGCACCCATAAGAATGCACTGACCGTACAATGTGGCTGCGACTTTTGTGTAACGCTTCCATTCCTATGGTAAATGTTACATAAATATCCACAGATTTCTACTGGAGGAAATAAGAAAAAGTTTTGCCACTCGAATGATACAAATGTTACATTACAAAACTGGAGTCATGTGACCTATTCTGGCATCGCATGGCAGAAATTCCGTCTATCCCAGGGGTTTTAGGGTTTTATGTAAAACAAAAGCCTTTATCTTTATATAATGACAAGTTCTGCATCTCCCCTCACAATGTTCAAGATCCCTGCTTGCTGTCAGTGAATGGATACATTTTTCTTTACATCGATAGGCTAAAAACCTGTACAGACGGAGGCCTCATTTTAGTAAGGTGTAATGTTCAACTATCCATAGTCTGCATATAGCCTACTGAACCAAACTTACAGCAGCATAGATCCATCTAGTAGAACCGCAGGTGTTACATTCTGAATACGTTTAGTTAAACACGGGATCAACATACCCAACTGATTGTGGTCTTATTTTTTTTGCACAGCTGAGGGTTTGTGGCTATTGTATCCAGTCTGGACAATTTTCTGTGAGCTACACAGCATGAATGCCAGACTGATACATTTTACCTGCACTGATACATTGTAACAAACTATCAGGACAGAAGAGGGATTTGTGCTGCTGCTGTGATTAAAAAACAGAGGATTGTCTAGAGTAATACCCTGTAACAAACCATGAGCTATCTCAGTAGGAGATGATCAAGAAAATAATCCATGCACTGACAGCAAGCAGAGATTTTAAAAAAGGAAAGAGGAAACTAAACAGAAATTCTATCAGTTGCAATACTTAAGCCATCTTTATCCTAACATTTAACGCATTAAATACACAGTGGCAAGAAACTTTAACTTGACTTTTTCAATGGCTTTTGTTGTGTGATATCACGCTGTAGAAAGTTATCAGTCAAGATAAAAATGGCTACATCTGTATATCTGTATTATTAATATATATTGTATTTTTCTGATACAGAGCTCTAGACATAGATTTAAATGATGAAATTCAAACTTTCTGCAGCCACCACTAGAGGGAGCTTATTGCATACAGAATTATTATAGAGATCAATATATAAACAGTATGCAGTAAGCTCCTGAGCTCCCCCTAGTGGTGGCTGCAGGCGGACAGAAGTTTATCATTTACCTCTATATCTATGCAGGAGATTTGGATATCTGTATTGGAACAACAGAACCCTGACTGCTATAAGGCTGGATTCACACGAACGTGGCGTTTTTGCGGACACAAAAACGCGGCGTTTTGGGCGCGCAAAAACCACTTGGCAGCTCCGTGTGTCATCTGTGTATGATGCGCGGCTGCGTGATTTTCGTGCAGCCGCCATCATAGAGATGAGTCTAGTCGACGTCAGTCACTGTCCAGGGTGCTGAAAGAGTTAACTGATCGGCAGTTGACTCTTTCAGCACCCTCGACAGTGAATGCCGATCACAATATCGAGAAACCTGTTAAAAAAAAAGAAAAAGTTCGTACTTACTGAGAACTTCCCTCCCGGCCGTTGCCTTGGTGATGCGTCCCTGTCTTGACATCTGGCCCCATCTCCCTGGATGACGCGGCAGTCCATGTGACCGCTGCAGCCTGTGCTTGGCCTGTGATTGGCTGGAGCTGTCACTTGGACTGAATTGTCATCCCGGGAGGTCAGACTGGAGGAAGAAGCCGGGAGTTATCGGTAAGTCAGAACTTCTTTTTTTTTTTACAGGTTCATGTTTATTGGGATCGGTAGTCACTGTCCAGGGTGCTGAACCAGTTTAACTCTTTCAGCACCCTGGACAGTGACTATCTCCTGACATCGCGTACCGGAATTTTTTTTGCCGGGTTTGGCCAAACCGAGTTTGGCCGAACCCGGTGAAGTTCGGTTCGGTTGTCCGGGTTCGCCCATCTCAAAGACACTCCGTTTGGATGTTTGTAAACAGAAAAGCACCTGGTGCTTTTCTGTTTACATTCATCCTTTTGACAGCTCTTGCGCGAATCACGCAGTTCGCACGGAAGTGCTTCCGTGCGGCATGCGTGGTTTTCACGCACCCATTGACTTCAATGGGTGCGTGATGCGTGCAAAACGCCGAAAGAGCGGACATGTCGTGACTTTTTTTCAGCGGACTCACGCTGATGAAAAAGCACGGACATGTCTGCACGGCCCCATAGACACATATAGGTCCGTGCAACGCGCGTGCAAATCACGCGCGTTGCACGGACGTTTTTCCCGTTCGTCTGAATAAAGCCTAAAAATGTACTGAGATTTCACATTGGTCTGGTTTATATTCTACACACCTGGGTCTTGGTTACATCACTTTGATCTGGAGAATATCTCATTGCAGGGGTTTCAGGTGTCAGAAATAAATCCACACATTCCAAACCTTTTTGTCAAGTTTTGAATTACTTTCTGTAGGAGTTTTAAATTCTAGACTTGAACACAAGGAGCAAGCCTAAGCCTCGGGCACCTGTAAGGAGATATACAGGGACTTACAGCTGATAACAGAGAATCCGCCTTCATTCCTGCCCCAACATTCAAGGCTAAATAAATAAATAAGGGATCAGATGTAGATGAAAAGTTCCATATGTTGTGTGTGGAGAAGTTCTACCTCTGCTACCTCTCATCGTTTCCATTTCTCTCCTCACATCGTGACACTTTTCTTGCTAGAAAGTTTACTGGCAGTCTGTCCTGAAAATACTCTGTGCTGCTGGATGACCCTGTTCTTTTGACTATTGGTCTGTGTATTCCCACTTGCCTCAATGCCTTCATTACTATATAATACTGCCCCGTCACATGTAGCTCTGTCCTCATTTACAACACTACATAATTCGACAGGTCGCTGCCCCCCACAGGATCAGCACACTGCTCTCCTGAAATACTCTGTGCTGCTGGGGGCCCTGCTGTTTCCACTATTAGTAGGTGACTTCACTATTCCCCTCTTCATAATATGACACTACCGATGTCATATGCAGCCCTGTATTCACTAACATTAAGTCCACAGGTCACAGATCTCTGCAAAATCAGCACAATTCCCTCTTGAAATACTCTGTGCTGCTGGGGACCCTGCTACTTTCACTGTGTATCTCTGTCTGTAATCTCCAACTTGTCTCGATTCCTCTCCTCATATTATGACACTGCCGCTGTCATATGCAGCCCCGTCCTCACTAACATCATTACACAAGTGAAGAGGTCACTGCCCCCACAAGATCAGCACACTCCTCCCCTGCTGCTCTCGTCTTTCCATTGATCTTATTGGCTATAGGGTGATTTCCACAGGTTCGTTGGCCCCTTCAGGGTGTCTCTTATAGATGCTACTGCTACAACATGCTGATTTTGTCTTTTATCTTTTAGGAGCAATGCTGGGGATCTGTGCAACTATCCAGCCCCTCACACGGACCATAGGACCCACCATTGCGGGATACCTATATAAACACTATGGGGTGCCATCCTTCGGCCTGTTTAACATTGTAGTTAGTCTTTTGTTATTAATGTACCTTGTAAATAGTCAAACGAAGCGAAACGCGGGGAAGAATAAGTAGTCAGGTCGCATCACAGAACTTTTATATATTAGAATTTTTATATATATATTAAATTAATTATTGCAAATCCAGAAGAGCCTTTATCCTTAAGGAATTAAAAATAAGGGGACATGTCTGGAGCCCCCCTGCTGTGTATAGAGGGCATTAACCCAATCCTTTCATGAGAGGACAATATATCCTGAGCCTATTGCTCCCTCCTGGGCAAAAACACGCAGGAAAGCAGCTGCCTAGTATCAAGATGTACCAAAGAGAAAAGGGGAGGTCAATGGTCTCAAACCTGAAGCTGTGGAACTGCCCTCATAGCCACAGGCCACAGCCGCAGACACTTACCCCAAAGGTGAGGTGTCCAACATTTGGCTCTCCAGCTGTTGCAGAACCACAACTCCCAGCAAGCCCTGATCTCCACAAGCCCCTATCCTAGAGTTCTCCAGGCTGGAGCTCTCCTGCTGTCACTGAAAAGGTCTGTCTACTGGTTGTTATTGGCAACAGTCGACAGCTTGTCGTCAGAAACTCCCCTAACAGCTTAGCCGAACTGTAATAATGCAGGGGGGGTCAGTTATCTACCTCTATCTTTATATTAGAGGGTAACTAAACTTTCAGAAAACTTCTGACATGTCATAGTGACATGTGAGAAGTTTTGATCGGTGGGGGTCTGAGCATTGAGACCCCCACCGATCGCTAAAATGAAGCGGCAGAAGCGCTCGGGTGAGCGCTGAGTCGCTTGGTTTGTGATCATCTTTTCTCGGAAAGCCGATGTAACAGTGTTCGGGCCCATAGACTTTCTATTGACTCCATACACTATTAGCTCGGCTTTTCGAGAAAAGCCGATCCAAAACCAAGTGGCTCAGCGCTCACTCGAGGGCTTCTGCCGCTTCATTTTAGCGATCCGTGTGGGTCTCAGTGCTCAGACCCCCACTGATCAAAACTTCTCACATGACACTTTGAAGTTTTCTGAAAGTTTAGTTACACTTTACCAGGAGCCAAATCATTGGTCAATGCCCATAGGGGTTCCTTAAGCAAAATAAAAATTTTAGAATTGTTATATAATTGTACATCATTTTACCTTCATGTTTGTGTCTGAATAATAAATGTTTACATAAAAATTGTATCTGTGTTGACTGAACTTCTTAACATTCCCATCTAATCCAGAGTCAGGTTTTAGAGGTGATTGTCACAGTGTGTCAGTATTTCTTCTTCAAACTAAATTCAGCTGCAGCACCAATTTCTCCCCTGTCCTGAACCGGTTTTATGCAAATAAATCCTATATAATGAAATGTGCTGCAACTTTCTAATATAATATACTTTTTCACCATTTTCAAGATCTTTGCTTGCTTCAGTGAATAGCAAAACCACTTTTTACATCAGAGTCTGAAATGTATAAGTCTGGAGTCCTGGCTTTTTAGTTCACAGAGGATTGTTTAGACTGGATGCAATTGTTACAAACCCTCCTCTGTGAGGGTCCATTAGGTCTGTACAGGTTTTCAGCCTTGTAAACAAGCATGTTGACATTCACTGACAGCAAGCAAAATAGGAATAGGAAATGTAAAATAGGAATTGTAACACAAAGTATATTAGAAAGTTGCAGAGCTTTTCATTTATGTAGTGATTAGGCTTCATTTATATAAGACTGGATCAGACCTTTAATCGGCTTCCTATAGAATTGGCCCTGGATAGGAAGGTTCGATGGTGAACCCCATTGGGGTCATGGACTGATGTAAGTGATTACAACCTGTGTACTGAGCTAAGGAATATATTAGCGTTAGGCTGGGTTCACACAACCTATTTTCAGACGTAATGGAGGCGTTTTACGCCTCGAATTACGTCTGAAAAAACGGCTCCAATACGTCGTCAAACATCTGCCCATTACTTTTAATGGGTTTGCCGATGTTCTGTGCCGACGAACTGTCATTTTACGCGCCGCTGTCAAAAGACGGCACGTAAAATTACACCCTCGTCAAAAGAAGTGCAGGACATTTCTTGGGACGTAATTGGAGCCGTTTTTCATTGACTCCAATGAAGAACAGCTCCAAATTACGTCCGTAAAAGACGCCCCGCAAAACGCCAGTACATGCAATTACGTCTGAAATTCAGGAGCTGTTTTCTCCTGAAAACAGCTCCATAATTTCAGACGTAATTGCAGTTATTGTGTGCACATACCGTTAGGGTATGTGCACACGACCTCTTTTCAGGCGTAATGGAGGCGTTTTATGCCTGGAATTACGCCTGAAAAGACGGCTCCAATACGTCGGCAAACATCTGCACATTGATTGCTATGGGTCTTACGATGTTCTGTGCAGACGAGCTGTCATTTTACGCGTCGCTGTCAAAATACGGCGCGTAAAATGATGGCTCGTCAAAAGAAGTGCAGGACACTTCTTGGGACGTTTTTGGAGCCGTTTTCTCAAAGACTCTATTGAAAACAGTTCCAAAAACGGCCGTAAAATACACAGCGAAAATGCCGCGAAAAACGCGAGTTGCTCAAAAAACGTCTGAAAATAAGGAGATGTTTTCCCTTGAAAACAGCTCCATATTTTCAGACGTTTTTTGTTAAGCGTGTGAATATGCCCTTAGAGATACAGAGATATTCTGGACATAATAAGACTATTACACTTTGGAAAGAATGAGACGACTTTCACCAACACCTGCCGGCGACCTTCTGTAAAGTGAAGAATGTTTACAAGGTCGTATAGATTTTATTGTTTGTAGAACCAGCAGTTGCTCATCCTCAATAAAATAAGACGCACATCTGCGCCTAACACTGTAAACGCTGCATAAAAGCCAGAGAACTCGATTTATTGAACTCATTACCACTGTAATACAAGTGAATCAGACCCCGAAACTACAACCCACAACCTCCTGATCATTACATGTACAGGGTGCGGTGTACAAAATGTAACCCTCCCTCTTACAGCCAATAAAGGGGTTCTCTGATACAGACAATCCCTTGTAAAATGCATCATTGAGGCATCTTGAGCTAGTGGAGGAAAACCCTCAATTGGTTGATATGACTGACAGCTCATGTAATGCTTTATTTTTCCTGCAGGAGTGCTGCAGGGAAAATGAGCATTTATATTTTGTATACAAAAGAAAGACAAGGAGTCATGCACTATTCTGTATAAATATGAAAAATAACATAAGGGATAAAAGCGCATCGAGGATCCCATAGAATACAGCTATACATGGGCTACACCTAAATATTGTATAAAATACATAGTAGGTTCCATGTCAGTAATAATATGCACAATGGGTATAGAATAGCAATCTAAAGCATTATAAATACGCCTGGATGTATATCTTCAACACTTAGGCCCCATGCACACTACCCATTCGGTTCTATTGGCCGCGGGCACCTTTCCGTAGTGCTACGGATGGGTGTTCGTGCCGTAGAACCGTGCCGGGAATTATGGAGCATGTCCTATTTTTCGTTTTTTACGGGACGTGCTCCTATACTTTATACGGGAGCACGGCCCGAAAATGCGGCCGGCCGTGCCCACAATCGTGTGCTGAGATTACGGGCACGGCCGTGTGCATGGGGCCTAAATGGGTCCTGAGGACTGGTATTCACTAGGACCAGGAGACTTCTTATTCTGAATTTCACGACATCTCACAACACAGAATCTCTAAAGCGGTAACTGGGAATCTATAATTAAAAACTGAACATAAACACACAATTAATACCTACATAAAATAAAAAGGCAGAGAGACTACAAATAAGAAACTAAATTTTTAGTTAAGGCCAAAAGGGACCATTGTACCCGGGGTTATCATCCATCTACACTCTCTCCGGGCAAGTCAATTCCTCACATCTCCTCCTCTGACACCACAACGTATTTTATCAATCCCTCGGACTTTAAAGGTTCTTTGTCACATCCAGTGGCGGATTAAGTAGACCATAGGCCCTGGGCTGTTCCTCAAACTTGGGCCCCCTTCCCCACCGCCGCTCTCCCGTGTCTATAGTGAACACCACCTTTTTGTGTGAGCATTGACAAATGGTTGTTGCGATTCCCATTGTCAAAGGGATGTGTCCCTACATACTGACAGTCTCCAACCATCGCTGACAGTATCACGCTGTGTACGGACACTTCCTCTTGAAAATGTGAACGGTAACACACACTTTTCTATTAGTCCTGGGTACACAAAGATATGTAGAATACAAGGATTTCCTACAACAGACATGTCAGGAGAGGGAACAGATCCTCTATAGATCAAGTGACTCACAGGTGATGTCTTCTCTGATGGGAGTCATTTTCTTTTCTTCTCCATCTGACGCAGACCGGTATGGCGACTTCTCCTGATGAGACATCTTTGCCCATCACTTATGCAGCCATTTCCAGGCTCTATAGAAACACACAAATTTAGACACCAAGGCCCAGGACCATACATTAAAGGGGTTGACTGGGCACGGATCGTTTTGTATACTGATGACCAATCGATGTGCCCGGACAACCCATTTTACTCAGACGAATAAATTTGGACCCCAGACTAGATCATAGAATACATACAGACCCCAGACCTTCTAAACTATTGCAGTCCCCAGACCAGACACCCCCTAAACAAATACAGACCCCAGAACAAGCCCCCTAAATAAATAAAGACCTCAGACAGGACCCCTAAATACAGACCCCAGACCTGACCCCCTAAACTAATACAGACCCCTAATACAGACCCCTAAACTAATACAGACCCTAGACCAGGCCCCCTAAATACAGACCCCCATAAACTAATACAGACACCTAAATACAGACCCCAGTCCTCAAACTAATACAGACCCCCTACACTAATAATGACCCCAGACCTGATTCCCTTAAGTAATACAGACCCCAGACCAGACTCCCTACTCTAATACAGACCCCTAAATACAGGCCCCTAAATGAAGACCCCCTAAACTAATACAGACCCTAGAACAGGCCCCCTAAATAGACCCCCTAAATATAGACTCCAGACGTCAAACTAATAGACCCCCTAAATACAGACCCCTTAAACTAACATACCCCTAAATATACAGACCCTAAACCCCTTAAACTGATACAGACCTCAGACCCCTTTAACTAATACAGACACCAAACTTCCTAAATACAGACCCCTTAAACAAATCCATCCGCTTATACTTACATATCCGCTCACCTCAGTCTTCTCTGTGGAGTCGCTGCTGCTGCTGCTCAAGGTCCTGCGGTCATGTGACCAGCAGGTCTCTAAACAATAGTAAGAACTTCAGAGATGAGGTCATGTGACCTTATGTCTAAGGGTATGTGCACACACACTAAATACGTCCGTAATTGACGGACGTATTTCGGCCGCAAGTCCCGGACCGAACACAGTGCAGGGAGCCGGGCTCCTAGCATCATACTTATGTACGATGCTAGGAGTCCCTGCCTCGCTGCAGGACAACTGTCCCGTACTGTAATCATGTTTTCAGTACGGGACAGTAGTTCCACGGAGAGGCAGGGACTCCTAGCATCGTACATAAGTATGATGCTAGGAGCCCGGCTCCCTGCACTGTGTTCGGTCCGGGACTTGCCGCCGAAATACGTCCGTCAATTACGGACGTAATTAGTGTGTGTGCACATACCCTAAAGGTCCTTTTGCAGGACATATACAATGCCGCTTCGTCGCGGCAAAAACACGACAAAACGACATTGTACGCCCTATGATGATCCGCCATTGGTCACATCAGAGTTTAAAGTGTTTTGGTATAATTTTGAGAAGGGTCAAATCCTTGATTTCCTTCGCAGCAATGATATCTCGCACTTTCTCAGGAGTCCGAACTCGTAACTGAAGTGATGTGAACCCAACTTGTATCTTATCGCAGGTGGCATAGTATATGGACATGTACTGCTACAGGATATATAGTGTCGCATTTGGATTTGTCTATATTGTAGTTCTCCCAACAAGAGCGAAGTGGGATCCTCTGGGGTCAGCATTACCCATGAGCACCCGACAATATGAAATGTTTTAACAGCCCTTTTAAAGTAAATGTCCATTGTTGATACACCATCTAAATATGTAGATACGATATTCTCTGCTGACTCATTTCTTAATAACGATCGGAGCTCCATTTTTCTGATTCAGAGCTCCAAATTCTCTGCAAGGACATAGAGGTAAATTATAACTTTCTAGTTGCCTGCAGCCAACACTAGGGGGAGCCCACTGCATACACTTTATCAATAATAATTCAGTATGCAATTATCTCCTGAGCTCCCCCTAGTGGTGACTGTAGGCAAACAGAATTTTATCATGTAACGCTAGGCTATGCAGGGGATTCGGAGCTTTGTACCAGAAAAGGAGAGCTCCCAACGCTATAAAGATATATTAGGGAATTAATCAGCACAGAATATTGGACCTAAAAACCAACATGGGGTCAAAAGGTGGACATTCTATTCATACTATTCAATATTTAGCCTATCATACAGTGTGTAGCTTTTCCTGTCCAGCTTGGTTACAATGATCTGGAATATCTGCTGCAGTTTAGAAATGAGTGCAAGGCTCTTGCTGCCGTGTGTGAACATTCACTAACATTAGGCCGTGGCGATGAGCGTTCCCGTGTGCTTGAGATTCACTGATTACATAACACGTGTAATTACTTTATCAGACATGACCAAAGTATTACAGATAAGTATCCAGGGTTTTATTTTACTTCCTTGACATATTATACACGATCAGTGAGACCGCAGATGGAGCAGGGTTTATTGCAGTGTATGACGCACCATCTTGATCAGTTCGTTATTGCGCTAGTCATAGGTCAGACAGCACAGATTATTCACACGATGATCAGCCGTTTTACTGCATTAAATCCAAAGATGAGGACCAACCAGTGGACCTTTCAGGTTTTGTAGAACTACAGGTACCAGCATGTTGAGTCTCTCAGACATTGTGCCGGGGAAATGGAGTTTGCTTCCAATTCGATTGACCAGGCGACCATGTAATACATGGTCATGTTGAGTCCTTCAGAGTAGAAGCCACTCTCTCAGACGCCCTTTGCTCTGTTTTATAGAGGGGGGGGTCCTGAGTGTTGGACCCCCACCTCTATGATGTCCATATGCCCTAAAAAGGTAATGGAAAGTGGTTGTCCAGACAGGACCACCACTTTAATTCTTGTATAATGAAAAGTTATGCAACTTTCTGATACACTTTGCGGATAATTCCCTCACCTTTTACAAAATTTCTGCTTGCTGTCAGTGAATAAAAACATTCCTGTTTATATCATGAGGCTAAAAACCTCTACAGACCTGATATACTTCTCACAGCTGTAGGTTTGTTACAATTGTATCCAGTCTAGACAATCCTCTATGAGTTAAATACATCAGCAGCACAAATCTCTCACTTGCTCTTGTTACAATGTGTCAGTGCAGGTAAAATTTAAAGTCTGGAGTCCAGATTGACATGACATATAGCGAGGATGATTCAGACCTCCAGGTTTTACCTGCACTATATGCAGATTATTAATATTTTGTGCTTCTATCATTCTACAAGATAGACAGGAGGTCAGTTATTCGCATGTAGCGATGGGTCGCCGGAATATCGCCTTTAGCCGTGGCTTAAAGGGGATGTCTGGTTCAGAAAATCAATTTTCAAATACACTATTAGGAAATGCTAAGTAATCAGAGAACAAGCCCCCATTCAAGACCCTCATCTATTAGCCAGAGCTAAGAAAAAAGTCTGTCCCTCTAGAGGACCTCACGTGTCTACGTATCACACTGACTGCCTATTGATTTTAATGGGAATCGTGTAATGCTTAATCTCCCCTGTGGTGGCGCTGCAGGCAAATTGAACACTTACTGCCAGATTACACCTGATCTCTAGGGGTTTCATCAGTTACACTCTGAGATAGTTTATTGCCAGGCGACTTTTCTAAGAAAAAGGTGGACTACCCCTATATGCAGAAGCTCCCAGGTCATGGTGGAAGGTACTGCAATTACTCTGTAAATGTGTGTCTGCCCCTTTAAATAAACATCATAAACAGGACTGCAGTCTATTAAAAGGCAAAAAGAGATATATAATGTGTGAATTCTATAGATTTATTTTACTGGTATAATCTGCCGTTTACAATCTATTTTATGGTACATGTGTTATCGCTTCAGGGCTGAATGGAATGCAATCATTGGAATTTCCCTTCCTTTGTGATGAGCTTTGCACAGTGACATCATCACGCTGCACAAAGTCATTTCTCGTAAAGCCCGGAATATACACGCCAATCGTCCACTGACATGACACGATCGTTTCATCCACGCCATTTGTCAGACAGCTCCCCTGGAAACCTATAGGCTGTATTCACACTGTGCGTTTTTGCTGCGTTTTTTGACGCATTTCTGCCATGTGTCCAAAAAACACATGCGTTTTTACCAAGATATGCAAAATTGCATGCGTTTTTTGGTGCGGATTTTGGATGCACGTCAAAAGCGAGTTGAAAAATGCACCGCGTTACTGCTTATTAATCACCTGGCCCAGTCCCATATTAAAGCTCAGCTCCTAATAATGTTATGACCCCCCCCCCCCCCCCCATTGGGCATAATAAGGGTATGTTCACACACACTAATTACGGACGTAATTCGGGCATTTTTGCCCCGAATTACGTCGAAAAATGCGCCTCAATAGCGTTGACAAACATCTGCCCATTGAAAGCAATGGGCAGACGTTTGCCTGTTCACACGAGGCGTATATTTACGCGCCGCTGTCAAATGACGGCGCGTAAATAGACGCCCGCGTCAAAGAAGTGACCTGTCACTTCTTGGGGCGTAATTGGAGCCGTTATTCGTTGACTCCAATGAAAAGCAGCGCCAATTACGTCCGTAATGGACGCGGCGTTCAAGCGCCTGCACATGCCGTTACGGCTGAAATTACGGGGATGTTTCCTCCTGAAAACATCCCCGTAATTTCGGCCGTTACGGACGCTGCCGTGTGAACATACCCTAACCCTTAGGGTATGTTCACACGCTTAACAAAAAAACGGCTGAAAATACGGAGCTGTTTTCAAGGGTAAACAGATCCTGATTTTCAGCCGTTTTTTAAGCAACTAGCGTTTTTTGCTGCGTTTTTTTACAGCCGTTTTTGGAGCTGTTTTTCTATTGAGTCAATGACCATGACATGCACTTCTTTTTACAAGGCATTTTTTTACGCGGCCCTTTTTAAAAACGGCCGTTTAAAAAATGCCCTGTGGGAACGGAACGCCGTTTTTCCTATTGAAATCAATGGGCAGATGTTTGAAGGTGTATTTTTAGACGTTTTTTGGGGCGTTTATGGCCGAAAAACGGCTGAAAATAGCCCGTGTGAACATAACCTAAGGGTATGTTCACACACAGTGATTTCAGGCTTTTTTGGGGTCGTAGAAAAATGCCCCGTCTGAACGAAACGCTGTTTTCCCCATTGAACTCAATAAGCAAATGTTTGTAGACGTTTAGAAAGGGGATGGAAGAACAATATGATTGACCATCAGCCCCCTCCCTCTTTGGGTATGTTCACACGGCAGCCTCCGTTACGTCTGAAAGTACGGAGCTGTTTTCAAGAGAAAACAGCTCCGGAATTTCAGCCGTAATGGCATGTGCAGGCGTTTTTCGCAGCGTCCATTACGGACGTAATTGGAGCTGTTTTTCTATGGAGTCAATGGAAAACGGCTCCAATTACGTCTCAAGAAGTGACAGGCACTTCTTTGACGCGGGCGTCTTTTTTACGCGCCGTCTTTTGACAGCGGCGCGTAAAAAAAATGACCGTCGGCACAGAACATCATAAGACCCATTCAAATGAATGGGCAGATGTTTGCCGACGCTTTGGAGCCGTATTTTCGGACGTAATGCGAGGCTAAAACGCCCGAATTACGTCCGTAAATAGTGTGAGTGAACCCAGCCTTTCACTGACAAGAATCTAATGTTTGAGAGCGGTTAAAGGGAAACTCCTCTGAAAACCAGGGATAATGGTTTATAATCATTTATAGGCCAGGTCATGATAACCTATAGTTCACGAAATGTGAGATTACAGTGTAATTCTTCTCATCTGGTATTTGATAATGCGGAATGCCTGATAATCCGGCACTTATACATTATAATGTGGAATGTCACAATATCATCATTAAACTGTGTAGAGGGAACCTATTGGACAATTTCTCAGATTTGTGTTGCGATTTTATACGGCGCTGTCTTTCTAAGGTTATGTTCACACGGCCTATTTTCAGCTGTTTTTCGGTCCATGAACGCCCTGAAAAATGGCTAAAAATACGGAGGCTGAACGCCTCCAAACATCTGCCCATTGATTTCAATGGGAAAAACAGTGTTCCGTTCCCAGGGGGCGTTTTTTTACGCGCCCGTTTTTAAAATTGACTCAATAGAAAAACAGCTCCAAAAACGTCCGTATAAAACGCCGCAAAAAAAACGCTAGTTGCTTAAAAAAAACGGATGAAAATCAGGGGTTGTTTTCCCTTGAAAACAGCTCCGTATTTTCAGCCGTTTCTTGTGAAGCATGTGAACATACCCTAAGGGTATGTTCACACGGCCTA
Organism: Rhinoderma darwinii; assembly: GCF_050947455.1. NCBI lineage: Eukaryota > Metazoa > Chordata > Amphibia > Anura > Rhinodermatidae > Rhinoderma > Rhinoderma darwinii. The sequence continues at coordinate 69,839,747 of NC_134695.1, forward strand.
TTTTCGGCCGTTATTCGGGCTGAAAAAAGGCCGAAAAATCGGAAGCAGAACGCCTCCAAACATCTGCCCATTGATTTTAATGGGAAAAACGTAGTTCTTTTCCGATGAGCCGTTTTTTTACACGGCCGTTTTGAAAAATGGCTGCGTAAAAAAACTGCCGTGAAAAAGTAGTGCATGTCACTTCTTGGGACGTTTTTGGAGCAGTTTTTCATTGACTACATTGAAAAAAGCTCCAAAAACGGCCATAAAAAACACAGCGAAAAATGTGAGTGGCTTAAAAAACGTCTGAAAATCAGGAGCTGTTTTCCCTTGAAAACAGCTCCGTATCTTCAGCCGTTTTTGACTCAGCGTGTGAACATAGCCTAAAAGTTCTCAACCCTTCAAGTGAGTTTTATACATTTTTATACATTTTTTGTATATAATACGGTAGTACAGCAGTGTTATAAGAGGAGCGGCTGATATCAGTCACATATATAGATGTAAGGACTGGAGGATATAATAGTACAGCAGTGATATAAGAGGAGCGGCTGATATCAGTCACATATATAGATGTAAGGACTGGAGGATATAATAGTACAGCAGTGATATAAGAGGAGCGGCTGATATCAGTCACATATATAGATGTAAGGACTGGAGGATATAATAGTACAGCAGTGATATAAGAGGAGCGGCTGATATCAGTCACATATATAGATGTAAGGACTGGAGGATATAATAGTACAGCAGTGATATAAGAGGAGCGGCTGATATCTGTCACATATATAGATGTAAGGACTGGAGGATATAATAGTACAGCAGTGATATAAGAGGAGCGGCTGATATCAGTCACATATATAGATGAAAGGACTGGAGGATATAATAGTACAGCAGTGTTATAAGAGGAGCGGCTGATATCAGTCACATATATAGATGTAAGGACTGGAGGATATAATAGTACAGCAGTGATATAAGAGGAGCGGCTGATATCAGTCACATATATAGATGTAAGGACTGGAGGATATAATAGTACAGCAGTGTTATAAGAGGAGCGGCTGATATCAGTCACATATATAGATGTAAGGACTGTAGGATATAATAGTACAGCAGTGATATAAGAGGAGCGGCTGATATCAGTCACATATATAGATGTAAGGACTGGAGGATATAATAGTACAGCAGTGATATAGGAGGAGCGGCTGATATCAGTCACATATATAGGTGTAAGGACTGGAGGATATAATAGTACAGCAGTGTTATAAGAGGAGCGGCTGATATCAGTCACATATATAGATGTAAGGACTGGAGGATATAATAGTACAGCAGTGTTATAAGAGGAGCGGCTGATATCAGTCACATATATAGATGTAAGGACTGGAGGATATAATAGTACAGCAGTGTTATGAGAGGAGCGGCTGATATCAGTCACATATATAGATGTAAGGACTGTAGGATATAATAGTACAGCAGTGATATAAGAGGAGCGGCTGATATCAGTCACATATATAGATGTAAGGACTGGAGGATATAATAGTACAGCAGTGATATAAGAGGAGCGGCTGATATCAGTCACATATATAGATGTAAGGACTGGAGGATATAATAGTACAGCAGTGATATAAGAGGAGCGGCTGATATCAGTCACATATATAGATGTAAGGACTGGAGGATATAATAGTACAGCAGTGATATAAGAGGAGCGGCTGATATCAGTCACATATATAGATGTAAGGACTGGAGAGTATAATAGTACAGCAGTGATATAAGAGGAGCGGCTGATATCAGTCACATATATAGATGTAAGGACTGGAGGATATAATAGTACAGTAGTGATATAAGAGGAGCGGCTGATATCAGTCACATATATAGATGTAAGGACTGGGGGATATAATAGTACAGCAGTGATATAAGAGGAGCGGCTGATATCAGTCACATATATAGATGTAAGGACTGGAGGATATAATAGTACAGCAGTGATATAAGAGGAGCGGCTGATATCAGTCACATATATAGATGTAAGGACTGGAGGATATAATAGTACAGCAGTGATATAAGAGGAGCGGCTGATATCAGTCACATATATAGATGTAAGGACTGGAGGATATAATAGTACAGCAGTGATATAAGAGGAGCGGCTGATATCAGTCACATATATAGATGTAAGGACTGGAGGATATAATAGTACAGCAGTGATATAAGAGGAGCGGCTGATATCAGTCACATATATAGATGTAAGGACTGGAGGATATAATAGTACAGCAGTGTTATAAGAGGAGCGGCTGATATCAGTCACATATATAGATGTAAGGACTGGAGGATATAATAATACAGCAGTGATATAAGAGGAGCGGCTGATATCAGTCACATATATAGATGTAAGGACTGGGGGATATAATAATACAGCAGTGATATAAGAGGAGCGGCTGATATCAGTCACATATATAGATGTAAGGACTGTAGGATATAATAGTACAGCAGTGATATAAGAGGAGCGGCTGATATCAGTCACATATATAGATGTAAGGACTGGAGGATATAATAGTACAGCAGTGTTATGAGAGGAGCGGCTGATATCAGTCACATATATAGATGTAAGGACTGGAGGATATAATAGTACAGCAGTGATATAAGAGGAGCGGCTGATATCAGTCACATATATAGATGAAAGGACTGGAGGATATAATAGTACAGCAGTGTTATAAGAGGAGCGGCTGATATCAGTCACATATATAGATGTAAGGACTGGAGGATATAATAGTACAGCAGTGATATAAGAGGAGCGGCTGATATCAGTCACATATATAGATGTAAGGACTGGAGGATATAATAGTACAGCAGTGTTATAAGAGGAGCGGCTGATATCAGTCACATATATAGATGTAAGGACTGTAGGATATAATAGTACAGCAGTGATATAAGAGGAGCGGCTGATATCAGTCACATATATAGATGTAAGGACTGGAGGATATAATAGTACAGCAGTGATATAGGAGGAGCGGCTGATATCAGTCACATATATAGGTGTAAGGACTGGAGGATATAATAGTACAGCAGTGTTATAAGAGGAGCGGCTGATATCAGTCACATATATAGATGTAAGGACTGGAGGATATAATAGTACAGCAGTGTTATAAGAGGAGCGGCTGATATCAGTCACATATATAGATGTAAGGACTGGAGGATATAATAGTACAGCAGTGTTATGAGAGGAGCGGCTGATATCAGTCACATATATAGATGTAAGGACTGTAGGATATAATAGTACAGCAGTGATATAAGAGGAGCGGCTGATATCAGTCACATATATAGATGTAAGGACTGGAGGATATAATAGTACAGCAGTGATATAAGAGGAGCGGCTGATATCAGTCACATATATAGATGTAAGGACTGGAGGATATAATAGTACAGCAGTGATATAAGAGGAGCGGCTGATATCAGTCACATATATAGATGTAAGGACTGGAGGATATAATAGTACAGCAGTGATATAAGAGGAGCGGCTGATATCAGTCACATATATAGATGTAAGGACTGGAGAGTATAATAGTACAGCAGTGATATAAGAGGAGCGGCTGATATCAGTCACATATATAGATGTAAGGACTGGAGGATATAATAGTACAGTAGTGATATAAGAGGAGCGGCTGATATCAGTCACATATATAGATGTAAGGACTGGGGGATATAATAGTACAGCAGTGATATAAGAGGAGCGGCTGATATCAGTCACATATATAGATGTAAGGACTGGAGGATATAATAGTACAGCAGTGATATAAGAGGAGCGGCTGATATCAGTCACATATATAGATGTAAGGACTGGAGGATATAATAGTACAGCAGTGATATAAGAGGAGCGGCTGATATCAGTCACATATATAGATGTAAGGACTGGAGGATATAATAGTACAGCAGTGATATAAGAGGAGCGGCTGATATCAGTCACATATATAGATGTAAGGACTGGAGGATATAATAGTACAGCAGTGATATAAGAGGAGCGGCTGATATCAGTCACATATATAGATGTAAGGACTGGAGGATATAATAGTACAGCAGTGTTATAAGAGGAGCGGCTGATATCAGTCACATATATAGATGTAAGGACTGGAGGATATAATAATACAGCAGTGATATAAGAGGAGCGGCTGATATCAGTCACATATATAGATGTAAGGACTGGGGGATATAATAATACAGCAGTGATATAAGAGGAGCGGCTGATATCAGTCACATATATAGATGTAAGGACTGTAGGATATAATAGTACAGCAGTGATATAAGAGGAGCGGCTGATATCAGTCACATATATAGATGTAAGGACTGGAGGATATAATAGTACAGCAGTGTTATGAGAGGAGCGGCTGATATCAGTCACATATATAGATGTAAGGACTGGAGGATATAATAGTACAGCAGTGATATAAGAGGAGCGGCTGATATCAGTCACATATATAGATGTAAGGACTGGAGGATATAATAGTACAGCAGTGTTATAAGAGGAGCGGCTGATATCAGTCACATATATAGATGTAAGGACTGGAGGATATAATAGTACAGCAGTGTTATGAGAGGAGCGGCTGATATCAGTCACATATATAGATGTAAGGACTGGAGGATATAATAGTACAGCAGTGTTATAAGAGGAGCTTCATGCCTGGGGTTGTAGTCACATAAAATACCCACGTTTTAAGGTCGGCACTATGGCCGCGACACGCGAACTAAGCACAGGGTCCAGGTGTGTCCTTAACACAGACCCCTCAAACGTGAGCGTATTAAGACCCCCTGAAGTAGGCCTTAGGCTGAAAATTATTTCAATATTTTGTAACCAATGAGAGAATTGTTCAGGATTAGAAAAACATGGCTGCTTTCTTCCAGAAACAGTGCCACACCAGTCTATGGGATGTGTCTTGTATTGCAGCTCAGCTCCATTGATGTGAATGGACAGGGGTGGCGCTATTTTTGGAAGAAGGCAGCCATGTTTCTCTAATTCATGACAACCCCTTTAATTTCCAAGATCATTGCAACTACCCAAAATTGTAGGTTATAACAGAGTAATAATATACTATACACACCATAGAGCAAGGTCATACATGATATACAAGGTCATACATACCATATAAGTGTCTGTTAACAGTGGGGCAATGACCCAGCTCAGGTTGACCCTTTTACCGATGGGGGATAGGAAAATAATCAGGCACCTCGACTTAGCATCGTTACTGGAAAGTAAGAAGCAGAGGAGGGGGGACAAACCTAAAGTTGGCCATACACATAAGATCATGATCGGCTACAATGCGGATGATCGATCGTCTTTGGCCGATCATGCCATACACGTTTACTTCTAACCAACTTGCTGTTAGCAAACAAGGGGAGGGGAATTGACCCAAGGGTCATCGAGGGGGCAACAAACAATTGATCCTTGCTATTGGGGTCCGCTCTTTTATTTATACCACAGTTGGGGCCCCATTTTGATCTGTGCTATGGGCTCCCCTTACCTTTTGAACAACATCAGAGATATAAAAAAACACATTTTGCGTAAAAAATTATTTTTAATATAATAAGTTAACATCTCAAATTACATTCATTCAGAAATTACCGGCCTTGAAATGAAACAATATATATATATATATTAAGAGGGGAAGCTGTGGAAATAAATAGATACATATACAGACGAGAACCAACAAATAAATTATCCGGCCCAATCCGGTTTGACATTGCATAAAGGCTTTTCCCGCGGATAAATAAATAACACTAAGCAAATAGTGAAGATCTTCTATCATCATCATCATCATCATCATCATGGTTGCTCAATCGTCAGCTCCTCAGGTTAGGCTTCAGCGATCAATGCTCAAACAAATCTTGATCAAATCGCTTTGTCCTTGTAAGGAACTGACTTCCTGTCTTCAGAGCCAGCGCTTCAGCCTCTGCTTTCTTATTTGGTCCATAATTCATGGGCACTGCAAGGGACAAAGGGGGCGAAAAGTTAATATGATGCAGTTACAATATTGGGTCATACACGTGTAACCCCATATAGATGGGTCATAAAGATATACATCTCGCTCATATAAGTACACAATAGCCATGACTGTGGCTTGTCCTTTCAGCTAGGATATCTAGTGATGTAATTATAATTAAGAGGCGTAATACATAACCAGATACATAACCAGTATCCAGAGTGTGGACTGCATTTATAGAGTACGTTTATTTAAAAAAAAAAAAAAAACACATTTTGGGTGTATCATATCAGCCAATGTGCATTAAAAATGCAAACAATATTAAAAGTAATCTAATAAAAATAAAAATCTACCCAAATATTATGGATCATTTTTTAAAATAGGTTTAAAAAATTTAGTTTTTATAAAAATTCAAGATCATATTTTCAAAAAGGTTTAAAAAACTTTTTTTTATACAAATTCCTAATCTAGTAAAGAGAAAAATATCAGAAAGTCACTTTAAAAAAACCTCTTTATAGACTAATACAAAATAAATGTAAAATATATATATATAAAAATGTTAACATTTGAGGCAGTTCCTCTGGTATAGTATGTAGAAAAGAATTTTAGGCGAAAGTAAATATTTTTTTATATTTTGAATATATTTGTATTGGGGTGCATCATTAAAAAAAAAAAAGGTAGAAATTTTAATTTTACAAAAATTCCTATTAAAAATCGGCACAAACGGCACGGATGATTACAGCTTGATTCTCTTGTTGCAGCAACCACATGGCAGCAGAGAACAAGCACTTTCCTGTTTCTCCTCGTTTCCCAGGAGTCTTGTGCCGTAAAAATTAAGAATAAATAAATATATATATAATTTTTTTATTTTTCTCTTTTAAATGCCACCCTACAAAGTATACACTTACTTTGTATATCCATCTATCTATCTATCTATCTATCTATCTATCTATCTATCTATCTATCTATCTATCTATCTGTCTATATAGTATTAGTAAAGTATTATTTGACATATTTAAAAAAAAATATTCGTAATGTTTTGCATTGTACTATTATTAGTACTAATTATATCACATTTTCATTACAGCATGCATGTTGGTAAAGACACCGGCAACCAACCATAGTGGCAGGTCTTCAAAAAGATTCAATAAATTAGTGAAATCCATCAATTTTTGGAAATAAGAGCACCATATTGTATGTTTCACTATGCCAGCTGGTAGCCAGAAAGCCAATGCATGTGGCATCTTGTGAAGGGACATGTGCCGGCATGTTGGGTCGCCTTCTCTAGACTAGGTACTTGGCAAGAGTAATATAGACCTGTTCTCACCTGTATGGTAGGGTGCTGTAGCATGCATCCAGTCTCTGGATCACACACACGGGGCCACCCTCCTCTCGCTGTTCTGGCGTGACCTAAAATGTTGGATGGCCTTCTTGTTCTGGAAGTCAATCAAGGCCATGGTGATGGCGGCATTCCAACAGCTTTCATCCGGGCAACGGAAATCTATCTCCTTATTATCGGTGGTCACAATGGTGAAGTAGATGTATTTTCCCGTCCGCTCAACACAATCCAACTTCTTGATGGACTGGAACTTGAGTTCCTTGCACTTGGTCTTCTTCTGGCCATCAGCGAACATGTTGAGGCTATCCTTGGTCAAGACACATTGCTTCTTTCTCCAGAACTGTAGGAGATTGTCGCTCCTCTTTTCCAGTTCCCCTTCCATGATCACGTCTGTGTTGACCTGCATTTTCATTCTCTGTTGGGTAGGGTGCTTGGTAGACTATGCGGGCACAGGTCCTACTGAGTGCTGCTTGACGACGGGTGAAGGGGTCTTCTTAGCCACTGGGGATAGTCCAAGGCACAGGATCTTGAGGTTGTGTCTGTGGCTGTGGCTAGGAGCGTGAATGAGAAGAATGAGGAGCTATGTTAGAATTTATGTCACTGCTCACCACTCCCTCCCATCCTTCCCAGTGACGGGCTTTGGAATGCCGTTCCGCCCAGAGCTTAGTCACTGGTCTGCCCCAGTGTCTGGTATTGAACTCACGCACTGGCACACCCACTACTGCTGCTAACCCTTGCTTCATTCATAACTGCGCTCAGGCAGTGAGGAGAAGCTGCTTTCATATCACACAGGTCGCGTTTACTCCTAACAAACGTTCCAACGTTGCGACAATTTTTGCAATTTTTACGTAAGAAATCGTCCAATTTTCCATAATGGTGTCTCCTTTGACAATTTACATTGAAACGTCTGACAATAACGATAAAGGATAACTTTACAGCCAGGTCAATGTTCCAATTGATTTGCTTAATAATATTTGCCTATGAATGCACCCGTGTATGCAATATTTTTTTTTTTACAGGGTTTGTAGACTTTTGAAACCAATTTTGTTCTATTGCTCCATTGCATCTAAGATTAAAAAAAGTAAAGAAATTTTGCAGTTGGTCTACAATAAAAATATCCTGCCGTTTTGCGTATACAGCTCCTGTGCAGAGCTATATGTCTGTATGGTAACAGACTACAAACAAACCCTGTGTAGTCTAATCCTGCAGTCATGCGTTACTTCACTGCCCAACTGCCAGTCTTAATGTGGTTCTCTGGTTACTGCACAACTACAAGGGGTTATATGCATGCTTACTGGTACTTGTAGTCCCACAGAATATGAAGAAGGCCATAATAATCCTACTGGATGCCTTTGCCCTACAAGAGATATAATAGATAGGTATGCTGAGGCTTGTAGTGCTCAACAGGTTCAGTTTGCCACACTAACCCTGTCCCCATGACCATGGCTGAGTGGCTTGTTGGTGCCACCCCTGGCACTCAGCACCTTGGGCACATGGCTTGTCAGCCCCCCAACTACCCTACCGTGGCACTGGCCATCCATTGATCAGGTCATGCAGTTGTGTTGGAGGATGTCCTGACACCCTGCTGCGGGGACAATGCCGGTTTTATACAGTCTGAGCAGGTTTTCCCTGTTTTGTTAAGCAGCAGAGATGGTGGCTTATTATCTGCAGGCACTTAAAGGGGAATCCAAGCTAAAACATAGAACTGAATACTCAGAGGCGTGCTTTAAAGCTACTGGACCCCAATGCCAAACCTGTAACTAAGCCCCCCACCTACCATATGCCATTTATAATAATCAGGTCCTCTTATGTGGCAGAGGGGCATTCGGGTCTCTCAGGGGATACGACTGCGTCCCTGTGAATACTGGGTGATGCAGCTTACAGGGGGATCCTCATAATCCAGAGTAACAGGACCTCTTTGGTGCTGGTTGGAAATATCCCACAATTGGAAAATCACATGTATTAAGCCCGGGGGCGGTTTTCTAGAATATGGCCCCCAGGCAACAATCAAAGTAGGGCCTCTCCAATGGTTGTTTTAATATGTGGACTTTTTGCTAAAAAAATTTTAATTGAATAGTGTCATACAATGCCAAATTATGTTTTCATACAATGCCTACAATACAGCCATTCAGTGCCCAAATAATACCGCCATATAGTGCCCACATAACACTACTGGAACTGAATGTTTTTCCACTCTCCGGTTACTCCTGGGGATCCAGACTTTGGGGGCCTCCTAACCATTGCCCAATTTGCCAGCCCCTAAAACCAGCCCAGATGAAGCCACATATTGAATAGCTCCATTACACATCCAGCCATCTAGTGCATGGCTCTTGAGGGGCTCGGTTAACTTGGCCCATTACTGTAGAGACGTGGTCAGACACTGGCACATATGGTCAGGAGGGTTGCAGATTTTTAAATTTTTTTTCTGTGGCGGCAAATGTGCCGCATCCCAAACATTAGACCCTGAGGATATCGGAGAACAGGTTGTTAGTAATTTATGACCATTGTAGTCTCCACACCACTTATCTCAGAGTGCAGGTAGTGTCCTCTCATCTTCTATACTGATAGCGTCTATATGGCCCAAGGGTTTGTGTCTCCCCTACAGGATGACTGCGGTTATACAAGTGTATGTGTCATGTTACCATCCTGACAAATGACCGGTTCATAGGAGATCAGCGTCCGCATTGCCGTCCACTAATTACTTCTATACAACAAACTTGACATTCAGGAGTCTAGGACAGCTGGTTGGCTACCCATTTTGAGAAACAGGGTCGGCCATATTGGTTTTCACACAGCTTTCCCGCAAACAGATAGAATAACACTTACTGGAATGACTAGTGAACATCAAATCCAGTTTATAGGGGATAACCACATCCCATCCATTATTACCTCTTATAGGGCATATAGAAAGTATATAGTGCTTCAGATTTCGGCTAGGGCTTCAGCGCAACTTTTGTTCCCCTGTGAATCCCCGGTAAAATTACGCCATTGCTACGACTTGCACAACTTCAAAATTGTGGAGAAAAAAATGTACATGACAATTGCAAGAATTTTGACGTGGTTGTTGCAAGTTGGCTCTGAATTTTTCACTCATAGGTAATAATTGATGATACGCGTGCATGATGGTAATGCCATGATTTAGCCATGACGTGACCATAAAGGAGTCCTAGTCTAAGACAAGATTTGAAGTATCAGCGCCAATCTTGACCAGGTGTCTGTTATCCTAGTAAATATTGCTTAGCTGCAATACCAGACACAGTCTATGGACAGGAGTGGCGCTGTCTCTGAAAGAAAGTAGCCATGTTTTTCTAATCTCATACAAACATTTTAAAGGGTTCTCCGCTTTGGACAATCACTACTTGTTAGTAGGGTCTCTTGACCATAAGCTGATCACAAAGTGTCCTACTGCTGGGACCCCCAGCGATCAGTTGTAATGTGTGGGGAAACCTGGCAGTAAGTGTTCAATTTCCCTGCAGCACCACCACAGGGGAAATGAAGTATTACAGTGTCCATTCATACCAATGGGTTGTCTGTGTAATACAGGACAGAACAGGTCCTCCAGAGAGACGCTCTATGTAACCGCTCTCCACTCTGACCAAGAGATGAGGATCCTGAGCAGCGGACCCCCCTCTATTAACCCAGAATTCTCTAATGGAATGTATGAAAATGGGTTCTCTAAACTAGACAACCCCTTTAAGTCTAGGATGCAAATTCAATCTAATTCTGCCCTCATATCATCGTTTCTGTCCTATATGTGGTTGATACATTGTTATCTTCTAGTTTGTTTGTCGTTGGGAAATAAAACCGAATCTTGGATATAGATGTCTGTAATTGGGTGAGCTGCACCCATAGACTGTTACTGGCAGTGAAGCATTATAGGATCACCCAGAAATTTCCCACGCGCCTCCCATTGTTCACACGCCACTCCCTGAGGCACCTTCCAACACAAGCAGAACTGAACCAGACTGAGGTGGAAACAAGAAAGATTGTGATACATTGCTGATATGACACTGACATGTTACACTGTGACCTTACACAAAACCTACACAAACTGGCACAATGTTTCCCATCTGGATCCCCCAATCTGGGTGCCCAATACAATATTATAGTCCGAAACATTTCTTCATATTTTAGACGATAAATGTAAAAAATGAGAGGCAATTGTAGTTGTCACCCACCTTTCCTTCAAATCTGCCCAGGTAGTGTCTTCTTGGGGGCCCAGACCATTATAGGTCAGAATATATTAGGATATGGATCCTTTTGACCCTTGGTACAAAGTCTTGTAATATTGTATATGGGAACATTTATTGATAATTAATATGTCCATCATTACAATGTGAGGGGTGGTCACCCAGCTTACAAAAATCCTGAATAACAAATATGTCTCGTTTTTTACTGCAGTGAAGCATACTGCTGCCTAAGGGTATGTTCACACGTAGTCAACAAAAACGTCTGAAAATCCAGAGCTGTTTTCAAGGGAAAACAGACCCTGCTTTTCAGACGTTTTTTTACCAACTCGCATTTTTCGCGGCGTTTTCGCGCCGTTTTCGCGGCTTTTTTACGTCCGTTTTTGGAGCTGTTTTCATTGGAGTCTATGAGAAAACAGCTCCAAAAACGTCCAAAGAAGTGTCCTGCACTTCTTTTGACGAGGCTGTATTTTTACGCGTCGTCGTTTGACAGCTGTCAAACGACGACGCGTAAATAACAGGTCGTCTGCACAGTACGTCGGCAAACCCATTCAAATGAATGGGCAGATGTTTGCCGACGTATTGGAGCCGTATTTTCAGACGTAAAACGAGGCATAATACGCCTCGTATACGTCTGAAATTTGGCCGTGTGAACATACCCTAACCAGGTAGACTTGGGATTTTAGGAGTTTAGCTTGGTGATATCTCCTGTGCATCCGGTAATGGCGGTCATTTTGGTTGTCACCCATCTTTCCCAGAAACAGATTATAATAAAGGGGTCGTCTCATCAGATTGGAGACACCCCCAGCAGACAGCTGATTTTGCCAGAGATACATGAACAGCTCAAGTCCGCCAAAGAGGGAACGTCCATGTCTCCCAACCGCCCCGGATACAGCAGGATAGTCCCGGATTCCGGGCGGTGTCACGCTGTCCCAGGAAGCTGGCGGCATGTCCCGGTTTCAGCTGCTTCAGCGTCCTCCACCATTCTCTATGTGATGTCTGCCGTGAGCGGCTTGACGCAGACAAGAACGATGCAGTGATGTAATCCTGTCTGCGCCGAACCACACAGAGCACAGAGCGGACGGAGGAGACCTGCAGAGGGATCTCCTCCATCCATCATAGGAACAGGGCTAGACGAGTACTTATTGTATTATTTTTATTAGGCACTATGGGGCATTGTATTGTGTGCAGGGCACTATGGGGGCATTATACTTTGTGGGGGGCACTATAGGGCGTTTAACTATGTGGGGAGCCACTATGAGGGTTTTATACTGTGGGGATGTACTATAGGGGCATTATACTGTGTGGGGGATACAATGGGGGCATTATACTGTTTGGAGGGAACTATGGGACATTGTATTGTGGGGTGCACTATGGGGCATTATACTGTGTGTGGGGCACTATGGGGGCATTATACTGTGGGAAGTACTATAAGGGCATTATACTGTGTGGTGGGTACTATGGGGGCATTATACTGTGTGGTGGGTACTATGGGGGCATTATACTGTGGTTAAGCACTATAATGTCATTAGACTGTGTGGGCTGAACTGTGTGTGTATTGGCCAGGATTTGGTGGGTTTAGAGGGGTAGTCTAACTTGATGCTGCACGCCGCTGGATTTGTCCCTCTTTACAATACTTGAGAGGTATGGGAACCGCTATGACATAGCGAATCTCCATTATAGCTTTAGGAGGGAGGATCCCGAGCAGTTCACCCCCTCTGATGCCCATATAATGCAGCATATAAAAACATCTGAATTATTATTATTTTTATTAGAAATGTATATTTAATGAATATTATTTTATTCTTTAAGGAAATTTCCATTTGGTTTCTGTAGAGCTCCACCCATGTCGGAGGATATGTGGCGGTGAATAAAATGCGAGCTTACAGTAAGTGTCTTGTCCTGAAGAGGATCCCATAAATACACTATAAACACCAGGCCCACGTCTAGCAGAAATGTTGCAGATCTCTTACATGTTTACATACAACCCATGAAATTATACGCAATGACCGAGTATTTTATGACACTTCCTATGTAATGTCTGCGACGTTACGCAAATTTCTCATAATCGCGTCCTCTCGGCTAAACAATGGGGCCTTGTGACGCTGCTTCTATAGGGGACACAGGGCTTTGCACATGTAAGGACATGTCCCAATGCTGGAATTTGCCTGTCTTCTGTAAATAAATGTTACTCCTACGCCTCGCTCGCTCCCAGATGAAATCTGATATGTGCCGAAGCTGTAATCTTCAAATACGCCCAGGAGAGCTCATTCTCAATATTCTGGGCGTTTACAGGAAAAAAATTGACATAGGGCCAGTTGTTCTTTCACACCCTTTATTTAATTCTCTTTCTGTAAGATCATAATAGCGGTAGAAGCTGTGAATGGGAAGAAATGTAGGGATAAGGTACATCTGGGAATAAGCTTCATATATAGTAATTTTCCATGCTTGCTTGTTAGAAAAAAGGGGGCACAGATGACTCTGCATGGGGGGCAGGTAGGAGAAGACACCTATAGAGTGTCCTTTGGCATCTTTCCATCAAGGAGAAATAGGTGCACCGGCCAGGCCAATTGCTTGTCAAAATGATCTTCTGGTGCCTTCATGTGTCCATTTTTATCTTTTGTCATCTGTGCCCATTTTCATTTACAAACAGGCACAGGTGACAAAGTAGGGGAAACCAGGCAAGAAAGACCCCGGACAGAATTTTTACATGGACTTGAAGAACTGTAACCCATATATGCAGTGGGCTTATGAGGTGAGTGGGGGGCCCATAGAAAATAATAAAACGTGCCCCCTTCTGGTGCTGTTACAAAACCCCACCCCTAATAAACTAGGACAGGAGGACGGTGCTTGTTTGCCTCATTCCCTCTCCATGATCCTTGAGTTACTTCTCCTCACCCTTGTTTGTTCTCACCACCTATTAAAATAAAGTTTGCAGGCAACCTGGTCTAGGAGCTTTCTCCAGGGACCCCATGAGGGACCTCTATGTTACATTTCTTAAAATAGGTCATTCCTGTATATAATATTCTCGACTGATGCTATGAGTTCACACAAGGTTCCTTCAATGCCACAATCAACTCTTTAGAACTTGGTTCAGAAACTATATGCTTGGCTGGAATTGGACCATGTAGGGAGAAGATAACAAGGTCTTCCGATGATTGTAGACATTCAATATCAAATATTGAGGTTCACTAACATAACTAAGGGAAGATACAGGTGGCAAAGAGCCCCTGTGTAATAACCAGGTGTGGACCACTACCTTTACAGAACCTTATAGAAAACATTCCTCGACCCCCCCCCCCCATCCTCCTTGGATGCTCAGCCACATTGGTGGCAGTAGGATCACCCCAACTATCTTGTTGACTTCACCCAGCTTTACTAATCTAATAGTCAGCATCATGTATAGCCACTGAGCACATGTACTATGTTACTTATAACGTGTCTAGTGCATATTATTTCTCCTCTGTATGGACTTCTTAAATGTCCATACTTAGTGAGGTCCTATACTGGTGGCATGTACCCTAAAGGCGGTGGGCCTCTTTGACTTCCAAGCCCATGTGCATCTGGCCATGCTTCAGGAATGGCATGTCTATTCTCCAACACACCTGATAGTTATCTTTCCTTAAAGGAAAGGGATGAACCAAATCCCCAGTTTTACAGAGAAGGTCTGAGGACTTACAGATGTGCCACCAACCAGTGGTGTTGGTAAGACATCTGCCTCTCCATTACTTTCCCTTAGGCCATCACATCAAACTCTCTGCTCTTAAGTTATTTAGCATTAACCAGACCAAACCCAAGTAGATAAGGTTCGGAAACCCATACGGTACATAATACAGGTGAAGGTTACGGCCCTTGACTATAGACATCCAAGCCTTTCATGATGGACAATATGATGCATGGTGGGTCCCTTGCGATTTACGGTTTGCAATAAAATGACAGTATACTTCATTGTCTTTTATCTGTCAAGGTCAGCGTCACTGCGCTGAACATTCCCCGTCCTTATCTAGAGTCCATTATAGAGGTGAGTCATTGTCCTCTACCGGATCTAAGGTCGTTTACCTGAGTGATGTGTGTATCTGGTTGGTGAAGGTTACAGCTCTGTTTATTACATACGTAAAGAAGAATTCCATAGATATTACTGCATAAAATGAAAGAAAACTGCAACTCGTCATACGTAAGGACCAGTTCACACCCATAGTTGTTGATGGATATGCACCAATAAAGACATGCACCACTGGCAGCCATCATAGTAGCCATGGGGGTTGTCACCTAGCTTTCCACAGACTCTAAATGGCATAGAGACAGATCCTGGCAGTCGGACCCCCACGTTCAGGCATTATACCACCACTAACTTCTTATAGTGGAACCCCTTTAAATCTATAGGATAGTACCTTTTCTTTTTTTTAATACATTAAATAACATATTTGGGGGATAGTCCTGCTACTGGGCCGATTGATATAAGATATAACTGCTTCGTAAGTGCCAGTATTGGATAGTGTCCATTGAAATTATTTGGTTTTAGCTCCAACCTGCAAACTGTCAGAGCCTGATGGGTGTAGTAGTTTCACAATAGCTGGAGAGCCATGGTATAGGGTCCATTGTTCTAGCTAATAAAATCTCATTTAGTGTCACACGGCATAATAGGATACATGCAAAGGGGATGTCTAAACCAGACGACCCCTTTAAGCATCTCATGTAAAAAAAAAAAGTGCTATAGGCAATGCCTCCATTTCTTATCCATGTGGTCCCTTGTGATAGGGCCAATGTGCCCCAAACCAGTCACGTGACCAGAAATTAAAGATTTTATTCCAATACCAAGGCTGTAAATCTATTTTCATTGAATCAGTTTATTCCATAGGTAATACCTTGGTAAAACAATCAATTTCCATTTATATTAGCCATGAATTTCCTCTGGGAACATTATAAAAACACCATTTGTTTTATGGGACAAATTCCCAGGAGCGACCTAGACCTGTAAAGTCCCTGCCATCCCCAGAGCTCGGTCTCCTGGTCGTTCCCACACAAGGATAAGGCAGGGTGGAAATCCCAAGGATCCTCCCTGCTTTAATCATGTCATTAAAGAAAAAAGAGGTTAACGACTTGTGTTCTGCATTGTTGTGTATAATCAGGTTTAATTAAACTGTAAATGGCTCGGTTAATCTGACTCCTCGGCAGGAGTCCGGCGCTTCATTTCCAGCATATTATATAAAGATTACAGTATAATCTAGTGCTTGTAGGACTTCTTCATTAGTCTCTGCCAGGAACGGTTTACATCTAATGGTGCCCTGTGCGGTACCTTCTGTTGGCATCCACCCTGATAAGATGTACTGCCATACACTGTACAACTAACCAAATCATACGGTGCTAAACAATACGTGCCATACAGTATGCTGCCCAAATGACAGTGCCATATGTTGGCCAAATAATAACTCCACACAGTTGTCAAAGTAACAGCCCTATACAGTGCTGCAACCACCATACACTGCAAAAGTAATATCCTGTACAGTGCCTATGTAGCAGCATCACACAATGTACGTACCACTATGTAGTGCCGAAGTAATAACATACAGGGTTAAAAAAAAAATAGCACTATGCAGTGCTCAAATAATACCACTATACAGTGCTCACATAATACCACTATACAGTGCTCAAATAATACCACCATACACTGCTCAAATAATACCACCATACAGAGCTCAAATAATACCACTATACAATGCTCACATAATACCACTATACAGTGCTCAAATAATACCACCATACAGTGATCAAATAATACCACCATACACTGCTCAAATAATACCACCATACAGAGCTCAAATAATACCACTATACAGTGCTCAAATAATACCACCATACAGTGCTCACATAATACCCCATACAGTGCTCACATAATACCCCATACAGTGCTCAAATAATACCACCATACAGTGCTCACATAATACCACCATACAGTGCTCACATAATACCCCATACAGTGCTCAAATAATACCACCATACAGTGCTCACATAATACCACTATACAGTGCTCACATAATACCACCATACAGTGCCCACATAATACCACCATACAGTGCTCACATAATACCCCATACAGAGCTCACATAATACCCCATACAGAGCTCACATAATACCACCATACAGTGCCCACATAATACCACCATACAGAGCTCACATAATACCACCATACACTGCTCACATAATACCACCATACAATGCTCACATAATACCACCATACAATGCTCACATAATACCACCATACAGTGCTCACATAATACCACCATACAATGCTCACATAATACCACCATACAATGCTCAAATAATACCACTATGCAGTGCTCAGATAATGTCGACATACAATGACTGTGGGGGGGGGGGTTACAGGCTCTCATTGAAGAGAGCCACCAGGTGTATGAAGACTTATTTACAGGCAGTGCTCCATGGGAGAGGAGTATGCACCCTAGATCATATTAGCCAAGCCAGAGACTCCTCCAAAAGGAAGAGAGACCCATCTGTAGACAATACTGTTTAAGGCTTCATGCCCCTCATCAGTACGGAACAGGGTACCGGTTGGCGGAATGAGATGCCTTAGACGCACCTCAGGGGGGGGGTACTGGCTTTCATTGAAGAGACCCAGCAGGTGTATGGTCTCTTCCTTCTGACTTCCTCCCCCAATACACATGCACACTCGGCCATGCGTCCATGCGTTCTCGATCGGGAGCTTTAAAACCGCTGCCTGACTCCTTTTGGCAGCTGCTTATCTCCTTGCAAACATGATGGATATTGGAATCCATCATGCCCGACCCTTCTCTACCCCATCTGCCGTTCGTAGAGAGTCGGGTCACCGCCAAACACAGCAGATGGTCGGCCGGTCCTGCCTAAATCAGCGGGTTCGGCTGACATACATCTTATGGCGTCAAAAGATGATCCTAAAAAGGGAGAAGTCTGGCTGTATATTCTTTTCGCTGTATGCAATATTATTTTTACATGAACGGCTGCATACGAATATCATCACTTCACGATACTTCCGATACAAATGATGGGATTTTAAACAATATCTTAACCAGTATTAAGTAGATCATTACTCCGGTTCTTTTTCTTTTGGGGATTTTTATTCTAAGCAGTGAATGACTCATATTCTCCACACAAGTCGTTTTGTATCTGTAAAAAGCCTTTTATTTGTCGGCATTCCATGACCATACAGAGGGACTGTACAACTAGGGACGGGAGAAAGTCCTATCACTCTGGCAGAGATATAACGTTGTCACGGATCCCCCACAGACTACCGTCTACGGAGGGATGCGTGACATGCAGTAAAATAGGACATGTCCTATTTGTCACACGCTCCGTTGAAACAACGGTCGTGTGAACGGCCCCATTGAAATACATTAGTCCTTGTGACGGCTACGGATCAGATTAGGATGTCCGGCATCTAACATAATCTGTTGTTGTTTTATATCTTTTTTATTATTAATATTATTTTTATTATTATTATTATTATTACTACAGTAAATTGACTTGTGAGACCATAATACATAGTTACATAGTTGATAAGGTTGAAAAAAGACACACGTCCATCAAGTCCAACCTATAGTCCTACCGTGTTGATCCAGAGGAAGGCAAAAAATTATTCGTTGACTTTAAACATGCCAATGAGAATAAATCAACATCCCCTCTCCACTATTCTAGTATATATAACTGGTAATCTATCAAGAAAGGCATCCAGTCCCCCTTGAACTTGTGCCTCTCCAGAATGTCTTGTCTCCCATTTGGGTCTTCAGGTCATGTGAGACACACAGGTGCATAGCTCGTTACAGTACAGTGATCAGAGTTCTGTCTTTTAACAAGCTGTGTGACCATCACATGACCATAGACAGATCATTATCCGCTGGAAGTAAAACCCCTTTTAGGCCAGCCGATTACCGGCCGGTGCAGTGAGCACCGATCAACGGAACATCGTTGATCGGCGCTCGTTTGCTCCTGTCACGCGGAGCTATGGATGGGGACGAGCGGTTGTTACTCTGATCGCTCCTCCCCATACATTATTATCATGTCGGCAGCGCGTCTCCCTGTTTACACACCAAGATGCGCTGCCGACAACGCTAATATGTAACTTTTTTTTAAAACGATACGATCAGCAGATGATTTTAGCGTTTGCTCGTTCATCTGCTGATCATGCTGATCGTTCCCCTCTTTACACAGGACAATTATCGGCAACGAGCGTTCTATGGAAGCTTGTCTGCCCGATAATAGTCCAGTGTAAAAGGACCTTTAACGATGAAGATTGCGATTGAATGACAGCCAGCAGAGATCTTGAAAACAGTGAAGAATTGGTATAGAAGCTAAATTGGAAAATTGTGCTTTTCATTACACAAAGATTAACATTTATTTGCTGAATCTGGAATAACCCTTTAATGAACAATGTCAATGAATCTGGCTATTATGAATGCAATCAATCCCGCACATGTCGACCTGATTGTGGATTAGATACGCTGCTCTGGAGCGGAAATATCTTTGAATGTTCCCTGAACAGATTCTATTAAAGGTTAAGATAACATTATGTCGCCATGTAAATCAAATTAAATTCCCAGTTATCTGCAGGTTCTTGTTTATACAGAAATGTCCGATTGTCTAATGTACCGGTGTGTGCGACGCTTATCAGCCCTCCATTCATGAGCTCGTGTTTGCTTTGCCATTTGGACACTTAGTGTAAATCCTGAATGGACGATATATTGGCCGTGGTATAAATGGCGCATCGACTCTATACAAGTAATAAAAATATATATCCGGTTTTCACAAAGTGTTCATAACAGACAGATAAGCTGCAATCACCCGGCATTGTCCCTGGCTGGATGATTTTCTATAAGCTTATTTTACAGTATCCAATGTGTTATGGCGACTGGTGTAGTTGAGCCAAGGAATTCACATTGTCTTGACCTTGTCAAGGTTTTTAGGTGCTTTGGACGAGGCGCTTTGATTTTGTCCTTTTCCTCCCGTTAGTCTACGTGTATCCTCATTTGAAGTGGGCGTGGATAGAGCACCCTTTTGCCAATCAGAGTACTGAAATCATTAAGGCAGCGGGAGAGGAGTGTGTTGATCTTGTGGAAGGCAGTGACCTGTCCACTCAAGTGCGGATGTTAATGAGGACAGGGGTAGTGTTATGATGTAAGGATGGAATGGAGACAAGTAGGAGGTCATACAATGAGGGTTACATAGTGAACGGAGCAGTCCCCCCCTGACTCCACCCTTACAGCAGCACAGAGTATTTCATGATAGGGTGTGCGTACTTGCCAACTGTCCTGCCAAAATGTTGGCATAACAATCACACGAACCAAAAAGCAAATTGGCTGAGTTTATGCAAATTTGCCCAAAAAAGTGGGCGTTCCCATCCATTTTGGGGTGTTCCCGGGAGGAATGGGGCGGGACATAAATATAACTTTTCGGCGCATGTTGGTAAGTATGGGTGTGCTAATACTACTGATGCAATTATTAGGGACAGTGGCCTTCATTGGCCTTTTTGCCCATAGTAGCCAATCAGAGCCTATAAACTTCTCTGGAAAAATAGAATCTGCACTGTGATTGGTTGCAACAAGGACAATGGGAAAAGTTATATTAAATGAGGCCCACTTATACCTTTCTCCTAGTCAGCTACAAACTGATATTTTCACTTCTAAACACCGTCGTTTGGCTAAATATTCCCTGGTGCATGGCAAGGGCACTTTAAATATCAGCATATAAATGCACATAAACGGTTAAATTAGTGGCTGCAAAGAGCTGCCACTTTTGATTGCAGAATTTGGGGGGCTGTTGACTCTGTCTAGCATCCAGCTGAAAAGGACATTTGGGAGGAGCATTGTGAGCTGCTCTCAACCAATCGGCATCAGAGGAGTGTTTACCGCAATGATCATCAGCTGATGGACTGGATACATATGTCGCTTTCAGCTTGACGCCAGGCACAATACGCAGTCCCCCAAACTTTGATTCTGGGAGCTGTATAGCGGAAGCTCTTAGCGCTCACTAGCTTAAACCTTTATGTTCGTCTTATAGATGCCCTTGTTTAAAGTTTTATGACAGAGGCACTTTTAATGTTCTGTGGCCCAATGTGCGTGTTCGGATTGGCTTGATTGTACATTTTTCTAGAATATGTTGGCATTGTACAAACAAAGGATAATAATAATAATAAGGAGTCTTCAAGTTATGTACAGTACAAGCTTACCATGTTTGTTTTCCTCTAATCTTTAAATTATGGTAATTTCTCAGCTCATTGTTCAGCTTGTACCTGTGGTCTCACCCGCTCTCAATATATCATTGTTCAAAATGACTTATGCCTCACCGGTGACGTGGGATTCACTGTAAATTTGTTTTTATATATATATATATATATATATATATATATATATATATATCACACAAAAAAAATGCAGACACCAATGTCACCTAAGCCACTAAATATAAGTAAATATGCATTACTGCTAAATCTACTCACAATATTGAGGTTCTTAGCGCACATTTTGATCAAATTGTGTATGCCCACCTGCCACGAAAAGGCAACCTCTATAGGTGGGGCCCTACTCTGCACATACACCCAGAAATGGGACTAAACATCTGGGGATGGTAGGAACCAGCATTAAACTAATTAAAATCACCCAGGGCAGAATGGGAGGAGTGCAAGATCAAAAAATGGATATATATATATATATATATATATATATATATATATATATATATATATATATACCATCTCTTTCCCATTATAAAGATAAAAAATAGGTTTGTCCAAACCATTGGCATATGTAAAGAGAGTTGCATAGTTAACACCTTGCCATCTAATAGAACTTGGCTTTTGGGGTCTATGCCCAGGATATCAGGGAGAGTGTCGCCGAACCATAAAAGCGGTCAGTGGAGGCACTGATGTCTGACCACTATCTTTACAATATACACTTGCATAGTAGGAGGAGGATGGTGTCGCCGGAGCAAATTATGTTCAATGGCTGGCACTGTTAAGGGGGAATATGCCTGGCAGTGCTATGTGGTGAGTGGCTGCAATTTTGAGGGGCACAGTGTCTGGCACTATTTTGGGGCATTGTAGCTGGCACTTTTATGGAGGATTAGTTTTGAGGGCACTGGTAAGTACAAGTGAGTGCACACACTCAAATGTGCATCCTCGTAGGGACTATGCTCCAAAACCATTCCCTATTCTCTTGCAAAATTCTACATAAACCTCGGGTCCAAGCATCAGAGCCTGAACATTTTACTGCAGTTGATCCTAAAACATGACTATATATTCCTATTCAAGACACATAATTAGAATAAATGCTTAAGCATACCTCCCTTATCAATTAGGGCCAATAGCCGTGTCCATTGCGGTTCCCCTGGAGACAAAATCTGATTGTGGGGGGGATCAGAAAAGTGGGAAACCCCAGAAAATTACTTGACTCTGGAAAACCCAAAAAACCCTACAGTGCAGTAATAAATGTTATAGCAACAAGTGTTATCCTTCTGCATAATCATGAGTAATACATATACCAGATAATGGTCGGTATGTCGCTGACTCTTAATGATATCAGGAGAAGGTGCGGCCGGAGATGTAACCACAAGTTAAACAAAAGGAAATTTTCTTTCCGCTCAAAAAGTCCCATAAAATCCATAAAGATTCAAGAATTCTGTAATAAAATATTGTCACTGTATAGTCACAGGTTCCTGCGAAAACGTCCGTAGATATAATATATTATAGGGAATGTATACATATTGATGATAGAGGAGAATTGTTGGATCTGGGAGAGATTGGTTGAGCAAAAAGTTTCAGGACCTACAATAATCTTGTCCTAATTGGGGGTTATAAATATAAGATACTTGTAGTTCAGAACTGGCAGCATTATAATGGGGGATCCTGGTCCCTTACCCGAGGTCTAATGTTGGGGGAAGAACAGATCAGCCATGATGTATATTTTATTACTTTTCTACTCCACTTTTTGACTACCATAGTATTGGTAGAATATTCAGATGAGTTTAGCCCGTAAGGGCGCGGACTATTTTGGCCGTCAAGACACATTGATTTTTCATAACTTTTTTTATTTTTTAGTCGAGAAGCCGTATTAAGGCTTTTTTTTTGGCGGAAGGAGTTACATTTTCAAATAGCACAATTTTGGGGTAGATATCATGTATTGTAACTTTCATAAAAATTTTCTTTGGATGTAGATAAAAAAGAAGCAATTCTGCCATTTTATGGGGGGGGGGGGTTATTTATTTTACGCTGTTCACCGTGTGGTATAAATGACATATTAACTTTATTATGTAGCTCGGTACGATTATAGGTAGGTGTGCTAAGATGGCAGACATGGGGACCATTGTTAGGCCCCCAGCTGCCATAGCAACACGTTAGCAAGCCATGATCGCGTCATGGTGGGAGTCCGATGGGTTGATAGAGGGACCCCTGTTCCGGTGTAAACCATTAAGATGCGTCTTCTGCGCCCTCACCATGATGTACTAACCACGTAAGTTCGCGGGAACGACCTACTTAACATGACGTAAGGGAACGCCATAGGGTGTGAAGGTGTTAAAGTTCATGTTACCAGAGGAATAGACAAAAAAAATAATGAAACTTATGACATTAACACAAAAGGAAAATTATGGTAATAATAATAAGAATATAAAAATAACATAAAATATAAATTTAAGAAATAAAAGTAAGATAAAATATAGATCTACATAGTTACATACAAGTGCCTGGTAACCACATGTGGCAAAAGAATAAGGTGTCCCCCTTTCACAATTCCTTTTTGTTAGAAGAGTCCCCATAAAATAAGCTGTGTTCAGCTGCTGGGACCACCAATGATCAGCCCTAATCTGTAAGAAAAACCCAGAGATAAGTGTTGACTTTTCATGCAGCGCCACCACAGGTAAAATGAAGTATTACACAATCTTTATTAAAATCAATGGGCTGTCTGTGTCGCTGAATAGAAATGTCACCAGCGAAATAAGAGAACGACTCTTGTAACTTTAACCTTTAATTTTAGGGGAAATGGGGGAAAAGACATTAAAATGGCTGAAAATTGTAATTATGGTAAATGTATATGTGGAGATTCCCACAACGCCGATGAAGACCCCCATCATGTTCTTTGTCATTGCAGCCAGATGGCGTACTACCCGATGCCTTGTGACCACACAAGTCAATCCCTAATACGTCAGTGATGTGTTGTCTATAGTGACATCAATTGTGCTGCCAGCCATTAGTGCCACATGAATGCATCAACAAATCGATGCCCACATTGGTTCCCATGTGACCCAAAAAGATGCCAACGATTCGTGCCACATGGACGCAGCAGCTAGTTATTGGCCACAACAGTGATGTACCATTTATGATGATAAGTCTCTGCTGTTGGCTGTGATTGGTCATGTGGCACAAATAACTGGCCACAGAAATGACATATCGCCTATAGTGATATCACAACTGCAGCCAGCAACTGACAATGGTCACGGGGCACCAGTCACTGGCTGTAGAGTTGACATCTCTATGGATATGTCACGGATGTTGGCATCGATTGGCTGCTACCAGGGGCATAGCTAGTGGGACTACCAGTGTAGTGCCGCGTGTGTTGGGAGCCAACAAGCAGGGTCATGGAAGCCTAGTTAAAGCTCTGGCTGCTAAGGTCATTGCTGGTTGCTCCATTGGTTTCAGCAAGGATGTGTCAGTAATTGGCTAATGTGGTCACAAGGCACCGTATGACATGGTGATGACACAAGTGGGGGGGGGCAACCGTGGTCACCAACAGCACTGGATTGGCACCAAACTTAAAAGGTAAATTTAAAAAAAAATAAATAATTTAATACTTTGTGTTCATGTTATTTCTGGTTTTGGTGTTATTTTTGTTTTTCGTAATAAAAATCAGTTTCTTCGTGTTAAATACTCATTCTTTCTGATCTGGAAGGTATGGTGGCATTTAAATCAGGTGCTGTGGGGGACACAGGAAAGTGTTTAATGGCATAGACTGCGACATTTCAATTGAGAATTCACCATTCCTGAGCTGACTGACATAGTTCACCCAGAGACAGGTTGTCACAAAAATGACATGTTACAGCCACAGGGTAAAGGCTTGTGCTGCATAATTTAACTACATACAGCGGTGTCACCTGTGTACTGCTACCTGGGGGTCATTCTATTTGTTTAAAAGGGAAGTCTGGTTTGGAAAACGAATTTTCAAACATACTTGTAATAAATCGGGGTAGGGAGACAGACAGGTGAGCCCTAGTCTACCCGCAACTCAGTCCCTGCCTACTTGCACGGCCCGTCCTAAGCGACGGCGTACAACTGGGCGACGATCCCTACGCTCAGTAGGTGCAAGACAGACAACACAAGACAAGGGCACACAGAAGCAAAGGGGGAAGTTGGGGCAGTTGCCCACGGCAACACCGTGAGCAGCAGGCAGAGTGAACGAGCCAAGTCAAACCAGGAGAGTACGTAGTAGCAAAATCAGAGCAGGAGAATCGTCAGTCAAGCCAGGGTCAATATGAAACAGCGGTCAATCAGGAAAATAGCAGGAAACGCAGAGCCAGGAAACAAGACAATCACAGGCAAGGAACATGCTGCAAATGAGGGTATCAATAGACCAAGGGCGGGAGCTAGAACCGTCAGGCAAGGCTGTGGTAGGCTCTCCCTCTCCTCAGCCTGCTAGCCTGAGTGGTAACAGATCGCGTCACTCTAGCAGGCCTTGGAGCTGATGAAGGCTGATTAACCCGGGCGTCGACACAGAACCTGTGTCTGGCAAACCCTTTACAATACTATTAAGGAATCTTAAATAACAGAGTGGTGTAACTACTATAATACTGTCCTCTATATACAAGCATATAAGTACTATAATACTGCCCCCTATTTACAATAATATAACTACTATAATACTGCCTCCTATATACAAGAATATAACTACTATAATACTGCCCCCTATTTACAATAATATAACTACTATAATACTGCCCCTATATACAAGAATATAACTACTATAATACTGCCACTATATACAAGAATATAATTACTATAATACTGCTCCTATATACAAGAATATAACTACTATAATACTGCCCCTATATACAAGAATATAACTACTATAATACTGCCCCTATATACAAGAATATAACTATTATAATACTGCTCCCTATATACAAGAATATAACTACTATAATACTGCCCCTATATACAAGAATATAACTACTATAATACTGCTCCTATATACAAGAATATAACTACTATAATACTGCCCCCTATTTACAATAATATAACTACTATAATACTGCCCCTATATACAAGAATATAACTACTATAATACTGCCACTATATACAAGAATATAATTACTATAATACTGCTCCTATATACAAGAATATAACTACTATAATACTGCCCCTATATACAAGAATATAACTACTATAATACTGCCCCTATATACAAGAATATAACTATTATAATACTGCTCCCTATATACAAGAATATAACTACTATAATACTGCCCCTATATACAAGAATATAACTACTATAATACTGCTCCTATATACAAGAATATAACTACTATAATACTGCCCCTATATACAAGAATATAACTACTATAATACTGCCTCTATATACAAGAATATAACTACTATAATACTGCCCCCTATGTACAAGAATATAACTACTATAATACTGCTCTATATACAAGAATATAACTACTATAATACTGCCCCCTATGTACAAGAATATAACTACTATAATACTGCTCTATATACAAGAATATAACTACTATAATACTGCCCCTATATACAAGAATATAACTACTATAATACTGCCCTCTATATACAAGAATATAACTACTATAATACTGCCCCCTGTATACATGAATATAACTACTATAATACTGCCCCCCTATATACAAGAATATAACTACTATAATACTGCCCCTATATACAAGAACATAACTACTATAATATTGCTCTATATACAAGAATATAACTACTATAATACTGCCCCTATATACAAGAATATAACTACTATAATACTGCCCTCTATATACAAGAATATAACTACTATAATACTGCCCCCTGTATACATAATATAACTACTATAATACTGCCCCCCTATATACAAGAATATAACTACTATAATACTGCCCCCTATATACAAGAATATAACTACTATAATACTGCCCCTATATAAAAGAATATAACTACAATAATACTGCTCCTATTTACAAGAATATAACTACTATTGTACTGCTCCTATATACAAGAATATAACTACTATAATACTGCCCCTATATACAAGAATATAACTACTATAATACTGCCCTCTATATACAAGAATATAACTACTATAATACTGCCCCCTGTATACATAATATAACTACTATAATACTGCCCCCCTATATACAAGAAAATAACTACTATAATATTGCCCCCCTATATACAAAAATATAACTACTATAATACTGCTCCTATTTACAAGAATATAACTACTATAATACTGCCACTATATACAAGAATATAACTACTATAATACTGCCCCTATATACAAGAATATAACTACTATAATACTGCTCCTATTTACAAGAATATAACTACTATAGTACTGCTCCTATATACACAAGAATATAACTACTATAATACTGCTCCTATATACAGGAATATAACTACCATAATACTGCTCCTATATACAAGTATAGAACTACTATAATACTGCCCCTATATACAAGAATATAACTACTATAATACTGCCCCTATATACAAGAATATAACTACTATAATACTACATCCTATATACAAGAATATAACTACTATAATACTTTTCCTATGCACAATAATGTAATTACTATAATACTGCTCCTATGTACAAGAATATAACTTCTATAATACTGCCCCCTATATACAAGAATATAACTACTATAATACTGCCCCTATATACAAGAATATAACTACTATATTACTGCTCCTATATACAAGAATATAACTACTATAATACTGCCTCCTATATACAAGAATATAACTACTATAATACTGCCCCTATATACAAGAATATAACTACTATAATTCTGCCCCTATATACAAGAATATAACTACTATATACTGCCTCCTATATACAAGAATATAACTACTATAATACTGCCCCTATATACAAGAATATAACTACTATAATTCTGCCCCTATATACAAGAATATAGCTACTATAATACTGCCCCTATATACAAGAATATAACTACTATAATTCTGCCCCTATATACAAGAATATAGCTACTATAATACTGCCCCTATATACAAGAATATAACTACTATAATTCTGCCCCTATATACAAGAATATAACTACTATATACTGCCTCCTATATACAAGAATATAACTACTATAATACTGCCCCTATATACAAGAATATAACTACTATAATTCTGCCCCTATATACAATAATATAGCTACTATAATACTGCCCCTATATACAAGAATATAACTACTATAATTCTGCCCCTATATACAAGAATATAGCTACTATAATACTGCCCCTATATACAAGAATATAACTACTATAATACTGCTCCTATATACAAGAATATAACTACTATAATACTGCTCCCTATATACAAGAATATAACTACTATAATACTGCCTCCTATATACAAGAATATAACTACTATAATACTGCTCCTATATGCAAGAATATAGCTACTATAATACTGCTCCTATATACAACAATATAACTACTATAATACTGCCTCCTATATACAAGAATATAACTACTATAATACTGCCCCTATATACAAGAATATAACTACTATATACTGCCTACTATATACAAGAATATAGCTACTATAATACTGCCCTCTATATACAAGAATATAACTACTATAATACTGCCTCCTATATACAAGAATATAACTACTATAATACTGCTCCTATATACAAGAATATAACTACTATAATACTGCTCCTATATACAAGAATATAACTACTATAATACTGCCTCCTATATACAAGAATATAACTACTATAATACTGCCCCCTATATACAAGAATATAACTACTATAATACTGCCCCTTATATACAAGAATATAACTACTATAATACTGCTCCTATATACAAGAATATAACTACTATAATACTGCTCCCTATATAGAAGAATATAACAACTATAATACTGCTCCTATATACAAGAATATAACTACTATAATACTGCCCCTATACACAAGAATATAACTACTATAATACTGCCCCCTAGATACAAGAATATAACTACTATAATACTGCCCCTATATACAAGAATATAACTACTATAATACTGCTCCTATATACAAGAATATAACTACTATAATACTGCCCCTATATACAAGAATATACCTACTATAATACTGCCCCTATATACAAGAATATAACTACTATAATACTGCTCCTATATACAAGACTATAACTACTATAATTCTACCTTCTAGGTAATTTAAAATAAAATCCACCAAATAGACTCCGACATACACTTATATGCTCGGGGAGAAGGGAATAAGCCGTTGCCAGTCACCTCTGACAGCCGCTTATCTCCCGTAGGAACAAAGGATGGGACATGTTGAAATCCAAGATGCCCGATCCTTCTCTCCCCCAACATCTGCAGTCTGGAGAGGGTCAGGACACCCCCATACACATTATTTAGCTGACTCTCATCTTTTGTGTATGGGCAGCCTTAGATGTGACACTGATCCTTTGTACCTGACATACAATAATGATGACATCAGATCAGGTTTTTTCCTCACATCTCAGTTCTTTATTTTTCATTTATTTTTGTCTTGGAATTTTCTTCATTGTCAACCAATTCCATTTCCATTTCAGCTCTGCCCTGCCCTGACAAGCTGCTAGGAACCCCAGCGATCAGCTGTAACCTGTGGGAAAACCTGGCAGCAAGTGTTCAATTCCTGTGCAGCGCCACCACAGGAGACATGATGTATTGCACAGTTCTCATTGAAATCAATGGCATGTCTGTGTAATGCAGCACAGTAGAGGTCCTCCAGGGCGTTCTTTGTAGCCACTCTTTGGTCTCACTAATAGATGAGGATCCTGAACTCCCTCTGTTAACTCAGAATTCCCCAATTAGGGGGTATTCCAGGACTTTTATATTGATGGTCGTTCCTTAGGATAGGTCATCAATATATGATCGGTGGGGGTCCGACTCCCGGCGCCTGAAGGGCCTGCGGCTTTAATCACCGCAACCTCTTCATTGTTTGCCAGGCTCAGTGCCGTACACTGTCCCTGGGAATGGAGCTCAGTCCTATTCATTTGAATGGGGCTTGAACTGGAAACCCAGGCACAGTCGCTATGGAAGTGTATGGGCGCTTGGAAAAGGCTGCGGCGACGACTAACACCTCGGCCCCTTCATTCAGCTGATCGGTGGGGATGCCAGGAGTCGAACCCCCACCAATCTTGTATTGATGACCTATCCTAAGGATAGACCATCAATAATAAATGTCCTGGGAAACCCCTTTAAGTTTTTGAGAATGAGTTTTCTAAACAAGAAACCCCTTTAAGCCTAATTATAACGTGATACAGCATGTTCTATTACCTATCATTGATTTACTAGAAAAAGTTGGATAAAATCCACTGAATTAGTCCTAACAGAGGCCATATTGGTTGTCGCCCAGCTTTTACAGATATAGTCCTTGACGGCTCAAGGACAGATGATTTTTCTTTTATTTTGCGGGTAATTGGCTTGAACTGTTAGACAAGACTGTATCGTTACAGTACCAGAAAGTCTTTACATAGCATAAAAACGTCATGTGAAGAATTAAAGGCACAAATGGCGCAGAGTTGGAGGCCTGAGTGACTTCTTCTGTGAACTTTCGCCTCCTTGATAACATCACATCCTGACTGATTCTTCTAGAAATAGACGGATCAGTAAATAATTGACTATGAAGTGCGAGCTATCAGCGAGTCCTGTGATTCGGTTATTGCTAACTGATAAGACAATGATTCACAGCAGCGGCAGGAAGCCGGGTCACTGGAAGAGACGGCCGGGACTCCTTTCATCACCTTTGATCTGGGCGCAGTCCATTATTTTGCCGCACACACCTATATAAGATGCGTTACTACAGTAGTGACCAATGTTTGTATCTGTTTCCAAGGACACATCACCCCAAACAGGTGCTCCAGTATTTGACATATATAGCGATAGATCCGGGATCATTAAAGGGGGATCCCACCTATGTGAGGTATACGAGTTGTGGCTTGTGCTCCAGACAGGGGTGGACCAACATTGGATCAGAAACGCTTTTGTCAAATCCATTGACCCGTATAGATCATGCATGCCTACACTGAAAAATTGTTTTTTAGATGTTTACCCAGTCTATTAAAATACAGACCAAACCCCCAAAACCATCCCAATCAAATGCCCTTGAACATATAACAGCGACAGCCACAGTGTTCCCAAAACTAGTGACAGTCACAGTGTCCCCATAACAGTGACAGCCAGTTTCCCCATAGCAATGAAAGCCATAGTGCCACTAAACAGTGACAGCCACAGTACTCCCTTAACAAAGACATAGTGCTCCAATAATAGATAGTCCCCTCTCCCCAGAAACAGTTCCCCTATAACAGCGATGGCCGCAGTGTACCCCATAACAGTGATGGCCACAGTGGCCCCATAAGAAAGACTTAGTGCTCCCATAACAGAGATCGTGTCCTCACAACTGAAACAGTGCCCACATAACTGTGAGAGCAACAGTGTTCCCATAAGAGTGACGGCCACAGTGTCCCCATAACAGAAAAAGTTTGTTCCCAACAGAAACAGTTCTCCCATAATAGGGGCAGCCAGAGTGCCCCCATACCATAGTCAGCCACAGTGCCCTCATAACTGAGACACATTGCCAATAAAACACAGCACCCCCATAAAAATGGAAACCAGTGCTCCCATAACAGTGACAACCTCAGTGCCCTATAAGTAGAACAATTTTTAAGAACAAAATAAATCATATATTTTTCTTTCCTTTTCATTTTCTTTTTTTCTTTTCATTTTCTCTTTTCCTTTTCTTTTCATTTTCTTTTCTTTTCGTTTTTCCTTTTCGTTTTTTCTTTTCTTTCTATAACAGTAGAAACCACAGTGACCCATAACAGTGACAACCTCAGTGCGGTAAAACAGCAGAAACCATAGTGCCCCATAACTGTTACAGCCACAGTGCCCCATAACCGTTACAGCCCCAGTGCCCCTTTTAATGTACCAGCTACAATGCCCCCTTAAAGTTTCAGCCCCTTCTCGTGCCTGGGCCGGTTATAACGCTATTGGTTGTCACCCAGCTTTCCCAGAAACAGATATAACTAAGAGGGTTTTTTGCGTATTACAGGAACTTTAGTCGCAGCCTTTTTGATACCTGCTTCAGTACTGGGAAAGAGCGTTTCCTATAAGATTAGGGTTCCACAATTAGTCAACATCCTCTCTATTATCATTTATTTATAATAGCTTTTTATACCAACCCTTTGTGTAA
Source organism: Rhinoderma darwinii (assembly GCF_050947455.1). NCBI lineage: Eukaryota > Metazoa > Chordata > Amphibia > Anura > Rhinodermatidae > Rhinoderma > Rhinoderma darwinii. The sequence continues at coordinate 69,872,674 of NC_134695.1, forward strand.
TCTACCACATAATCTCTCCTGGCAGCGATACAGTATATAGCTTTCATCGTTCTGCTGCATTATAGCCCTTTACATAGAGGAGATGACACTACTGCTACCTGTTCATCAGGCAGAAGTTATCAAGAGACAAGATGATGACTACATAATATATTGTATTGTGACATATTGGACGTTCTTGTCATGTTGGACCATGAGAAGAGATTTTCCTAAGGATCCCAATATTTGTAGGCTGTATTTCCAAATTCTTAAAAATCAAATGGTTAGTTTCCAATCAAGAAAGGTGTGCAATCAAAAGGCGCGTCAATGAAGTCGTGGATGGGGAGAGGAGGGTTATTGCGTGTGTACAGTCCCCATGGCAGTGCCATATGTAGTTTTATCCAACTTCCAGCAATGTTGCAGGTGGTACAGTCAGAAATGGTAGGTCGACTCCCCACTGCTGAGACATGACAAGCTGATAATGCTACCACACCAGTACTTCTATCAGAAGGTCACCATCATTTTCTACAGAGGATCAAGTGCAATGCAATATTTCTACCATAGCTATTTGGTTACTAAAGGACCATAGCACAAGTGCAAAAAAAAAAAGACACACTAATTGGAGATTAAATAAAGATCTGTGGCAGCGGCTTCGGGGGCCGTGCCCTTGTAGAACAGGCGGGTTGGATGAAATTTCACATCTCTTATCACTATTACCAGATTATAACAGTGTTTGCTTTATTGTGTTAAATAATCAATATCAAAAGTCAGACTTTGTCCTTTCCCACTGCCAAGCCTGGTGACACATACATGAAAGTCATGCTAGACTTGGTTACAGGGCTGCTTAGTTTCTATGCCTTTCTGAATGGTTTGACTTTCAACGGTTAATTTCAACAGCCATATACATTTTATAAGGGCGCAGCCAAAAAAGTAACTAGTAAAAATATGTCAACTATATAGTCTTATAAAAAATGCTGGGGTTGGGGTAGAGTTTGTACCCATGGCAGTACCTTTAAAACTGATTTGGTACATCTAGATAGTAGACTCTAAAAATAGTCTGTCAACTCTATATTCTAGAGACTGAAATAAGAAAAAACTTTAAATACCCTATAAAATGTACCTTCCACGCTGCCTTACAGCCCTGGGTTTATAGATTCAGGAATAACCAGCCGTCAGAAATGACTTTGTAATGGTGCAATAAATTAATGACTTAAATAGTAAATGTATTCATTTAAAATAATATTATCTTATTAGTAGTTTTGACATATTATTAATATTATTCAATTAAAATGAATTAAGAATATTAATGACAATATTCTCATACAGATTTTATGTCCTTTTTTTAATACAATAAGACTATACGTTCATGCGCTGCGTTGTTTTGAGAATTGCGGTACGATGTTATTTTATAATATTTCCGTTCGCAGTATTTATTATTAACCGTTCGTGACTACATCTGAGGCCCTTTACGGTGTTATGTGGCTCTGTCTATTAAGAAATCCGCCCCAGGGCAGCGTACATGTGAACAGAGCGTGTCCGAGCAATGGTGTATCCTCTCCTGACTCTTCCTGGTCTACCCCACCCCCTCGCCCGGGGGCGTCACTTTACCTTTGACTTAAAATAGATCTGGCACCATAAAAGAAGTGAATGATGGAAAAGCATATATACAGCGAATGTTCCGACCTACAGTTTAGTTGGGCAAATATTGTGCTATGAAGAAGCTTGTGGATGTGTTTGCTTACAAATGTCCAATGTTATACACAGATCACTTCCCCAAAAGTCCCTACAGGACCGGCCTTACATTAAATTCTTCCTTCTTCAGTACCTTCTCTTGGTGCCCCTTGTCCCTCCATACCGTGTACAAATAATGCCATACAGTGCTGCCACCATGTAATGCAAAATAATATACTGTACAGTGCCTACGTAGCAGTGCCACATAATGCCACCATACAGTGCTCAAATAATGCTAACATACAGTGACCAAATAACAACGCCATACATTCATATGTAGTAATCTAGTTCATGGTGATCACAAGCCTTTGGTACAGGGTCATTTGAGGTGCCCCTTTAAGCTGAGGAGGCAGCTGTATCCTGTGAGACTGCAGAAGTTGCACACACCTAAGGCTGGTCCTAAAAGCAGTATTTCAATAATAGACATTTTAAATATCTGACACATCAGAAGGATCACATGTTGGGGATACGGGCGCTGGTACTAAGTTGCAGTACCAGACACAGACCATGGACAAGAGTGGTAATGTTTTTGGGAATTCTTAAACAACTCCTCTGAAGAGTAACTAAACTTACAGAAAACTTGACATGTCATAGTGAAATATCAGAAGTTTTGATCGGTGGAGGTCCGAGCACGGAGATCCCCACCTATCACTAAAACGAAGCCCATAGACTTTCTATTGAGTCCGTACATTGTTATATCGGCTTTTTGAGATCAGCAACAAGCGGCTTAGTGCTCCCCGAGCACTTCTGCCGCCTCGTTTTAGCGATCGGTGTGGGTCTCAGTGCTCGGACCCCCACCAGTCAAAACTTCTGACATGTCACTTCGATATGTCAAAAGATTTTTTTTAAAGTATAGTTACCCTTTAAGTTGATTTTTTGGAGACACAGATAATTATGTTTGTCTAACCCATTATCTCTACCCCTCCGTCAGTCTGTCTCGTAACCTCCCCTATAAATATCAGGATAATAACGCACAGGAAGGACGTTTTACGTGAGAGCGCCCTGACACGCTGCCGCTTTATGATTCAAGAGTCAAACACCTCCATACGAATTATCTTTCCCGTAATGACAGCATTCAGAAATCCCTTTCATCCCAGAGAAACCTCCTGATGCGAATACAGATGGGGCGGTCGGGGCTGTGGAGCTTTGATCTTAACTGACTATAACAGTCCTCAATGCATATAATAGCCGGCTCACCTGTAATAACTATGAAACACCAACCTAACTCCTGCAGAAACTCAACTACTAGTCTAGACAGATGTGTGTGGGTGCAAGTGTCATCAGCCTAAAGGCAGGAAATACATTTACTTAGAATAGGAAGAGGTGTGTAAATATAAATATATATATATATATATATTAAAGAAACGGAGGGCAAAAAAAAAAAGTCCTTATGTTTTCTATATATATTGTACATACAATATCAATGTCCATAGAGGGCAGTAGAATAGTAGCGATATTCTTCTATATAAAGGGCAGTATTATAGTAGTTATATTCTTGTATATAGGAGCAGTATTATAGTAGTTATATTCTTGTATATAGGGGGCAGTATTATAGTACTTATATTCTTCTATATAGATGGCAGTATTATAGTAGTTATATTCTTCTATATAGAGGGCAGTATTATAGTAGTTATATTCTTGTATATAGGAGCAGTATTATAGTAGTTATATTCTTGTATATAGGAGCAGTATTATAGTAGTTATATTCTTGTATATAGGGGCAGTATTATAGTAGTTATATTCTTCTATATAAAGGGCAGTATTATAGTAGTTATATTCTTGTATATAGGAGCAGTATTATAGTAGTTATATTCTTCTATATAGATGGCAGTATTATAGTAGTTATATTCTTCTATATAGAGGGCAGTATTATAGTAGTTATATTCTTGTATATAGGGGCAGTATTATAGTAGTTATATTCTTGTATATAGGGGTCAGTATTATAGTAGTTATATTCTTGTATATAGGGCCAGTATTATAGTAATTATATTCTTCTATATAGAGGGCAGTATTATAGTAGTTATATTCTTCTATATAGAGGGCAGTATTATAGTAGTTATATTCTTGTATATAGGGGCAGTATTATAGTAGTTATATTCTTGTATATAGGGGGCAGTATTATAGTAGTTATATTCTTGTATATAGGGGCAGTATTATAGTAGTTATATTCTTGTATATAGGGGGCAGTATTATAGTAGTTATATTCTTGTATATAGGGGGCAGTATTATAGTAGTTATATTCTTGTATATAGGGCCAGTATTATAGTAGTTATATTCTTGTATATAGGGGGCAGTATTATAGTAGTTATATTCTTGTATATAGGGGGCAGTATTATAGTAGTTATATTCTTGTATATAGGGCCAGTATTATAGTAGTTATATTCTTGTATATAGGAGCAGTATTATAGTAGTTATATTCTTGTATATAGGGGGCAGTATTATAGTAGTTATATTCTTGTATATAGGGCAGTATTATAGTAGTTATATTCTTGTATATAGGGGGCAGTATTATAGTAGTTATATTCTTGTATATAGGGCCAGTATTATAGTAGTTATATTCTTATATATAGGGGGCAGTATTATAGTAGTTATATTCTTGTATATAGGGCCAGTATTATAGTAATTATATTCTTCTATATAGAGGGCAGTATTATAGTAGTTATATTCTTGTATGTAGGAGCAGTATTATAGTAGTTATATTCTTGTATATAGGAGCAGTATTATAGTAGTTATATTCTTATATAAAGAGGGCAGTATTATAGTAGTTATATTCTTGTATATAGGGGGCAGTATTATAGTAGTTATATTCTTGTATATAGGGGGCAGTATTATAGTAGTTATATTCCTGTATATAGGGGGCAGTATTATAGTAGTTATATTCTTGTATATATGGGGCAGTATTATAGTAGTTATATTCTTGTATATATGGGGCAGTATTATAGTAGTTATATTGTATATAGGAGGAGTATTATAGACTATAATACTCCTCCTATATACAATATAACTACTATAATACTGCTCCTATATACAAGAATATAACTACTATAATTTATAGTAGTTATATTCTTGTATATAGGAGCAGTATTATAGTAGTTATATTGTATATAGGAGCAGTATTATAGTAGTTATATTCTTGTATATAGGGGCAGTATTATAGTAGTTATATTCTTGTATATAGGAGGCAGTATTATAGTAGTTATATTCTTGTATATAGGAGCAGTATTATAGTAGTTATAGTCTTGTATATAGAGGCAGTATTATATTAGTTATATTCTTGTATATAGGGAGCAGTATTATAGTAGTTATATTCTTGTATATAGGGGCAGTATTATAGTAGTTATATTCTTGTATATAGGGGCAGTATTATAGTAGTTATATTCTTGTATATAGGGGGCAGTATTATAGTAGTTATATTCTTGTATATAAGGGGCAGTTTTATAGTAGTTATATTCTTGTATACAGGGGTAGTATTATAGTAGTTATATTCTTGTATATAGGAGCAGTATTATAGTAGTTATATTCTTGTATATAGGAGCAGTATTATAGTAGTTATTCTTGTATATAGGGGGCAGTATTATAGTAGTTATATTCTTGTATATAAGGGGCAGTTTTATAGTAGTTATATTCTTGTATATAGGAGCAGTATTATAGTAGTTATATTCTTGTATATAGGGGGCGGTATTATAGTAGTTATATTCTTGTATATAGGGGGCAGTATTATAGTAGTTATATTCTTGTATATAAGGGGCAGTTTTATAGTAGTTATATTCTTGTATATAGGAGCAGTATTATAGTAGTTATATTCTTGTATATAGGGGGCGGTATTATAGTAGTTATATTCTTGTATATAGGGGGCAGTATTATAGTAGTTATATTCTTGTATATAAGGGGCAGTTTTATAGTAGTTATATTCTTGTATATAGGAGCAGTATTATAGTAGTTATATTCTTGTATATAGGAGCAGTATTATAGTAGTTATTCTTGTATGTAGGGGGCAGTATTATAGTAGTTATATTCTTGTATATAGGGGGCAGTATTATAGTAGTTATATTCTTGTATATAGGAGCAGTATTATAGTAGTTATATTCTTGTATATAGGAGCAGTATTATAGTAGTTATTCTTGTATGTAGGGGGCAGGATTATATAAGGAGTGGGTCCTGGTTCAAACCCAGCTACCAGTTTCAATGGAAAGGTGGCCAAACATTTGACGGTTTTACTTAAGAGCGGGCTCCACTTGTTCTCTACATAGATTGGTGGGAGTCGCAGCTGTCAGACCCCCACATATCTAACTTTTATGACATTTAATCCTTCAAGGATCCCCTGCCACTCCATCTTATTCATCTAATGGATGATTTTATACCTTCCCCCACCCCCTCTCTTGTCTTACAAGGTTGGCAGCATAAATCTATTACTTTCTAGATTCTCGTGACTTGTAGGAATGTGGTCACGTATGAGTGGTGGATACCCCATTGTGCTGGGGAATTCATCCTTCAGCCTCGGATCCATCTCAGCATTACATTGTGATGAAAACTGAGCTTTTAATTGTTTTCTGTAGGTGTACAGACAAATGCTGACAAATGTTTATCCAGGATGTGGGATTGTTCTCTTCCTGGAGTACAGTGATTGTTCACTTTTGCTGGTGAAGCTGCGGTGACAACACAAAGCAGGATCTGTCCGTCAGGCTCTCCGCTCATGTCACAATGTGCAAACCGCAAGTGGCATACTTGTGGCCTCAGAAAATAGTTTCCCCTCTTCTGCACACAAATTCTGGGGACGGCTAAGACTCCAAGAATGCCGGAACACACGACCCACACCCAGAACTTGCAATATATAATCTTTAAGTTTGCATTTGCAGATATTTATCTATAGCTCATTCCACAATTAAAGGGAATGTCCACTTTTGTGGATCTTCATAACCAGAGGCATAACTTGAAGCTCCTGGACCCCGATGCAAAATCTGTAACAGGGCACCCACCCGCCATGTGCCATTTTAAAGACAGGTGTGATCTTATGAGGCCTTTGAAACCCCTCAGGCACCAGAGCCCGGGTGCAACTGCAACCTCTGCACCTACTATAGCCATGCCCCTATTCATAGCATTATATTATATAGACCTCCTATGAACTAGGTCTCGCAGAATCTTAAAGAGCTAGTCCTCTTTTTTTGGCTGCACAGAGCTCTATTACAGAGCTCCGATGAAGCAGTCTTCTACCCCCTGCTGCAGAAAAATGTAATCTGACTGCCAAGAAGTAGTTAATTAGCAATCCCCATGTGACCAGGTCTTGGGGTGTGGAGTCACTGTCTCCAGCATCCCTGCTTGCCCAGCATCTTGAGCACAGGCAATGCCAGCAGTGTTTGCATAACCTGAAACGGGCAACAAAAGGGAGGAGTTTATGCAAATATTTACTACAAGTGTTGTACCTTACCATTTTTGGGGTGGTTCCTGTGTGTAACAGGGGTGGGGCTTGACATATCCTGTCAGGGCCAGCTCAAGGTTTCTGTGGGCACTTGGATGAACACAGACTTTGTAGGCCCCTTTGCGGGGGAACTCATGGCGGCAGTAAAATGGCAGAAAACGTCACATAGTCGACTGTATCCCCCTGTAATCTGTCACATCTAAGTAACTATCAATTCCTGCTGCGGAAAGTGGACCGAATTGCTGCGTTTTTTAGAGGAGATTTTACCATCCCCAACATTGTGAAAAACGCAGCAAAATACGTACCATTTTCTGCAGCAAAAAACGCAGGAAATGGTGCGTTTTTTTCTCCACTGAATTTCTCCTAGTTTCTGCGGAATTGCTGCAGAAATGTTCTGCAGCAATTTAGTTACGTGTGGACGAGCCCTTATGCCGCAGATTTTCCCCAACGAAAACCATTGGCAAAATCTGCAGTATTTAAACTACGAGTGAAATAAATACTACAGCTATACACACACATACACACTATAAATACACGCACACATCACAGACACACACGTACACATCAAACATTTATATATATATATATATATATATATATATATATATATATATATATATATAAACACACACACACACTCATATTTATATACACATATACACACACACACACACACACACACACACTATAAATACACGTACACATCACAGACACACAAGAATATGCACATTACATGCACACATCATATACATACACATAAGCACATTATACACATATAAAGTACACATTGTAAACACACATGCACTTATTTTTTATGTAGGATATTTGTGAAGGGAGTTCAGCAGGTTGATGGGGTGAGATTCTTCACTCACAGCGTTTCTGCTGCCCACAACCCAACACAGATCCGCCGACAGTCTCCCCTCCCTCACGTCCCGACTGGTAACAGCAGGAGGGGAGGTTGTGTGAAGAGTAGGGAAGGGGGGCTGGAGGGGGGATTTTGAAGTAGCGCAGGGAGTTTTAGTAAGATAGCAGCACAGACCACGGCTGCTATTACATGGAAGTCAGACAGCAGTTCTTAGCTGCTGTGCCGCCCCCTTACAAATACTGTACCCTGCCGCCTGAGACCAGAAGCTCACCTCGTCTCATGTTGGAAGGTTCGGCTCTGGATGGAGTCCCGGAGCAGAGCCTAGCGCTCTGCCTGAGACTCCTTCTCTCCTCCCAACATCGCTGTCTATATATGGACAGTGATGCCGTGACGACGGTAGCGGCAGCACCCGGCGGCCGAGTGGGCCCCCCCCCAAGGGCAGTGGGCCCCGGCACTTGCCCGGGTTCTGACGCCGGCCCTGTATCCTGTGATTTGGGATTTAACTTTTTAAAGGATAACTAAACTTTCAAAAAACTTGTGACATGTCATAGTGACATGTCAGAAGTTGTGATCGGTGGGGGTCTGAGCACTGAGACCCCCATCAATCACTAAAACAAAGCAGCAGAAGCGCTCAGGTGAGCGCTGAACCCCTTAGTTTCTGATTGGCTTTTCTCGGAAAGCCGATGTAACAGTGTATGAACCCATAGACTTTCTATTGAGCCCGTACACTAACTGCTCGACTTTCCGAGAAAAGCCATTTAGAGAAAAAGTGGCTCAGCGCTCACCCGAGCGCTTCTTCCGCTTCGTTTTAGCGATCGGCGAGGTTCCCAGTGCTCAGACCCCCCCCCCAAATCAAAACTTATGACACATCACTATCACATGTCACAAGTGTTTTGAAAGTTTAGTTACCCTTTAAGTATGCTTCTGGGAAATCCACGTGAAAACCTGGACCGTTTTAACCATATGGCAAATATCAAACCACGATCAACTGTGGCTGGCACTCTGGGGACATCTCTGTGGCAGGCACTCGAGGGGGCATATGTGGGGGAGGGGTGGTTTTGACTCTTTTTCAGTTTCAAACATTGGAGGGCAGCAGCGTAACGTGAAGCTCATGGGCCACAATGCAAAATCTGTAATAGCCCCCACACCAATCCACCTACCTTGTGCCATTTTTAATATTGGTGTTTTCTTAGGTGGTAGAGGGGATTTTAAAGGCCCCCTCAGGAGCCAGGGCTGGGGTGCAACTGCTACCTCTACACCCCTTGTTACAACCAGTATGCCAACCATTACAGTGTTGCCGCAAAGTTTTCTTAGAATTCAGACAAATTTGTCTAAGGCCTCAAGCACACGACCGTAAGGGTTTTTACTGTCCGCAAATACAGAAGCACATCCATAGCCGTCCACAATTGCGGAAGCGCCAATAAACTTCTATGGGCGAGTCCGTGACGCATTTGCAAAGAATAGGACATGTTCTATATTTTGCGGATCATTTCTACGGCCCAGACAAATATCCGTAAATATTTGGAAAGATATCCGTGGCCTATAGAAATCAATGGGTCCGTAATTTCATCCGTAATTCCGGATGAAAACTATGGTCGTTTGCAAGGGGCCTAATAATGTACCTGGGGATGTATCATTGCATAACTAGGCAGATTTACCAATCAGGACTCTAGGAACGCTGGGTAAGATCTATATTGGTGGACGTATTACCCTGAAGTTGATATATGGGGCTTATATTTAATGGAGATTTGATGTAATTCAGTTCTAAGAATTCATCGTTAATTAAAGTTAATAAACAGAAGAGATCAGATTTCTTGGCAGTCGTCTTGCTTTGTGTGTGTACAGTGACTTCTTTGATTTTGCTCAGAATAATTAGACAGGGCGGACATCGGCTGCCTGTGGGGTGAGTCATCGCCCTGTAACACTGGAAAATATATCCTCAGTCATGGAGACGCGGCTGAATCATTTCTCTAAACAATTCACTGCAAACATATGGCCATAGGGAACATGTCAAATAAAAGCCTAGTTTCTATGGAATCGCTTCAAACAGAAACTTAGGATATGTCCCTATCTGTCTGAGGGAAACTAAACCAGAGCATCGTCCGGGCAGGAATGGGGGGAAACCACGAAATATACAAATCTCTCACCCTGTAAATGAGAAATATGGGCTATTGTCCATAAAGGGTTAAAGCAGAGGGCACAAATTGTGCCCATTATACAGCCCTCATATCATAGTTGAGGGGGCTGCACATTGCTAATTCTTCTGCCTATTCGTGGAATAGAGGATACAGTGTGACAAAATCTCAGTCCATCTTAAAGTAAAAAATGACACATTGCTCCAGAATACAAATGTGCAGTAAGGGCCAGTTTTATAGAAAATGGGGCCCTAGTGCCCAAAGTTATTATACCTGAATTTTGCCATACAATGCCAAATAATACTGCCATACAATGCCAAATAATACTGCCAAACAATGCCCACACAATACAGCCATTCAGTGGCCACATTATACCGGCAAATAGTGCCCACATTATATCTACAAATAGTGCCCACATTATATCTACAAATAGTGCCCACATTATACCGCCAAATAGTGCCCACATTATATCTACAAATAGTGCCCACATTATATCTACAAATAATGCCCACATTATACCGCCAAATAGTGCCCACATTATATCTACAAATAGTGCCCACATTATATCTACAAATAGTGCCCACATTATACCGCCAAATAGTGCCCACATTATACCGCCAAATAGGGCCAAATAACACTACTGGAAATGACAGTGGAGTGGAATATTTTTTGCTCCACTTTTAAGGTCCTCTTACACAGCCCGTCCTGGGCCGTGTAAATGAGCGCCGAACAATGAGACAGCTTGTTGATCGGCGCTCGTTTGCTCCTGTCACAAGGAGCTATGGATGGGGACGAGCGCTCGTTACTCTGATTGCTCGTCCCTATACATTATTAATTTATTGTCAGCAGCACGTCAGGAGATGTGCTGCCGACAACATTAATATTTATCATTTTTAAAAAGATACGTTCAGCAGATGAAGGAGCGTTTGCCCGATAATTGGCTCGTGTAAAAGGACCTTTAGTTTAGTCCTGGGGAAACAGACAACCTAGGAAAAGGTGTCCCTGGGCAACTGCCCAGTGTGCCATTCCCTAACATCGCCCTGTGTGTAGTCAGCGTGTGGCCGTCGTTTATACTCCAGATCTAACAATGTAATTTCACTCCAAACTAGGAAATATATATAGTCTTGATCTCCCGGAAGGGTGCAGCCTTGGTCTACGGACTCCTTCTCAGCCTACGTCATTATATCGACATGTTCCCTGGGCTTTCCTCATCACTAATGTTCACGTGACTCCATGTAACACAGTTTTAATGGATGGGTTTCACGTCCACTGGTTTAATCCATCTAGCTGACGACTATTTAGAGACATTTGAGACAGACTAGTTGCTAGGGATACACTACCTAACAACCACAGTCTTTCTAATCAGGTTTTTCCATCTTTTGCAGCCATATTAACAATATTTTAGTAAAAATACATTTAGGAGAAGTTCCCTTTTAACCTCCAATGAAGCTCAATAACTTAACATCTGGTCAGGGTGCTATTCATCCATGCAACATATGACAGGCCACTTATTCAGGCTTACTCCAAGCCAAAATTTTATGTGTGGCAACCCTTTTAAAAATATATGTAGAAGTTTGTTTATTGGGATCTAAATAGTTCGAATTTGATAATATATCTTTATAAGGGTCTGTTTTTCTGCTTCCCTTACCACAGCCATAGAGATTAATGATAAAATTATTTCTGCCTTCAGCCACCACTAGGGGGAGCTCACTGTAGAAGAATTTACACATTTTAAACTCAATTAAAAAAAACATCATAAGCTCCTGAGCTCCCCCTAGTGGTGACTGTAGGCAGAAAGAATTTTATCATTTAACTGTGTCTTTGCAGGGGATTTGGAACTCTGTATCAGAAAAATGAAGCTCTGACGACTATAAAGATATATTAAGAAATTAATCAGCACAGATTTTTGGACCTATTTAGATTAAATTAAACAATAAGTACACTTACATAGGGATATAATAGATGGCAAATTACTTGCCTACACCAATACCGTGTGTGTGTGTGTGTTGGACTTGACATCAGATCTAAACGTTTAAGGTATGTTCACACACTGGACTAAAAACGTCTGAAAATACGGAGCCGTTTTCAAGGGAAAACAGCTCCTGATTTTCAGACGTTTTTGAAGCCACTCGCGGTTTTCGCTACGTTTTTCACGGCCATTTTTGGAGCTTTTTTCAATAGAGTCAATGAAAAACAGCTCCAAAAACGTCTCAAGAAGTGTCCTTCAATTCTTTTTCACTGCCGTTTTTTTACCCGGCCGTTTTGAAGAACGGCCGCGTAAAGAAACGGCCCATCGGACCAGAAGGCCGTTTTTCCCATTGATTTCAATGGGCAGATGTTTGTAGGCGTTCTGGTTCCGATTTTTCGGCCGAAAACACTCTGTGTGAACATACCTTTATAGTTGTCTGGGAAACAGAAAACTTACAATTGTTCACCAGTCATTAAATACATTGACCAAGAGGAATATCAGAAAGGGAAAAACTTACTAGTATGCATTATCTCATACCTCATAATTAAGCTATTAAATTGTATCAGTCCTATATGTAGTAGGATAAATCCAACCTGCAAAGATCAAACCCTCTGTCAACAATTCCTGTCAATGGGCATCCCTCATTCACTGAATCCTTACACTTCATCTATCAATGTTTCATTCCTCTGCAGCTGTCAGTGTTACATTGTATCCATGCAGAAAAAGTTATTACAACATTGCTCTAAAGTCTAAACCATTGTTTCAAAGGGAGGTGTTGGAAAAATAAAGAGGCTTTTAGGTGTTTATCAAGGTGTTACTTTAATAGGTGTCACTGATTCATGTAAAGAGCTGATGCAAGAAGCCGCATAGACTGTAGATACAAATGCAGCATTTATATCATTATCATCATCTATAAAATCAGTTATTTCATCGGTCATCATACAATGCTGGAATGAGACCTATTCTGTATTCATGTGTTGATGAATAGAATGGCAGCACTGCAGTAAAGACTGACACTCAAGCAGAGCGGTAGAAGAAAAGCACCAGGAGGGATGTGATTCTTCATAGCAACAATTTTGTAATAGTGTGGAAGCCACCATAAACAAATGTGGGGCCATTACACATACTTCGCAGCAAGAGGCTGATATTCAGGGTGCTGCCTATGCCACAACCATACTTACCAAGGAGGGACTTTTGGAGGGACAGTCCCTACTTTTGACCCGTCCCTATTTCCCTCTTTGCTCTTTAAATGTCCCTCCTTTTTGACTTGGTAAATGGATTTGCAGAAATAAACTTCCTATATTGCTCCGAAACGGTCTAGTTCCTAAGGCTGGGTTCACACACCCTATTTACGGATGTAATTCGGGCGTTTTAGCCTCGAATTACGTCCGAAAATACGGCTCCAAAGCGTCGGCAAACATCTGCCCATTCATTAGAATGGGGTTACGATGTTCTGTGCCGACGGTCATTTTTTTTACGCACCGCTGTCAAATGACGGCGCGTAAAAAAGACGCCCGCGTCAAAGAAGTGCCTGTCACTTCTTGAGACGTAAATGGAGCCGTTTTCCATTGACTCCATGGAAAAACAGCTCCAATTACGTCTGTAACTGACGCAGCGAAAAGCGCCTGCAACATGCCATTACGTCTGAAATTCCGGAGCTGTTTTCTCCTGAAAACAGCTCCGTAATTTCAGCCGTAACGGAAGCTGCCGTGTGAACATACCCTACGGCTGGATTCACACGACCATGTTACGTCCGCTAATCCCAGACCGAACACACTGCAGGGAGCCGGACTCCTAGCATCATACTTATGTACGATGCTAGGAGTCCCTGCCTCGCTGCAGGACAACTGTCCCATACTGTAATCATGTTTTCAGTACGGGACAGTTGTCCTGCAGCGAGGCAGGGACTCCTAGCATTGTACATAACTATGATGCTAGGAGCCCGGCTCCCTGCACTGTGTTCGGTCCGGGACTTCCGGCCGAAATACTTTACGTCCATTACGGACGTAACATGCTCGTGTGAACCCAGCCTAAGTGTCCCTCTTTGACTGCCAAAAAAGTTGAAAAGTATGGCCACAGAAATGATTTCTTATCCCCTTCAGATCCAGTGCCCCCATAACAGTGCCAATGTAATGGCCATACAATATCATGCACTAGCTGGAAGTTGCATGTCAGCACCCCCTACTGCCTCCTCCTGTTATAGAGGAGTATATTGGGCAGAAGGGACCTATCACTGATCTCAGGGACTGCAGAACAATCCAGGACAGTCCTGGTGAATCTGGGACAGTTTTGGGGTATGCTCACCAGTAATTATCACCACCTTATTGGTCAAGGACATACGCTCATTAAGCTAACAGATTTTCCTCCCGATTCCCCTATACACATGCAGGGTCGACTGAACGTGCGTTTTTATTTCAAAGGGGGGGAGAATATGCCGCTGCAAGACACCCCTGGCAGTGGCTTTTCTTTCAAATGAACAAAGGATTGGGCATGCTGGCGAGACCCCCCACACACATTCGATTTTTGGTCTGTCCTGCCGACATCCGTGGGTTCGGGCGGATTTTATCTAATGTGTATGGACGACCTTTGGCCCTGCAAAAGAGGAAATGGGCAACGACCTGAAGGTCAAACAGGAGGGAAAACAAGAGCTTAGTTATCCTGTACAGCTTTTGGGGTAAGGGGGTGTAAGGTGGCATAAACCAGCACCAAGAAGCCCCATTTTCACTATGCCCCCAGTCGTCCTCTATATTTACCCTCGTCAAAGACAGCAATTTACTAAGACCAATGATTCATATGACATTTTGCCCTAATAAATGGACCGGAAATATTTAATTAATTCTCAGGATATTGCATCAAAATGACTAAATTCCGGTGAAGAAAAAGTTATTATCCTGACACAAGACCCTCCACGTGTTGTTATAACTGCTGAGCTCGGAGGTCTATATACAATGTATTCCCAGGAACTGAATCACCAGTGACGTTGTGTTGATACAAACAGTCCGAGCGGATGTTTGCCTGTATTTACGCTAAACACGGAGCATCCTATACGTAATCATCTTCAAGTCTCATGTTTGTGCCAAGTATTTCCCGCACTATTAGGTGACACAAGGAAGAAAATATAACATTTCTGGCACAATAGAAAAAAAGTTGAGAAAATGAATGAGATTGTGTGGGCAGAACCATCACATTGTGGAGAAAAAACCCATATGTGGCCAATCTGGGCAGAGGCCTCACTCACCAAGGCCCCATGACACCTGCAGGGTCCATCTTTATGGTATATACATATCTGTAAGTTCATGACGCCATTAATCAGCCTTCGGTGTCGCTATATAAGTTACAAGGGGTCTGCACCAATATTAATCTAAATTACAAAGTGTCATAACATCAACGGCAAATACTTTATAATACACAATGTTTGCAAACTTTGCGGGTGGGAGAAGATATAATGTGAACGGGGAGAGCTGTCAAAGCTATCATTATCAGGTCCCTACTATAATATCTCCCCCATGTACGAGAATAAAACTACTATAAGGGCAAAGCCACACGTGGCGGAATTGCTCTTGAATTCCGCTGCGGACACTCCGCAGCGTTAATCCGCAGCGGAGCCGTTTCTCTATTGACTTCCACTTCTATTTAGTAGGGTTCGTTTAGACGTGGCTGAAAATTCCGCTGCGGAGCATAGGCTGCGGTGCGGAATTTGGTGTCTGCAGCATGCAATGGATGTTGCGGAGTTGTGGCGGACTGGTTGCGGACTCATGGCGGAATTTCTCCATTGACTTCAATGGAGATTCTAAATTCCGCAATGAAGTCCGCAGCTGTCATGCACATGTTATGTGTGCTGCTGATGCGTCTTGCTTTTTTGACATGACATTTCTTCATTCTGGCTGGACCTATGTATTTCTAGGTCTACAGCCAGACTGAGGAAGTCAATGGGGCTCCCGTAATTACGGGAGCGTTGCTAGGAGACTTCAGTAAATAGTCACTGTTCAGGGTGCTGAAAGAGTTAAGCGATCGGCAGTAACTGTTTCTGCACCCTGGACAGTGACTACCGATCCCAATATACAGCAACCTGTCAAAAAAATAGAAGTTCATACTTACCGAGAACTCCCTGCTTCTGTCTCCAGTCCGGCTTCCCAGGATGACGTTTCAGTCTAAGTAACGGCTGCAGCCAATCACAGGCTGCAGCGGTCACATGGACTGCCGCGTCATCCAGGGAGGTCGGGCTGGATGCCGAAAGAGGGACGCGTCACCAAGACAACGGCCGGTAAGTATGAAATTCGTTTAGTTTCACTAGGGAAAGTGCTGGCCCTTCTCTCTATCCTGCACTGATAGGGAGAAGGGAAGCACTTTTACCACAGTCCGCAGCAGCTAGTCCGCATCAATTTACTGCACATTTTGGGCAGATCCGACATTGATGCGGACAGTTGCGGAGGAAATCCGCCACGTGTGGGCATGCCCTAATACTGCCACCTATATACAAGAATATAACTACTATAATACTGCCCCCATATACACGAATATAACTACTATGATACTGCTCCTATATACAAGAATATAACTACTATAATACTGCTCCTATATACAAGAATATAACTACTATAATACTGCTCCTATATACAAGAATATAACTACTATAATACTGCCCCCTATATACAAGAATATAACTACTATAATACTGCTCCTATATACAAGAATATAACTACTATAATACTGCTCCCTATATACAAGCATACAACTACTATACTACCCCTATATACAAGAATATAACTACTATAATACTGTCCCTATATACAAGAATATAACTACTATAATACTGCCCCCTATATACAAGCATACAACTACTATAATACTGCTCCTATATACAAGAATATAACTACTATAATACTGCTCCTATGTACAAGAATATAACTACTATAATACTGCCCCTATATACAAGAATATAACTACTATAATACTGCCCCCTATATACAAGAATATAACTACTATAATACTGCCCCCTATATACAAGAATATAACTACTATAATACTGCCCCTATATACAAGAATATAACTATTATAATACTGCCCCCTATATACATGAATATAACTACTATAATACTGCCCCTATATACAAGAATATAACTACTATAATACTGCCCCCTATATACAAGAATATAACTACTATAATACTGCCCCCTATGTACAAGAATATAACTACTATAATACTGCCCCCTATATACAAGAATATAACTACTATAATACTGCCCCTATATACAAGAATATAACTACTATAATACTGCCCCTATATACAAGAATATAACTACTATAATACTGCTCCTATATACAAGAATATAACTAATATAATACTGCTCCTGTATACAAGAATATAACTACTATAATACTGCCCCCTATATACAAGAATGTAACTACTATAATACTTCCCCCTATATACAAGAATATAACTACTATAATACTGCCCGTATATACAAGAATATAACTACTATAATACTGCCCCTATATACAAGAATATAACTACTATAATACTGCTCCTATATACAAGAATATAACTACTATAATACTGCTCCTATACACAAGAATATAACTACTATAATACTGCCCCCTATATACAAGAATATAACTACTATAATACTGCCCCTATATACAAGAATATAACTACTATAATACTTCCCCCTATATACAAGCATACAACTACTATAATACTGCCTCTTATATACACAAGAATATAACTACTATAATACAGCTCCTATATACAAGAATATAACTACTATAATACTGCTCCTATATACAAGAATTTAACTACTGTAATACTACCCCTATATACAAGAATATAACTACTATAATACTGCTCCTATATACAAGAATATAACTACTATAATACTGCTCCCTAAATACAAGCATACAACTACTATAATACTACCCCTATATACAAGAATATAACTACTATAATACTGCTCCTATATACAAGAATATAACTACTATAATACTGCCCCTATATACAAGAATAGAACTACTATAATACAGCCCCCTATATACAAGAATATAACTACTATAATACTGCCCCTATATACAAGAATATAACTACTATAATACTGCTCCCTATATACAAGCATACAACTACTATACTACCCCTATATACAAGAATATTACTACTATAATACTGCCCCTATATACAAGAATATAACTACTATAATACTGCCCCCTATATACAAGCATACAACTACTATAATACTGCTCCTATATACAAGAATATAACTACTATAATACTGCTCCTATATACAAGAATATAACTACTATAATACTGCTCCTATGTACAAGAATATAACTACTATAATACTGCCCCTATATATAAGAATATAACTACTATAATACTGCCCCCTATATACAAGAATATAACTACTATAATACTGCCCCCTATATACAAGAATATAACTACTATAATACTGCCCCTATATACAAGAATATAACTATTATAATACTGCCCCCTATATACAAGAATATAACTACTATAATACTGCCCCCTATATACAAGAATATAACTACTATAATACTGCCCCCTATATACAAGAATATAACTACTATAATACTGCCTCCTATGTACAAGAATATAACTACTATAATACTGCCCCCTATATACAAGAATATAACTACTATAATACTGCCCCCTATATACAAGAATATAACTACTATAATACTGCTCCTATATACAAGAATATAACTACTATAATACTGCCCCTATATACAAGAATATAACTACTATAATACTGCCTCCTATATACAAGAATATAACTACTATAATACTGCCCCTATATACAAGAATATAACTACTATAATACTGCCCCAATATACAAGAATATAACTACTATAATACTGCCCCTATATATAAGAATACAGTATAACTACTATAATACTGCTCCTATATAAAAGAATATAACTACTATAATACTGCCCCCTATATACAAGAATATAACTACTATAATACTGCTCCTATATACAAGCATATAACTTCTATAATACTGCCCCTATATACAAGAATATAACTACTATAATACTGCCTCCTATATACAAGAATATAACTACTATAATACTGCCACTATATACAAGAATATAACTACTATAATACTGCCCCCTATATACAAGAATATAACTACTATAATACTGCCCCTGTATACAAGAATATAACTACTATAATACTGCTCCTATATACAAGAATATAACTACTATAATACTCCCCCCAATATACAAGAATATAACTACTATACTACTGCCCCCTACATACAAGAATATAACTACTATAATACTGCCCCTATATACAAGAATATAACTACTATAATACTGTCCCCTATATACAAGAATATAACTACTATAATACTGCTCCCTACATACAAGAATATAACTACTATAATACTGCTCCATATATACAAGAATGTAACTACTATAATACTGCCCCCTATATACAAGAATATAACTACTATAATACTGCCTCTATATACAAGGCTATAAGTACTATAATCTTCATTAAATTCAAGTATATAGCGCCAATATATTCCGTAGCGCTGTACAGAGATTATGATCACTCACATCGGTCCCTGTCCCCATTGGGGCTCACACTCTAATACTAATAAGTGCACAATCTGGGGGGGGGGGTGTGGATTAGTTATACATTATTAACCCTCTGTGTGTTTTTGGTTCTGGACCCCTCATGATTTACAGGGTTACATATATGCAGGAGGGCGATTATTAACCCGTAGTTGTGACAGCAGGATCAATGCTTATGGCACAAACATTGTCTTTTATTGATTCCTTTTCTCTGCGGGGTGGGGGGAGGGTAACGCGGTTAAGGTGCGGGCACAAGGTGAAGTGATCGCTTCCTCTTCCTGTCACTTACTGTAGGTGCTGTGGAATGTTCAGAAGGGGAAAGCACACAGCTGACACTAGAATGATTGGTATGATGCCGCCACTTTCGTTTCTCTTAAAGGAGAGGTACAACTAAATTAAAGCCACGTAGCCCAGCCTCATAGTGAGAGTCACAGGTTACACATGAGATTCCCTCACAGATTATGGGGGCATTTTGGAGATTGTAGAGAACTGCGCTGCACTGGATTAAAAAACTAAATAGGGACGGGTGACCTCGTGGATCTGCTCAAGCTGATATTGTGAAGATTCATCCCTGCAATATCAAAAGTAAAATTTGGGGGTCCAATGCCCTAATAGAGTAGTAGGACATATGGACATGTGCAGTAACCAGTGAGACACATAGGTCTGTATAACAGCTGTATACACATAACGGTAGAAACATTTTAATCCAGATTATTTGCAAAGTTGCTCGGTATATAGTGCTCGGCAGCCCTATAGAAACTAATGAAGCGGTGGCCGGGCCTGCTCGCTCCCACTCCATTGCTACGGGGCTCCCAGAAACCGCAAGGTCAGCCCATTTTCTTGACCACCACCGATCAGATCTTTATCGTCTATACTGTGGATAGGTGATAATTGTTATTGGAAAACCCCTTTAAGCGCTGCTTCTCCAGAGAAACACGAAACTGGCCAACTCTTAGGTCCTGTTCACATGGTAGAATTTTTGCGGCGGAATCCGCTGTGGATTCCGCCACAAAATACTGCCTCCCATTCATTTCAATGGGAGTCGGACGCTTCTTTTTCACGCCAGCGGGAAAAAAAAGCGTCCTACTCGATCTTCGGGCTGATTCCACCCAAACCTCCTATTGAAGTCAATAGGAGAAATAATTCTGCAGCGGATTTTGCGGCGGGACCCACCACGCAAAATCCGCCATGTGAACAAGTCCTTAGGGATCTACTACTAACCATAGATGTACAAGTCTCTCCCCATTTACTATCCAGAAGTTACATAGAGAAGAGAAGGATCCATAACTAAATGAAAATAGGGCCCCGTCCTGGAGCTGGGTGATGTCAGACCCCAGGACCGGGGGTGCCCTTGTGGGGATGAATGTGACACTGAATGGGCGGTCTCCATAGTAAATTCAATCAATGTACTGTACACATCGGACCCCTCTATGTATATGGCTACTATTATAAGCGACCCTACATACAGCCTATAACAGGGGTCTTCAACCTGTGGCTCCGCAGCTGTTGCAGAACTACAACTCCCAGCCACAGGTTGGAGACCCCTGTCCTATAAGAAGGCGTGTCTGCTGTAAGTACATGATGTAAATCGCTGTAATATCACCCTGGGAGGGAGGGGTACAGTGATCGGGTCCCTCTTTGTGTGTAATCGCCCGGGCATGAGGAAGTATAGCAGGAATGTGAATGAAGTAACTGGGAGTAATTCTCTCACACGCTGTAAAGTGACGGAATATAGAGACATTTTTTGAAGGGCGTGTGTCACTGCGAACGCAAGAAATAACTGAGGCGGGCACCTGAAGACCAGCTGGCATCTTCTGATAAAGTGACCGGTCACCACCATAAAGGATGATTCTTAAAGGAACATGGACTCATAAAATACCAGTGTTGGCATATGAATGGGGGGGGGGGGGGTATGATGGACACATCAGAGGAAATGACTGTGAGGACCCACCTTTAGTGTTCTCCGACCTGTGACTATCCAGCTGTTGTGAAACTACAACTCCCAACCTGCCCTGACAGCTTGGGACATAACCTCAGCTACCACTAGGGGGAGTTCCCTGTTTATACATGACACTCAATAGTAACACATTATGCACCAAGCTCCCCCTAGTGGTGGCTGCAGATATACAAAATGGTATTATTCAACTATGTCTATGCAGGGGATTTGGAGCTCTGCATCAGAATAATGGAGCTCTAACCGCTATAAAGATTTATTATTATAAACTTACTCAATAGAGTTTAGATTAAGAAACTTAAATAACAAGCAGTAAAAGTGCAGTAAAAATGGAAACTGTCAGTTATTATTGTGACCAGTGCCGAGGTTTCATCAGCAAAATCCCAAAAATTCTTAAAGTCAAGCCCTCTAAAGTCAGTAAAAATACAATGCAGCCGCTTTGTAATATTTTGTTGCTTTCTTATTTATCTGTTTATTCATACCAGGTTTTTAGATGGAAACTGTCAACAAGCAGGTTGTCTACTGTTGATAGATCTATTATTATTACAGCTTTTTCCTAATTTTTACTTTAAGTAAAAAATAACACCCTGCAGAGAATGGAGCATGGGTTTGGTTGGCTCATTAACAACTTATACCCCCTGCCGCCTGGTTTATAAACATGAATAGGTAATGCTAGGATCAGGAATTCATATCTATTTGGATGTTTTTGTGTTAATAATCATCAAGTAACCGCGTATTAATGAGCAGAGATGTCCTAAAAAGGAACATAAGCTATAATAAGAGAAGGCTGAAATAGTACCAGCCAGCAGCAGCTAGAGCCCACTTGTATATGGTTTCCACGTAGCAATGTATTTTTTTCCAATTGCTCAGTTCAAAGCAAACTAGAAAAAGTTGGCCACTATAATTGCAAAGTTCATTTGCAAATCATTGAAACCTAGTCGTAAAAACAAAACAAAACTTGGCTACCATAAAAAGGAAGATTGAGGGAGGAATTTTTGTGTAACTTCCCCTTTAAAACAACTCCATTCAGCGTTTGCTACTTTAATGTAAAGAGATAAACCTTTGGAATTCACAGTTTATTTAGTGGCTAAAATATGTTGTCTTGTGACGCAAGTGCGATGGTATATTATGTTTTTCTTCACGCTGACATCCGCAGAGATATCAGGATCGTTATATAAAGCATAAAACATAACATAGCAGAGTATAGAAGTGTAAAGACCCTAAAATCTTACAGGAAGTAAGGGTGATTAAGAATTTTTAGCATGAAATTCCACCTGGCACAATGCATTTCACAGACAGTGGGTGCCGAATTGCGGGCAATAGCAAAGCTAGTTTGTTCAGATGCATATTCTTGTCCATTATTATAGTAGTTATATTCTTGTATATAGGGGGCAGTATTATAGTAGTTATATTCTTGTATATAGGAGGCAGTATAATAGTAGTTATATTCTTGTATATAGGGGCAGTATTATAGTAGTTATATTCTTGTATATAGGAGGCAGTATTATAGTAGTTATATTCTTGTATATAGGAGCAGTATTATAGTAGTTATATTCTTGTATATAGGAGGCAGTATTATAGTAGTTATATTCTTGTATATAGGAGCAGTATTATAGTAGTTATATTCTTGTATTATAGTAGTTATATTCTTGTATTATAGTAGTTATATTCTTGTATATAGGGGCAGTATTATAGTAGTTATATTCTTGTATATAGGGGGCAGTATTATAGTAGTTATATTCTTGTATATAGGAGCAGTATTATAGTAGTTATATTCTTGTATATAGGGAGCAGTATTATAGTAGTTATATTCTTGTATATAGGGGCAGTATTATAGTAGTTATATTCTTGTATATAGAGGCAGTATTATAGTAGTTATATTCTTGTATATAGGAGCAGTATTATAGTAGTTATATTCTTGTATATAGGAGCAGTATTATAGTAGTTATATTCTTGTATATAGGGGCAGTATTATAGTAGTTATATTCTTGTATATAGGGGCAGTATTATAGTAGTTATATTCTTGTATATAGGAGCAGTATTATAGTAGTTATATTCTTGTATATAGGAGCAGTATTATAGTAGGTATATTCTTGTATATAGGGGCAGTATTATAGTAGTTATATTCTTGTATATAGGAGGGCAGTATTATAGTAGTAATATTCTTGTATATAGGAGCAGTATTATAGTAGTTATATTCTTGTATATAGGAGCAGTATTATAGTAGTTATATTCTTGTATATAGGGGCAGTATTATAGTAGTTATATTCTTGTATATAGGAGCAGTATTATAGTAGTTATATTCTTGTATATAGGGACAGCGTTATAGTAGTTATATTCTTGTATATAGGAGCAGTATTATAGTAGTTATATTCTTGTATATAGGGGGTAGTATTATAGTAGTTATATTCTTGTATATAGGAGCAGTATTATAGTAGGTATATTCTTGTATATAGGGGCAGTATTATAGTAGTTATATTCTTGTATATAGGGAGCAGTATTATAGTAGTTATATTCTTGTATATAGGAGCAGTATTATAGTAGTTATATTCTTGTATATAGGAGGCAGTATTACAGTAGTTATATTCTTGTATATAGGAGCAGTATTATAGTAGTTATATTCTTGTATATAGGGGCAGTATTATAGTAGTTATATTCTTGTATATAGAGGCAGTATTATAGTAGTTATATTCTTGTATATAGGAGGCAGTATTATAGATTTTGCCATAAAACATAGATTAAACCTATTCCCCTGTGATCACAGCCATAATGGCAGAACACTTGCTTAATTTAAAACATATAATTTTGTATATAACTTATACTTTTTAAACGTATAAATATTAGAGATCACCTTAGATATTAGTTTTGTTCAGATAATGACTTTTCTGTCTTTTCTTCCCACCCCTCCAATGTTTGCAGCGGATTAGCTCTGCTCCTGTCGTACTATAGAGGAGGTTACAGCTCACCGTGAACTTGAAGTCTTTGGAGATGTTTGAAGTTCATTCTGCATGACAGAAATAGGAGGAACAGTCACGCTACCCCCGATACAAAATAATAACAGTATAGATTATCCTGCTGTGAATTGATCAATCTGCAACACGCCACGTAGAATGTCACCCGGCCTTGACCACTGAATGGCACTTCTGCTTACGTATGCACCAATATACAATTACAATAATAAACATAGTGCAGATTTGCTGCAGATCCATCTGTTTAGGTTCCATTCCTTGTTTTGGCTTAAAAAGACTAGCAAAATCTGCAGGAAATCTGCACTGTGCGAACGATGCCTAAAAATAATAAGGCTCCATCTCTTATATTGTTGTATGAGTCAGTCTTCACTGCACTTCTGTATTCTATTCAGGAATCAGGAAGTTAAAGATAGGTGATAAATGTATGTTTGCTGGGGACCCACCACTGAGACTCCCAGAACTCGGCTATTTCTGTGGCTCCATAGACATTAAATTGGTTCTGCTTCCTCTTCTTGATAACCAACAACAGGCATTAGAAGAGGGGACAGAGCGAGTGGAGTTACACAGGACTGCAGGATCGGACTATTTAGGGTTTGTCTGTAGTCTGTAACCAAGGAGACACATAGATCTGCATAGGAGCTGTATACACCAAATGGTAGCTGCCGTTTGATCTAGATTATTTACAATGTTGCTTACAATTTAAATGCAATGGAAGATTCAAGTTTGCTTCGATTATTGAGTGGTTGTCTGCGAGAAGTTCTATGAGACTTCCCTGTTAACTAAAACTGCTGTATCCAATATAAAAATGGAGGACTGCAGGGACATGGCATAGAGGACCAGTGACTTAATGAGTCCTCCAGTAAGGAGTCATTAGTTCACCGATACCGGTAGTACTATTGATATTAAGGATGGTGGGCATATGAACTCCTTAAAAATTCCATTACTGGATCCGTCAACAGCGCCATTAAGTACAATGAATGCCCTTTATTACTACATCTCTCTCCATAATGGTGAATACATGCAGCTACAGTAAAGACAAGGTGTGCAGTCAGTTATGTGGCCCGCACCTCGGTGACTCAGAAGTTTCCTCCACAATGTTATCTTCTAGAATACATGTCCCAGACTAGCCGATGCCCGTTCTCCTGCACATCATCCGTTGACGCAGAAACACCACATTGGGTCCTGTCATACATTTTGTGTTGTTCAGCCATCGATGCCACTGACAGCTACAACAGACTATTCACATTGTGCAATCCTATTGCCCCAACAATCATGGTACTGAATGCTGTGCCCAAGTCATCGTACAGTCCATTTTCTACCCTCCATGCCAAAAGCTGGTGCTGCAAAACTAGAGACAGCAAAGTTTATGTTCCCCAACCTGTAGAACTCCAGCTGTTGCAAAACTAAAACTCCCAACATTCCATGACAGCCACTGACTGTCAGGGCATGCTGGGAGCTGTAGTTTTGCAACAGCTGGAGAGTCACAGGTTGGAGATCACTGCCCTATATTAATATATTCTCATGTGCCAGGGCTTGGTCTGCCAGGTTTTGGTGGACATTGGACTTCAGATCAGCTGCCAGACCAAAACCTCAATACAGATGCTAAAAATGTGACCGTGTTTCGCCTATTTGAATACAGCCTTAAAATAAAGGACATGGACGCCCCCTCATGGGGCTGGTCTACATCACCATACCCCTACTGTTGGCAGGACCTAAGGCTGGTTTGTACCCTTGTTGGGTAACATTGCAGTGCATATGGAGAAGGGGAACCCCTACGTTTACAACGCTCACATGGTGGGGGGTGAGGCTTACCTGAGCAGGGACCCCCGATCCTTTTATATGTCACCTCTATAGTATATTCTCTTCTGCTTCTGAAACTTGACGACAGCCACAGATTGTATGTAGAAGTAACATCAGATTTGGGGTACACTACAAGTATCACAATGAAACAACTCAAACAGAAAGTACCTGTAAAATAAAGCACTGCTCTATCCTGATCCTGTCGTCTGAAGGATGATGAATGGGCTCCACTCCCGGGGTTACCACAAGCTCCGACTCATTCATGAAAAATAATATTCCCTTCTCCAGATTACAAAGACTTTACTGCAGGAGCGGGTCACATCCACCTCAATGCAGCTGAGATGCAATACCAAACACAACCAACGGGCAAGTGTGGCACTGTTTCTGGAAGTAGGTAGCCATGTTTTTCTAACCCTGTACAACCCCTCTAACAAATGGGTCACCAATAGGATTACTGCCGGTGTATTGCTTATGGACTATTAAAAGGGATCTCTCTTTAACCTATGTGTGACCATTACATTGGGGTGTAGGCATTTTCATAAATTTGCGGTGTAAGGATAAGATAAAGTTCAATCTTTTTCACATCAATTTCAGATCAAGTTTTCTTTGCGGATTAAATTTAAAATCTTTATAGCGGCGACAGATCAGTTTTTTTGATACACGGCTCCAAATCCCCTGCAAAGATGTAGATTTTAAAGATAACATGAGGAATACCTGCAGCCGCCACTAGAGGGAGCTTATTGCATTATTTTTTTTAGTTCAGATTATAACTGTATGCAGTGAGCTCCCCCTAGTGGTGGCTGCAGGCAGCAATAATTTTATCATGTAACCATGGTCTTTGCTGTGGCTTTAGAGCTTGCACTAAAGATATAATAATGAGCACAGAATTTTTACACTATTTAGATTGTAAAATTGTGTTTATGGGTGGACAGTCATAAAAACAACCTGGAAATGTACGTCCCTGTGTGACCCTCTCGTATGAAAAAATTTTTTATACAGGGAACGAGAACTGAGGTTATTCATTAAAGTGCCTATAAGGGTATGTTCACACGCCGTGAGCAAAAACGTCTCAAAATACAGAGCTGTTTTCAAGAGAAACCAGCTCCTGATTTTCAGACGTTTTTTGTGCCACTCGCGATTTTCGCTGCGTTTTTGGAGCTTTTATCTAGAGTCTATGGAAAACGGCTCCAAAAACGTCCCAAGAAGTGTCCTGCACTTCTATTTCATGGACGTTTTTTTACACGTGAAAAACGCTTCGTCGGAACAGAACGCCCTTTTCCCATTCAAATCAATGGGCAGATGTTTGGAGTCGTTCTGATTCCGATTATTCGTCCACTTTTCGGGCATTTACGGCTCGAAAAACGGCCGAAAATAGGTCATGTGAACATACCCTAACAGTTGTCACCCAATTTTCCAGTCTCTAAATGGCAAAAATAAACAGCTTGCAGTCTTTAGATACAGCCACTCTTGTTTACGCTCTCCTAGAACAAGTACCAGTCTTTACTATAACTAAGCCACTCTATTCATGAACCAGGATGATCAGGGTTAATACATGCTGTAGTGCTTAAAAATGCAGGAGGGCACAGAAAAACAAAATGGTGAGGAACAAGTAATAAAAATCATCACCATCACTAAGTAATGCTGCATCTGTGGAGTCTCCTACAACAGCACTGTACTTGGCACAGACCCCTGTCATCTATGCTTTGATGCAAAGGAATACCATAGCCAACTGTGGAACAACCTCATGTTCTTGTTGCATCCAACAAGATGCAAGCTCGCGCTGCCCCCCCCCCCCCCGCAGGGTCTACTGTGGGAAGGTGATCAGGGTTAGACAGTCGGCATTGCTTGGACTGTACTCACCAGCACACAATGCATCCATGACACGACAACTTGTCTTCCGATCATCAAATGTGTGCAGGCGTTATGAAATATTATGGCGCGGCCTATGTACATATTTATTCAGCATTGTCAGAGGAACGATAAGCTCATACCGGCATAAAGCCTTCAAGGCTATGTACACCTTTGAAATCGTTTTTTTTTTTTTTAATATGTTTACTTTTGAAATAGTTATTCTTTTTAATAAAAATGATATGAAATGTTAAATACCTTTGTGTCAAAAAAGACAAACGTATAGTAGGTATAATACCTTTATTGGCTAACCATAGACGTTCGATCCATCTGTGTTCGGTACATTGGGGTATCCTCCATTATCACGAAGTACAGTAAAAAAAAATAGTGTTAGTGCCGTGTTAGCCAGAAAAAATATGCAATGTTAAATACCTGTGTGTCAAAAAAGACAAAAGTATAGAAGGTATGATAGCCAATAAAGGTAACCATAAAAGTAGTCAAGAACTATTATGGTTAGCCAATAAAGGTATCATACCTACTATACTTTTGTCTTTTTTGACACAAAGGTATTTAACATTGCATATTGTTTTTGGCTAACACGGCACTACACTTCGTAATAAAAATGATGAAAGGCTATGTACACTTTTGAATTTTTGTTTTTTAATAAAAAAAAGTGTGATTGGTGCAATTTTCTAAATGCTTTTATCAACTTATTTTTACTTTTTGAGATACAGCTGCTTTGTATCCTCTGTACAGAGCAGCTGTGTCTAGCGCTAAGACCTGAATCAGTCAGGTCAGCGGGACTGATGGGTTCAGTGTCAGCGGGTCGCAGTATCGAGCGGTTACTGATCACATCTAAATTCATAAGAGACGCACAGAACCCGCTGACACTGAACCGGTCAGTCCCGGTGACCTGACGGATACAGTTTTCAGCGCTAGATACAGCGGTATCTCAAAAATTAAAACTTAATAAAAAGTATTTAGAAAAGATGCAAACACTTTTATTAAAAATAAAAATTTTTTTTTAAAAAAAAGTGTACATAGCATTTCAGCAATATTACTTAAAGTTGATTTTTCTGGATTGTTAGATCACATTGGCTACCGATTATTCACATCAGTCCTTGGCCCCAGCAGGTCACAATCCCTCACACACTGGAGCTATATTCATATATCTGCAGGTATTGTCATTCCATTATATCAGCTAATGCAGCGCCATCTAGTGTTTGCAACTAAAACTGCATGAGGAGGACATTTGGCACTTTCTTTGCTCGTGTTGACAATGTACAACATATTAGCACAGGTCATTGACATATTGGCGGCTATCGCTCAATCCCGATAATTGCCCTGTGTAAACGGGGCAACGATCAGCCGATGAACCAGCAAACGCTCGTTCATTGGCTCATAGTTTCGGCATTTAAAACGATACAATTATAGTTGTCGGTTGCACGTCTCCCTGTGCAAACAGGGAGACGCGCTGCTGACATGATAGAAAAGTATGGGGACAAGCGATCGTAGTAACGAGTGCTCGTCCACATACATCGCTCCTTGTGAAAGGAGCAAATGAGCGCTGATCAACAAGCTGTCTTGTTGATCGGCACTCGTTCACACGGCCCAGGTTGGGCTGTGTAAGGCCACTTTAATATGCCAACATGCAGCATCTCTCGCTCTGACAGGCTCAGGCTGACAATGTATCACGTGGACAGCCAAAAGGCCAGCATGTAATACTACATTTGACCTATAGTGGCCACTGCAGGGGAAATGAGCAGCCGATGGCATCTAGCTCCCGGAGAGACCAGCTGTTTGCGAAGGGTCTCAGGAGTTAGATCCGAATTAATCAAATACTAATATCTGTATTTCCATTTTTTTTTAAGCTGCTCTTATGAGGT
The DNA here is from genome assembly GCF_050947455.1 of Rhinoderma darwinii. NCBI lineage: Eukaryota > Metazoa > Chordata > Amphibia > Anura > Rhinodermatidae > Rhinoderma > Rhinoderma darwinii. Next base: position 69,902,819 of record NC_134695.1, read on the forward strand.
GCTAGATTTTAACTCTAGATAATATTTTGTGAAAACAAAACACAATCCACACCGAGGTTCATTCATTACTCATTTTTGCTTTATTAATATCTTGACGTCCTTGGAAAAAAAAATAAAAAAAATTAGAAAGTCTAACAGAGAGACGTGGTTAGAAATGAAGAATCAATAAATAATGAAGCCCGCAAACAAAAAAAAAAAAAAAAAAAAAAAAAAAAAGAGAGAAGAGGAAGAAGATGGAACAGCAGATACCTGGGCATAAGAATCATGACTTATCAGCAGACTGTGGCCTGTCATTTCCTATGTAAGGGAGAACCCCACACACACACACACACACAATATATAATTAAGGGAACCATTAAGCCCCTGGAAGCAATTACCAACCCTATAAGCAAGAAGAGGAGCCAAAACTCCGACAGGTTTACATGTGATCCCCCGGCACACTGCGGAAATATATTGGCAGCGCTGCAGGTGTATTGAGGAGCCAGGTTCTTTATGATAAGGCTGGGTTCACACGACCATGTTATGTCCGTAATGGACGGAACGTATTTCGGCCGCAAGTCCCGGACCGAGCACACTGCAGGGAGCCGGGCTCCTAGCATCATAGTTATGTACGACGCTAGCAGTCCCTGCCGGACAACTGTCCCGTACTGTAATCATGTTTTCAGTACGGGACAGAAAGTTCCACGGAGAGGCAGGGACTCCTAGCGTCGTACATAACTATGATGCTCCCTGCACTGTGTTCGGTCCGGGACTTGCGGCCGAAATACGTTGTGTCCTTTACGGACGAAATGTGCTCGTGTGAATCCAGCCTTAGTGAGAAGATAGAAAGCCCATTCAAGAAGCCAAATCTGGGCATTTATAAGAGACTCATAAAAGGGCTAAGAAAAAGAATGAAAGGGCACAGAAGGATGCATGACTACGACTGCTGTCAAAAAGTGGGCAGCAAAGTGAATGCAACAACAAAAAAAAAACAAGAACCTCATTGAAGTCAATGGAATCCACCTCCAGCATATGACTGTGGAGTATAATTCTTATATGAATTCTATGGTGTGTGTGTGTATAAAAAAAATAAAAAAAGTGCAACTCAATTTGAAATGCAGTCACATTGTGTTGCACATCTTCCTCGCCCAGGACGTTACATCGTAGACCAGACCTTAGTATGAGCTGGACAGTCCTCAGGGATTGGGATTAGCGACCAAACTTTCCCTTTGTGCCAAGCTGGTCCTCACAGTCCGTGCATGCATCTGAATTAAAAGGGTTGTTCAGGATTAAAATAAAGGGTCTGCTTTTTTTTTCTATACACAGCGCCATGGACAACTTGAATATTGCAATACCAGACACAGCCCATGGACGGGAGTGGCACTGTTTCTGGAAGAATGCAGACCTTTTTCTAAATTATAGACAACCCCTTTAAAAACACAAATAACCAGCATCGGGCTAGAACACACCAACTCCCTGCTCCAGAGTGGTGCAATTTTGGAGGCCTGCCCATTCGTATTCCAAGAAGATAAGATATTGCATGAGCAGATGTGTAATAAGACCCGAGCGTGTAATAAGATAGTACATTCCGCTATGTATCAGTGATCTAGAAATATCTGTATGTTGCAGGTTCAGTTATTCCGTATTTTATTGCGTCTTAAATACACTGTACAATTTAAATAAGTAGAACATCTATAAACGTAAAGGTTTCAACGTTCAAACAGTTTAAATTTTTATCGGTGCTCCTTATTTCCCACCAATGGAGGGCGCCATTTACATGTACTTAAGGGGGTGGTGTACCTGGTTGGGTCTAGGGACTGGAATCAACCACCTGGCCTACCCTGAAAGCGTCCAGCACAGGAAGCCGTACCTTCATTGGGAATACTGCAGTGATGGAGAAGTTGCGTTAATCTCATATCGGACGTGTCCAGGGGAGAACAGGTTTCTAATTAAGTCACAGGGCAATGCACAGGGCAATGCACAAGTTCTTTACAGAACACTTAATTTAATAAGGACTCCTGATCTCGGCCTAAACGGACAGGAGATCCTGAGATTAGGACCAATGGGCCTTTTCTCCCATGGTATACAATTGACAGGCAGTACTCAACATTGCAGTAAAGCAAAAAGTAGAGGCTGGATTATTTGCATACCAAGAAGAAAAAGATCTCGAGGTCTAAATGTGGGAACCAGAGCTCTCAATAAAAATGACAGCGGGGCATATATCAATGACAGGGCGTGAAGACTATTGCACCCATTTTCATTCAATGCATCTGAAATGAGAAAAAAAAATTAAGCAATTTAAATATCTCCTATCCTTTGGTGTACACAGCTCCTATACAGACTTGTGTGTCTCCATGGTTACAGACTACAAACAAACTCTGTGTAGTCTGATCTTCAGGTCTTGTTACTCCACCCTACTGTAGGTTATCAAGAGGAGTACAATATGACAGCAGGATCAGACGACACAGGATTTGTATGTCTGTAACCATAAAAAAACAACATAGGCCTGCAGAGTAGCTGTATACATAAAACGGTAGGATATTTTTAAATCACGACTGCTTCATTTATTACATTTTAGATGCATCTGTTCTGGGTGAACACTAAATAGACGCCTCCATGGTGTAAGTCAAAAGTCTGCAGCTTGAGCTCTCCAGCTGTTGTGAAAACTACAACTCCCAGCATGCCCTGACACTAGAAGCGGTCATCTAAACAGCTGGAGGGCAATAGGTTGCAGACCAAGTGCTGCAAGTGATGGAAACTCTAAATCCGTTTATCTTTTTTTTGTCTTTTTTTTACATTTGGTTTATAAAGTAGCTGCGTACTCCAAGGAAAATGAAGGAAAAAAAAAAAAAACTTAAGGAAATTTAAAAAATAAAACAAAAACACAGTATGTAGACTTAGACTGTGCTTCTGCTCCACCTGAATTCAACAAGACCAAAGAGTTCCAAGAATACATCTGTAGATAATAGGCTAAGAAGGTGAGAAGAAAAAAAAATAAAAATAAAAAAATGGAAAAATCATGCATATAAAAAAAAATAAAAAATAAAAAAGTTAAGCCTTGACGTAGAATCACGGTAGAATCCTGAATATTTGGAAAGGTTTCACTCTAGAAATGCATCCGCCTTCCGTCACTGCTGTTTGCACTCGGCAGGCTGGACGGCTTCTTTCTGCCCAGAAGAAAAATGGTAAAACACGGACACGTATTAGAGACGGTAACCGATACAAATCATCAAAGCGAGACAAAAAAAACAGCCATAGTAGAGGGATGTAATGTCAATTCTGATGAGGTTTGGTAGATAAGACCCTCCCGTACACTTCCAGCAATCTTGAAGACTAAAAGGTCCTCTTACACTAGCCAATTTTGGCCGATGCAACGAGCGCCGATCAACGAGGCCGCTCGTTTGTTTGCTCCAGTCACAAGGAGCTATGTACTCCCATCGCTTGTCCCCATACATCATCATCATCATGTCGGCAGCGCGTCTCAGGGAGATGCGCTGCCGACAACGTATAGTTTTATTAATTAATTAACTAAATTATTAATCGATCAGCGGATGAACGAGCATTTGCTCGTTTATCTGCTGATCGCAGCCCAGTTTACATGGGGCAATAAGCAGCGAGCGTTCTAGGAGCGATCATTTGCCCGATAATTGGCCCGTGTAAGAGAGCCTAGAGGAACTTGTGGGTTTTCTATAAATCCCATTTATTCAATGGTAAAAGGCCTAAACTACTGCAGTCACTGTAAATAAGACCCAAGATCAGTTACCCCCTCAAAAGTTCATAAAAGTTAGTGGTTTAAAATATATATATATTTAATTGCACAGTAAGGTGGCAGGAAGGCGCAGTTCAATTGATGGTAAAGTGGCAGGAGAACGCACGCACTGTAATAATTGAGGTGACGCAAGTCCCTATTGCCTGAAAGTGACACGGAGAAATTTCCCTTTGATTTATAGTACACGTCCCAATGACATACTGGCTGGGGTGTGTGATCTGGGACTTCCACCAGTAGATTTGTCTCTGGCAGTGGGCCCCAAAGACCAAGCAGGACAACCCCATTTGCATCCAATCACTTGCCACTAGGGTCTATTTCTTATATGTTGATTCACAAAGAACCTATCAGATCGTATTGATGATATGTCCTGCGTGTACAATGATAAAGACCACGACTGGGTGTGCATGTTCTGTATAGACGGTGTGTGGAACCTCAGAGTGATCTCATCTGGTGGGCCCATGAATCCAATAGCTGATAGATCAGGGTCCGACACCTGGGACCCCCGCCGATCAGCTGTTTTGAAGGGGCCGCAGAGCTCATACGAGTGTTGCTTCCCCTTCATATATTCTTGTTCACTGTGAATGTTCGACACGGATGTAGCGGCGATTCACAAGTAATTGCAGCATGTTTTGCAGCCTTTTCACCCATTGAAGTGAATAAAAGAAAAAGGCTGCAATACCTGTCAATCGCCGCTACATCTGTGTCGAAAATTCACAGTGAACAAGAATAAATGAAGGGGAAGCAGCACTCGTATGAGATCTGCGGCCCCTTCAAAACAGCACTCACTATTCTGCTGGTGGAGTCACGGTGTACATACATTACATTACTTATCCTGTACTGATCCTGAGTTACATTCTGTATTATACTCCAGAGCTGCACTCACTATTCTGCTGGTGGAGTCACTGTGTACATACATTACATTACTTATCCTGCACTGATCCGGAGTTACATCCTGTATTATACTCCAGAGCTGCACTCACTATTCTGCTGGTGGAGTCACTGTGTACATACATTACATTACTTATCCTGTACTGATCCTGAGTTACATCCTGTATTATACTCCAGAGCTGCACTCACTATTCTGCTGGTGGAGTCACTGTGTACATACATTACATTACTTATCCTGTACTGATCCAGAGTTACATCCTGTATTATACTCCAGAGCTGCACTCACTATTCTGCTGGTGGAGTCACTGTGTACATTACATTACTGATCCCGAGTTACATCCTGTATTATACTCCAGAGCTGCACTCACTGTTACAATTAGATACAGTCAGCGAGTTTGTTGATAACCTCTAACAGCTTAGCTTCTATAATATGGGGTGAATGCTGTGAGATCTCAGCTGCAAAATGGTAAATTTAATGTATTTACAAAGTGCCACAACTTGATATGTAGATTAATTCTATATGCGGACTGCAATACGGTGTTACGGTAGACACATGGAAGACAAATACACAGAACACAGAGCACACGCGGCACAATAAGCACATGTACAGGTGCGTTACGTTCAGGGTATGAGATTTCAAAAGTAAGTAAATATGTTAATTTTTTAGCAGAGCAATGAATAAGGTGGAGAGGCCACTGTCCAAACAGATCTCCTAACCTCAATAATCACTACTCCCATTATCCTCACCCTTTCATAGCCGTTTAGCTGCCCAGTAAGTATAGCCAGGTGTTCCTTAACAGATTCACGTTCGGGGTATTAATGGTCTTTAGGAAGGGACGCCGTTTAGCCTTTTTCAATAAGTCAACTGCTTAAAGCCCAGGTTCCCACGGGGCAGATACGCTGCGCAAAAATCACGCAGCGTGTCACACCTGGAACCCACAGTACATTCCGTCCGAAAAATCGCATCACATTGTGGCGAGTTATTCCCGCCGCGGAAAACAGTGGCAAATACTTATACTGATTGCCTTTTTTTTTTTTTAAACATCCAAACCACGCTGGAGTAAGATGTGGCTACTTTGTTATGAGGCGCATCTCAGTCCGTCTGTGCGCCAGAAAGTCAAATCCACTCCAGCTGTGAGCTGAAGTAGATTTGCGCTATAATTTACGCCACTTTCTGGTGTAAATCATATAAAATTAGTCACAATCTACATTAGAATGTTTTTAAACCTCTTTAAAAAGACTTTGCTACAAAGTAACACTAACGAATATAATAAATCAAACACAAAGATTGCGGCCAGAAGCAGCAGACATAGGAAAATAATGGAAGCCGGTAGAAGGAAGCTTGTCCCAAAAGAACCGAACACAAGGCGGGCGAATGATCATGAGTAAGGGTGAATTCACACATGGCATAAACACTGCGGATTTTGGTTGCATAATATTTCCACTGCAATCTGCAATGCATACGTGGTCTCATGTTTTGCTCCTAATTTAAATCTGCTGCGTAAACTCTTTCCGCTGCATGTGCTGCATTATTTTGAAATGCAGAATTTCCTTATAGTCTTCAATGTGACTTTAAATTTTGCACAGAAATCTAGATGGAAAACGCCACAAAATAAGCAATCATTTCTCAGCTGAACGCAAAAAAATATATAAATACACGTTTGGCTCTGTTCACACAGTTTTTTGGTGCTGCTTTTGAAGCGGAACCCACATCGTAATCCGTGCCAAAAACCGCCTCCCCTTTTTTTTTTTTTTTCCGGCAGTTTTTAGCCGCTTTAGGGAAAAACAACCAGCATGTCCTTTCTTGCCATGGTCTGCCTCTGACCCGCTATTGAAATCAAATGGGAGGCAGAAAAAGCTTTCTCCGTGGTGTTTTTTGCCCAAGGTCCTCAATGGCCACTGGTGAAAAACACTGAAAGACTCAGCAAAAAAGCGCAGGCAGGTTGAAACCTGCCTCAAAATTCCTAAAGGAATTTGGTGGCCGATTTTTTCTGCCTCCAAAATACTTTGTGTGAACTAGGCCTAATGCACATTTTTTAAGCCATGTGTGATTCCCCCTAAATGAGGAAGTATAGGCTAAAGAAAAGAAAGAAACAAAGGGGAGATGACACAAATGGAGATCAACCTTACCTAGGATTGTATGAATGACAAACATGAAAAAAAAAATTACACCTAAACAGAAAAAAAATGGAAGAGATCAATTAAAGCGAACATGGAGGAGGGGAAAAAATTTTTTGGGGGAAAAACAACTGATCAATCAGACAAGCGATTCTAGTCAGAAAGGCAGAACTACACCAAAGAAAAAAATAAATATATTATACTCCAGAGCTGCACTCACTATTCTGCTGGTGGAGTCACTGTGTACATACATTACTTATCCTGTACGGATCCTGAGTTATATCCTGTATTATACTCCAGAGCTGCACTCACTATTCTGCTGGTGGAGTCACTGTGTACATACATTACGTTACTTATCCTGTACTGATCCTGAGTTACATCCTGTATTATACTCCAGAGCTGCACTCACTATTCTGCTGGTGGAGTCACTGTATACATACATGACATTACTTATCCTGTACTGATCCTGAGTTACATCCAGTATTATACTCCAGAGCTGCACTCACTATTCTGCTGGTGGAGTCACTGTGTACATACATTACTAATCCTTTACGGATTCTGAGTTACATCCTGTATTATACTCACTATTCTGCAGGTTTCAGAGCTAAAATCTCCCAAAATTCTCTGCTTGTTCAGGGTCTGAAGAAATGTTATTCTGGTGATTTGCATTCGGGGATGCGTCATCTTCTTTACACCAGGTACTGTACAGTTATCTGATGTAAAAAACACTAACAGCTTCTCTGCATTATAAGAGCTCAGCCTAGCTGTTAAGGGGTGTATCCGACGACAAGCTTGCTGACTGTTTTCCACAACAACCAGCAGAATTGTGAATGCAGCTCCGGAGTATAATAAATGTGTGCATATGTTCAGGTCCATAGGTCTAAACGGCAATGCACCCCAACAATGAATACATAGAGCAAATATATAATGCACGTTACACACCCAATGACTTCAAATGGGAGACCTGAGAAGAGCTCTGAGCTCAAAGCTGAAAGGATGAGAGCAGTGGGCACCTTCATTATAATGGCATAATAATGACAATGATATGATCCTAAAAAGCTTAGCCCTATATGCTTTTGGTATAGTTCTGCCCGTCAGACTGATTACAACAAAATGTAAAAGTTCATGATTTCAAGCAGCGCCCCCTTATGGACATGGCAGTAAACAGCTCACAACAGTTGACAGGTAGGCAGCTCATGCAGTACAAGTATCATGCTGGTGCTGAACATCTCAGAGCCGATTAGTTGGATTAAGAAATGACTATTTGCGGAACATACAATTTGCAACATTTATGACGAATGCAAGTTACTGACTGTTGTAGTTTGGCGCCATCTTGGCTACAAGATACAAGGTACATCGAAATCCAGACACTTCTAGCTCTAAACATTAAGGATAGGAAGATGGCAAATTGTGCTGAGCACTTGTATGCAGCTATAGAGACCACTCAGTAAATACACTGGTACGGGGGTCACAAAAGTATTGTATCTAAAGAGGTCAAGATGGTCACTGCGAAAATGTCAGACATGTAGCACAACACGGACAGTACGTCATGTTCACTATACTCCGAAAGAAGGAGACACCTTAAAGGAGGTTTCCCCATCTTAGACATTTATGGTATATCTACAGAATGACAAGTGTCTGCTAAGCGGGGGTTCCCCTATAAGAAGAAAGGTAGTGCCCTGTTTCTTTAAAGGCGTTATCCCACAAAACACACGTATCACCTATCCACAGGACATATGTGCGATCGCTGAGTGTCCGACCGCTGGGACCGCCAGCCATGAGGAGAACGTCCCCTGAAGTGCTCCCTGAGAATGGACCGCATGCTCGACCAACATTAATTTCTATGAAGCTGGTGTAGACAGCGGTCCAGGACGTGCCACAGAAATGCATGGAGCGTTGGTCAAGCATGCGCACCGGCGCTCTATTCTGATGGAGCACTTTGGGGGACTTTCGATTCCCGGTTCTTCTCATCGCTGGGGCTCCCAGCGGTCGGACCCCCCCAGCGATCACACATGTATCTTGTGGGAAAACCCCATTGAAGGGAGAGAGCTGCAAAGTTATCACTACATTTAATTTCCACCTAATGGGGCTCCACTCTTGGAGGAATGGGGATCAGGGAATCGCCACTCTGTCAGGTTTTTAACCCAGAGAACTATATTGCGCAGGATACAGAAATACTTAAGGAGACAAATTGTTTTGCAAGATTGTCATGGCTACAGTGCGGATGTGCTGGGTGGTGGACTACCCCAGGAACAACAAAGGACTAGTCCGGGTTCCAGATGCTGTACACCAAACACTTGGAGGAGTTTACAAAAAAGAAAAAATTTGGCGCTTGGTTTTGGTAGACAATCCCTTTAACATTGGCAGTCAACAAATGTAAAATACAGCATCTGTGCAATATATCTAACATTAGTCAAAAGGAACATCGTTTCTCTCTACTATGAATTGTACGGTTGTTGCCCCGGGCTGTAATACAGGGCTAGTAATGGCAGCGATGGGATGTAAATCATTTCATTCAATGGAATGGCGCTGTAGGGCAATCCCAGACACATCCTCTTATACACCGACGTAGCGCGGTTTTCTTGGAGGAAAAAAAATAAAATAAAAAAAAAAAAAATTTTTCCCGATTTTGGACAACCCCTGTTATGAAATATGCCCATCAGTTGTTATTATTGTGTCTGGGAAAATATGGACCTTGGGAAAGTGACTATAGTCAAAAGTTGAACCAATATTGGGAATTCGTGCTTTCCCTTTGTATGCGCTTTATATATATTTGTGTGGAGTTCAGATATAACACCTTACAAGTTCCGTATGATTAATAATAATAATAATAATAATAATATCACTGGTCAGAAGAACCTACTTTATCAGTATTTGGCTCATCTTCTTCTTCCTCGCATTCCTCTTCACCTTCTATTTCCTAAAATCAGAACAGACATGAAAACCAACCTTCAGAATATAAAAGTACACAAATTATCCCCACTAGCACTATACAAATCCTTCCTCTACAGTAGATCACTATATTACGCAGCTACGCTGAAGGGATTGTTCAAGCGTCCTATTGAGGCAGTCTAATTTAATGGAGGGAGGGCCGTCCCCCTCTATAAACCAGAGTGCTACAGAGAGCCTACAAGCGTGGTGATTTAGCGGTCCACAATGCCATGGACCCGTTGCCTGTATTCGTTGTTCATTTGTTCGCAAAAAACTTCCGTAGTGCATTAGTGTGTCATCAGTATTTACAGATACGCAAAAAAAAAAGAAAGGCTGGAATTGATGTCACCAGTTTGTCCCAACCCCCCTGTGTTGGTCACACGATCGCTGCAATGAATTCCCTAGCATCGCTTGTTAACATACCTGCAATTGCAGATGGCCGTGGACAATTTTCACGGTAACAGACTTCTATGGGCGATACGGGCAGTAAAATGACATTTCCTGACATATTTTGCCACTTGGCTAGTAGTAGGAGCGATCAAATACAGGGAATTAGTGAGTCCGTTGTATTAATAGAGTGCCCCCCCCCCTCTATAGTCTTTGATTGCTCCTATACTGTGCCGCTTGGGATAATGAAAGCGGACCTGTCCCTGTCACATGCTGCCCTTACATAAAGCAGTACATTCAGGTGACAGATCTGCTTTACAGGTTAAAAATTAAAACGTGAAAAATTAACTTAGGACTCACCTCCTCTTCTCCTTCCTCACCCTCTTCAAACTACAGTAATAAAAAATTAAAAAAACAGAAAACATATGGATCACAATCAGGACTACACAACTATTCCTGCCTAACTAAATGATATATTACACAATGTCCGGGAGGCAGGACACTAAATTATTTGAAAGGCTGCACCCATCTACTCGACAGAGTTGTTTAAGCTAAACCGGCATCAAGTACTACTTATCATAGAACTACATGGCACTTAACGGAATAAATGGATGCCCAATGATAGAATAAACGCCCATTAACGGGAATTTATACAGTGGTTGCTGACAGATAAGAGCATATTGCCGGGGCTCCCAGAACATAAAACCTCCAGGCTCAGCACCCGCAATATGAAGAAAGTTTCTCCAAATCAGACACGAACAACATTTTTTTCAATTGTAAGACTTGAGCTTTTCCAAATATCAAATTATTAAATGCTTCACGTTAGTCAGTCAGTGGACAAAAAAGTTGATGCACATCAACATACACTGTCCTCGTCCTCAATGGCTTCTCCGGTGAAATACAGAACAGCTCGCGGAACTATTCTTTCCCGGAAAAAGTGACCGAGCTCAAAATCAGCTGCTAAAGAATTCTCCATCTCTTCATCCTGTAAAGTAAAGCAGAGATCCAAACATGTTTTGATAATTAAATTTAAAAGGTTTATTCCGATCTAACATTAAGGTCATATCCGAAGAATATGCCATAAATGTCTGATAGATACAGGTTCTAGCTCTGAAACCTGCACCTAGAACGGAGGTCGCCCAAACCCCTTTCCGCCAGGTGAAAAGGAGTTGAGAGGTGGCCACACATGTGCCAGGCTTTCTCCATTCTGTTCTTTTGGTGTTATGGCAACAGTCGAGCTTGGCCGTTTTCGGAATTCCTGGCCACCTTTTCATTAATTCTCCCCCTGGATGCGGCAGCCAGAGGCCCCCTCATCAGGCAGAACAGGGTAGGGGACCCTTATTCTAGAGATGTGTGGATTCCAGAGCTGGGACCTGCATCTATAAGACATTTACGGCATGTACTGTCCATATGACAAATGTTTTAGATGTGAATACCCATTTAAAAAGATCATTGTTCTGCATTACACAACAGGCACATTTCTCACTTACCAATTCTTCTCCATCTCCCGATACTGCAAAAAAGAAAAACGAGAGAAATGACAAAAAAATCATCATGTGTTATTTACACTGCACACATCAGGGATTTGTGGAGAACGGACCTGCGTGGATGCAATTCAGCCGTTTTTCACGGCCGATTTGACACACGTTCGTGTGAATAAGGCATAACAGGTAGACATAATGTAAAGCAAATGTGTTTCATCTACTCGAGGCAGTTTCAATGACGGAGAAACCAAGAAGGAGCTCAGAAACAGTAAGGCCAGTAAGTAACAATAAAAACACTTCCACATGGTAGTTTTCTGTTCAGAATTTCATTCATTTTTGGAAGCCAACACCAGGTGTGGAACAGAGAATAAGTATACTGGAAAGACTTGCACCTCTTCTGTGTTTTTTAGCCACTCCTGGTTTTGGCTTACAAATACGGATCCAAAATACACCCATGTGAAGTGGCCTAAAAGAAGAGAACCGTCTCATGTTCAGTCAGCACTGAGGCTGCACTGCTGAAAGGTCTGATTTTTGTCGGGTGCAGTGATGTCATCAAAACACTGATGTCACCACACACATGCTACTATCAATGGTAGAATCGTGCATATAATTCGATCTTCACACTGGCTATCAGAAATCTATTGCATACTAGTGGTGCCTTACTAAATAGCCCAAACCAAGAACTGAAGCGGATTGAAGGCAATAGAAATTGTCAATTCACCTTTGATTGGACTGAAGAAGTTGAAGAAGGACTCATTTGGAACTTGTTTTGTTATGGTACGTACAGTGCCGCGTCCCTTGTGCTTCTGCTTCTTTTTTATGGTTTTAACGGTAACATTCTTGCCTTTTTTCCAGTCGATAGTGCACCTATTATCAGAAGAGAGAACTGTATGAGATACTTCCTACCTACAAAAACGCAATGAATTACCATGCTTACGATTTATCGCTTAACCAATTTGTCTTATATTTCAAGAAGGGGTGGACAATAAAGTCAGTGACCACTATGGATAGCGGACACACAGGCATTCATTGTGATTCCTCTCAGAAGGCTGTGCCATAAACTTCCTGCATTTGAAGGCATCATGGATGTCGTGCACTTGGGTGTTCACTATGCACATAGTCAGTGACCTCCGGACTACAAAATTTCTTCTGATTGTTGTCCATCCAGAGGCCAAAGTGAAAACAAGGGTGTAAGATACGCAAACTACTTCAATGCATCCTGCAGCGATATATGCCAGTGATAAACTGTAGGGTTAAAATTCCATCTTATTAATTTTCATGTGTGACTAAAATCAGCAGATGAAGTCTTAAGGTATGTTCACACGCAGTGGTTTCAGGCGTATTTCGGGGCGTTTACGCCTGAAAAAAAACGGAAGCTGAACGCCTACAAACAACTGCTCATTGAAATCAAAAACATTTACTTCATACGGGCGTCTTTTTACGCCGGTTTTAAAAAACAGTAGCATGTCACTTCTTGGAGCTGATTTTCCATTAACACTATGAAAAACACCTCAAAAAACGCATGAAAAGAAGCTCCAAATTAAGGGTATGTTCACACGAGGGCGTCCGTAACGGCTGAAATTATGGGGATGTTTCAGCCTGAAAACATCCCCGTAATTTCTGCCGTAACGGCATGTGCAGGCGCTTGAACGCCGCGTCAGTTACGGACGTAATTGCCGCTGCTAATCATTGGAGTCAATGAATAACGGCTCCAATTACGGCCAAAGTAGTGACAGGTCACTTCTTTGACGCGGGCGTCTATTTACGCGCCGTCATTTGACAGCGGCACTTAAATTACGCCTCGTGTGAACAGACAAACGTCTGCCCATTGCTTTCAATGGGCAGTTGTTTGTCAGCGATATTTTCGGACGTAATTCGGGGCAAAAACGCTCGAATTACGTCCGTAATTAGTGCGTGTGAACATACCCTAAGAGAAGCTTCATTTTCAGCTTCAGAAACGCCTGAAAATCCAATGCCGTTTTCTCTGAAAACAGCTCCGTATTTTCAGACATTTTTGAGTTTGTGTGCGCACATACCCTTAGGCTGGGTTCACACAGAGTTTGACGCGGAAACCGCGCTGCAAAACTCGCCAAAAACAGTCCGAAAATGCCTCCCATTGATTTCAATGGGAGGCAGAGGCGGTTTTGTCCCGCGAGCGGTAAAACCGGCTCGCGGGAGAAAACAGGGACATGCCCTATCGTCGCACGGTTACGCCTCTGACCTCCCATTGACATCAATGGGAGGCAGAGAAAGCGTATTTCGCTGCGTTATGCCCGCGCGCAAAAAAGGCTGCGAAAATCGGCGTGCAGGCAGAGGAAAATCTGCCTCAAACTTCCAAAACTCTGTGTGAACCCAGCCTTAGAGTGAATCAGAGTTGCCCTAAACCCTCTTACCCTTCGCAATCGACAATTTCAGGGCCTTCAAATGAAAAGGGATCAGTTGAGTCCGGCTCAGACTTCATCTTGTAGGTTTTCGTCAGAACATCGTTAGAGAAATAGTCATTAGGTTCGAAGAGGAACTCTAATATAAAAGACTGGAAAACAAAGAAATGTTCTTCAGGATTATTAGTATAATAAATATTATAGACCGGAATCTCTCAGACGGATCTGGCCATTTGACCCAATGCATCTCAATAGACAGCAGCCATTGTATGAACGCATTTACCAGATCGGTCGATTGTGGGCCCACACATGACGTCCTGGTGTTACCAGTATCAATATCCTAAGGGCTCATCCACACGTAACGAAATTGCTGCAGCAATTCTGTTCCAAGTAGCAGACTTTCCGCTGCAGCAAAAACGCACCATTTCCTGTGTTTTCTTACAGCAGAAACCGGTGCATATTCTGCTGTGTTTTTCACAATGTTGGGAGATGGTGACATCTCCTCTGAAAAACGCAGCAATTCTGTCCACTTTCCGCAGCAGGAGCCGACATGCTGCGGTCTGAAAAATACGCACCGCAGGTAAAGTTCTGCTCGGAATTTTTACGCAGCGTGTGGATTGGATTTGTTGAATCTCACCCACTTGCTGCTACTGTATTCTGCTGCATATTTTTCATTCGCAATTCCATGCGTAAAAAATATGCAGCAATTCCGTTACGTGTGGACGAGCCCTAAATAGTAAAAAAAAAAAAAAAAGTCAATTGAGAGAAAGCCCTAACAATACAGAACTACTCACCATTGCCTGCCCTGGTTCAGAGAATTTCACTTTTACATCCTGCAAGTGCTTTAATATTGGCTCGTCGTGTTCCTGGAAGAAGAACAAATCTGTGAATAACTACAGTGAGTGGAAACGCAATTGTTATTAGGACTTAAAGGGTTTTTATGGCATATATAGTGAATACGATCAAAGGGTGTTACACTATTGGGACCCCCCACTAAAGCCAACATGTTTTAGTAAAAAAAAAAAAAAAATTATAAAAAAGGTGAAATCTACAGAAAATGTACCTAAAACTTCACAGTAAGTGATTTCATATCGAGGTGTATAGTTATAAACAGTGAGCTGCTTACCTGTAATGACATATCAATCATGTCTACATTCCTAAATATTGTGAGCCAGAAGTCGGGTATCCCACTGGGGTCTTCCGTATTTGGCTTGTCTGATATGGTCATTTTTTTTTTTACATCTTCCTAGTAGATTAAAAAAAATGAAAACAAAATAAAAATTGAGATTTATTATTAACGGTTTGAACATGGAGGCATTTGATTTTTTTTTTCCACAGCTACGATTCTACATAACATTAGATCCCTATGTTCAGAGAATACGCCGGGAAAGCTCCTGGTGCCGAACCATTCACCCGACGTATGCCAAAGAGTGTCTCAGTAACTCAAGATTAGTACAGGATAAGTAATGTAATGTATGTACACAGTGACTCCACCAGCAGAATAGTGAGTGCAGCTCTGGAGTATAATACAGGCTGTAACTCAGGATCAGTACAGGATAAGTAATGTATGTACACAGTGACTCCACCAGCAGAATAGTGAGTGCAGCTCTGGAGTATAATACAGGATATAACTCAGGATCAGTACAGGATAAGTAATGTAATGTATGTACACTGTGACTCCACCAGCAGAATAGTGAGTGCAGCTCTGGAGTATAATACAGGATATAACTCAGGATCAGTACAGGATAAGTAATGTATGTACACAGTGACTCCACCAGCAGAATAGTGAGTGCAGCTCTGGAGTAGAATACAGGATGTAACTCATGATCCGTACAGGATAAGTAATGTATGTACACAGTGACTCCACCAGCAGAATAGTGAGTGCAGCTCTGGAGTATAATACAGGATGTAACTCAGCATCAGTACAGGATAAGTAATATAATGTATGTACACAGTGACTCCACCAGCAGAATAGTGAGTGTAGCTCTGGAGTATAATACAGGATGTAACTCAGGATCAGTACAGGATAAGTAATGTAATGTATGTACACAGTGTCTCTACCAGCAGAATAGTGAGTGCAGCTCTGGAGTATAATACAGGATGTAACTCAGGATCAGTACAGGATAAGTAATGTAATGTATGTACAAAGTGACAACTTTTATGTTATTCTATATAATATCTGTAAGATTGTGTTCAAAAGGATGTATCTGTAACAGCCTGCAATAAACGAGAGCCTCCCAGGGTAACATCCCACTTCTGTATGTCCCAAGTACTGTTCAAGTGCTACTCTATTCCTATGTCTTTAATAAACACGAGGTAACCCAGGAGAAGTAGCTCAGTTCTTGCAGTATTATTATGCAGCTCTCCGTCATGGCAGCTCGATGTGTTGGGCAGGGTTGCTCGATGCATCGAAACTTCAATACTGTTTCGATGCCGTGTACCCTTAAACGTTTCAATACCGTTAATTCATGTATTTCGATACGAAGCTGTGCAGCCACATAGCTTAGTATAGTAACACATGAATGTTGTTAGAGCGGGGCTGCGGCTGGGTAATACAGCCAGTGCCCCGCTCCCGAGTCATGACAAGTGCACACACGTGGTCAGCATGTGATGCGACCAGCGCTGCATTAATGATTGCCGGCACTACAGACAGAACATCGCGGGTGCACTACAAAATACCGTTCCGTCTACATTGCCTGCGCCATCGATTATTAGAGCAGCGCGGGCGGCATCACCTCATACTGACCGCGTGCCCACACTTGTTGTCAGGAGCGGGGCAATGGCTGTATTACACAGCCGCAGCCCCACTCAGAGAATCCTCTCATCTCCGCCAGCTTTTCCCCTAAATGCTGCGATCAAATCGGACCGCAGCATTCAAGGGGTAAAAGGAGAAGGGGGATGCCCCTTGGATTGCGTCACAGGGAGATCGAGGGACATACCACCTACGGGCAGACAGCCCAGAATCCATTGAAGGAACCCAGGGCTGTCTGACCATATTACCTGTTAGGGTATACTTAGGTATGTCCTAACAAATGCCTCTGTACTATCAGTATATAGATATAACTGTACATTAAAGTTTAAAAATAAAAAAGTAAAAGTTAACTAAAAAAAATAAACACATTTTTTTACAACATTAAAAGAACTCTCAACACATATCCGGTATCGTCGCGACCGTAATAACAAATTTAGAGCGTAATTTATGATGTTCACGCGGTTATAAAATAAAATCTGCTTTCTGTCACTTATTATTGAGGCACGAGGCATTATTTATTTTGAACCTTCATGTGCCTCACATTAATAGTAATTAACCCAATCATGTACCTCGCACATTAACCCAATGTGGTCCATTATGACTGGAGAACATGATTGGGTTAGTTACTATTAATGTGAGGTAATGGAGATTCAAAACTCATCATCACACCTCGCGCCTCAGATCAGAAAATGGAACTTTTTTTTATTATTATTACTATTGGCAAAAGTATAGAGTATCGTAATACTACACAAAGTATCGGTATCGAAGTCCAAATTCTGGTATCGTGTTGGGACAGGCTTTCTGGTTTGAGTAGTTACCACACAGGAATGGGATGTAGCAACAAACTTTACTGTAACTTTGGCAGTACTGAAGTAGAATATAAAGACAGTGAATCCAGTATTTGTACGAGAATTTTTTTATTTTGGGATTTTTACGTCTTGCAGTCTAACGATGGGTAAGGAAATAATAACCAGACTTTTAAATGATGCGGCACCATGCCAACCATTCTATAAAAATGCCATCGTCTGTAGTTACT
Organism: Rhinoderma darwinii; assembly: GCF_050947455.1. Lineage (NCBI taxonomy): Eukaryota > Metazoa > Chordata > Amphibia > Anura > Rhinodermatidae > Rhinoderma > Rhinoderma darwinii. The sequence goes on from NC_134695.1 coordinate 69,920,544, forward strand.
TACTGATAATTTGTCTTTGTCTTCATCCTCACCACCACTGTGCCATTCACATTCGGCGTCTGATGGCTCTGTCTCTCCTGAAACAACCTGTCTCCTCTGGAAATACATTCAGAAGATCAGTCTCACACAAAGGTTTGCAGCGTGCTTGAGAATTCATTTCTTGCCATTTTTAACATGTGTATAGTTTGTCCCACCATGGGACCTTTCTCAAGCATGATAGACATATGTGCAAATCAAGAAGTGTCATGACACTTCCTCCATGATGCGGATTTCAAAATTCCCATGGAAATCAACGGGACGCGTTTTGCAGGCAGATTTCAACGCAGGTTACGCACCGAAATGCGCGTGAAAATTCGTTGTGTAAACATGGCTCAATTGTAAAATGAAGGAGTTATCTTTGGCAACCAATCAGATTTCAGTTGACAGTCAGATGCCCTATAGAAGATTATAGCAGCAACCCGATTGGTTGCAGCTCTAGAAAAAGTGAAGACTCGCCGATAGCAAAGTCTCCCCAGGAATTCTGTACTCAATTAAATTGATCGTACAATGTTTAATGTTCGTCAAGCATTAGGCCCAACAGTGACATTTTGTCGTGTGATCTCAACGTTTCCCTGTAAGGGAAAAGTCGTGCAACATGGTTAGAACTCGTGCAAATCGCCCCAAAATATTTTCTCTAAAAAGGGGATAATTGAGATTGTGAGTTACTCAGACGCTGCCTGACCAAAGGCCATCATGGAGCTGTAGCCTTATAGTACCACAGATAACTAATAATGTTTGCTTGCTCAGTTTCTAATTAAACATAAAAAAGTTTTCGGTTGAAGTTAGAAAAGATACAACATTAAAGGGTAACTAAACTTTCATAGTGACAGGTCAGAAGTTTTGATTGGTGGGGGTCTGAGCACTGAGACTCCCAACAACCGCTAAAACGGAGCGTCTGAAAGGCTGGTGTGAGCGCTGTGTCACTTCATTTTGGTTTGGCTTTTTCCGGAAATCCGATGTAGAGGTGTACAGGCTCAGACGTTCTATTGAGTCCGTACACTGCTACATCGATTTCTCGAATAAGCTGAACAGAAGTGAAGTGGCACAGCGCTCACACGAGCATTTCTGCCGCTTCGTTTTAGCGATTGGTGAGGGTCCAAGATCCCCACAAACCAATACTTCGGACAAGTCATTATGACACGCTCTAAAAGTTTTTTGAACGTTTTTAAAAAAAATTCTGAACCGCTGACAAGATCATGTAAAAGTTAGTGTAAGTTCTGTGCCATCCGTTCCGGGATCCCTCTTCGAGTCTTGTCACTGCAGAACAATGACGTTTGTCACGTGTCCACTGCACCCAGTGGTTGGTCATCCAAGTAACGTCACCGATGCAACAAGACGCAGTGGACAACCCCAGAACCGTCGGTGTAGGAGAATTCCCAGAAGTATGTTACATTATTTTATTTTGAGTCATTTGGATACGGTTTGCTCCTATTATTAGGGGTCAGAAAAACGCTTTCAAAACAAGAATAGCCGCCGAGGCTCAATATTGAACAGCACTTCATTACGAACACCACGTAATATCTAATTGCTGCATTATTTTACATGCAAGTAACATACGAAGCCGGTCTGAGGAGTGATCAGGGCTTGGCTGCCCTACAGTATAGAACAACATACCGTCTCAAACAGGGGATGATACAGGGCTGCATACTTTCTTTCCAGCTCATGCACCTCCTCGTAGAATTTCGCTTCTATGTGAGCACATTTCTCCTGAAGTTGCTTCAAAGCATTGATTCTTCTCTTCACTGCTTTCGGTAAACTGTTTGTGGGGGAATGATAAAACCCATTTAGTTGTATTTCACCGTCCCGATCTCTCCCCTTCCCGACCAACCGGCGTGAACCATTATAAAATACGCTTCTTATTTCTATCTGGGAAAGTTGTGCGACAACCAAAATAACTACGGATAAAGCGCCCCTCGCAGCCATAACTACTGAATGGAAAATCTGTCTGGCTATGCAGCAATATATTCCCTGTCCAGACTGGGAAAGCGGAGTGACAACTTCCACATGATCTGTAATGGCAGACATAATGGTTGTCCCCCAGTTTACTCCAGATATAAACGGCTGAATAAAACGTTTACATGAGAGAAGGACAACTGGAAGACGTATTACATTCAGGGTAAAAACTTTTTAATGCACATTCTCCTATGTGAATTCGGAGCTACCCTTCACATTTGTATAGGGCAGTGACTCCCAACCTGTAGCTCTACAGTCGGTTATCAGCTGCTGTGTAATTCCACAGCAGCTGATAACCTGCACAACAATAGTATATGCAGCACATGGGTCGGAAGCTCAGATCCGACCAGGGTCACATCTACATGGAGCTTCTATCTGCTCCCCATGTTTGTGTGGGTATCCTCACCCACTCATACGCAAAACATACGGATAGGTTCCTATGAAATAAGAGCCAGTTTATTGTAATAGATATTAAAGGGTCACTAACCTTTCAGAAAACTTCTTACAGGTCATAGTGACATGACAGAAGTTTGAATCGGTGGGGGTCCGAGCACCGAGACCCCCACCGATCACTAAAGTGAAGCAGAAGTAGTGCTCGGGTGAGCGCTGAGCTGCGTGCTTTCTGATCTGCTTTTCTAAGAAAGCCGAGGTAACGTGTACGGACTCAATAGAAAGTCTATGATCCTGTACACCAAGTGCTCGGCTTTCCGAGAAAAACGACCATCAGAAACTAAGCGGCTCAGAACTCACCCGAGCGCTTCTGCAGCTTCGTTTTATCGATCGGTGGGGGGTCTCTGTGCTCAGTCCCCCACCGAATAAAACTTCTGACATGTCACTATGAAAGTTTAGTTACCCTTTAAATTGTGAGCTCCTGGGGACAGGGACTGATTCGAGTGGTTACAGTCTGTGTACAGCGCTGCGGAATATGTGGGTGCTATATGGATAGTAAGTTAATAGAGTAATCTTTCTGTTACTCACTCGTTCGTTGTGTACTTACGTTTCAATATAGCTTGATGGTGTCTGAGAGACGCTGTCAAGTCTTTCCTGAAGGGCAGCGAGAACCTGAGGATTCTGCATTATCTGATCTGCCAGTTTTTCTGTTTAGAAACATCAGCAATTATTACATTTCTAAAGGTTTATAACAAGGATATCTCCACTGCGAGGCGGACACTTTGCATTTATAGTTTTTGTTTTAGCAAATTACAGGAATGGAACCAAAAACTTCTCCCCCCTTTAGGTCGATCTCCAAAAAGCATGAAAAAACAAAAACAAAGTACTGCAAAGTGTGAACTGCAGAGATTCCTTCATAGGCACTGGAAAAGCCATCAGCAAACAATAACACTGGTGCATTAATTATTATTGTAATCCCCTTTGTTTTAACCCTTTACATGACGCAATCAGCTGTTAAACAACAGAGATCAGTTTGTTTTCTGATATCCGCTGTTAAAGCAGGACAGCAGCTATGTATTACAGCCAAGGTCCTGCTCCTGATTGTATGATAAAGTGGCAGTGCCCACAAGATCAGAGCCCACTACTGCGCAAGTGGACTCCTGACTGTGCCATACTATTACAGCGGGGGTTATTAGGTTTTCCAGTTATAAGAAATTGATGGCCTATCCTCAGGATAGGCCAACAATACCTGACCCGTGGGGGTCAAACTCCCGGCACCCCCACCGATCAGCTGTTTTGAAGGGGCTCGTACAGTGGTTCACAGTATTACAGCCTTCACCCGTTTACTTGAATGGAAGGCGGCTGTAATACTGTGAACTGCCGCTACAAGCGTCAGAGATTCACAGTACGAGCGCCACTGCCCCTTCAAAACTTCTGATCAGCAGGGGTGCCGGAGGTTGGACCCCGACCAATCAGATATTGAGAACCTATCCTGAGGACTATTTCCTAGGACTGAAAAATCCCCTTATGCTGAATTTCAATGCAATGCATTTATTAATAAAAATTAAAAATACATAATTTAAACAGTATATGAAATAGGATTGCTGCTCACCTTTCTTATCACTTGCATGTTTATTCCCTTCCATGGGCGCTCCAGCAGTTGTCAGCTTTACTGCAGAACAAACAAAAAATAGTTCAGTCAAAATTTCTCATATATTGGACACTAGGGCTGGACAATTATGACCTAACTCAAAATCACGATTGAACGATTTAGGCCACACCCCTTTTTGCATACCACTCCCCCTATTTGCGTGCCACGCCATTGAATATTTATCCTGAGCCTGCTGTATATGATAAACCCCCGACACTGCCCCCATACAGTATAATGCCCCATAGTGCTCCCCACACAGTATAGCACCTCATAGCTGCCCCGCACAGTATAATGCCCCCACACAGTATAACGTCCCCATAAGTGCCCTCCCCAGTATAAAGCCCTCATAGCTGCACCCCACGCAGTATAAAGTCCCCCATAGCTGCTCCCGCACAGTATAATGTCCCCATAAGTGCCCTCCCCAGTTTAAAGCCCTCATAGCTGCACCCCACGCAGTATAAAGTCCCCCATAGCTGCTCCCGCACTGTATAATGCCCCCAAAGCTGCTCCCAATAGTGCCTGATAAAAATATACATACTCACCTAACCCCGTTCCTTAGGGTCCCTTGCTCCAACATTGGATTCAAATGTATCTGCGTGCTGAAGATGCAGATACAGTTTAAACCGGGAGAAAATAAATTTATAAAATCGAAATTCACACGATGACGTCGATTATTTGTGCTGAATTTCTATTTCGATTAATTGCCCAGCCCTATATTGGACTGAGTAGTTCCGTTCCTCATTATTAACAGTGCATTTTACACCTCACGGGTCAGGTCGTTCCCAAGCAAAAAGAGACAGACAAACCACCAATAACCCCCTCCTAGCTTGGCATATTCCACCACTGCGTCCTGTCACTGCCCATTGTAGTAACATTGTGTAGCACCCTTCAATTCACGAGTGAAATGCAACTTAAAGGGGTATTCCGGTTAGAACAAGTTACTCCCTATCCGTAGGATAGGGGTAACTTGCAGATCAGTGGGTGTCTGACAGCTGGGACCCCCACCGTTCACGAGAACGGTAGTCCCGCACCCCCCGTTTGAACGGAGCGGCAGGTCGCTCATGCACACTGCCGCTCCATTCAGTCTTTATGGGAGCGCCGGAGACAGCCAAGTGCAGCGTTGTCATGATCGGTGGGGGGTTCCAGCGATTAGCAAGTTGGCCCCTATTCTACAGATTCAGGGGTAACTTGTTCTAACCAGAATACCCCTGAAACAGACAGACATAGGTACTAGTAAGATGTTTGCATTGGCAGGAGAGTGTGAGCAGGGAGCCCAAGAGATTGCTAGAATGACGGGTTCCTTAGTGCATTAAGGTCTATGGGCAGGGGACGGGGGACATCTCAGCACCAAGGGCAGAAGGGGCATAGCTCTTGGATATGTGGCAGAGACCCCATTGCTCCAGTGCTCTGTGGGGTCCCAGCTCATAGACAGCCACTAATTCCAGTCCTCTTTCATGTCCCTAAGAAGTTTATTACAACCAAGGTCACTTTAAGAGTGCACAAGGTATTAGACGTGCTCATTTGATTAACAAAAGGTTATGAAACAAGGCCCATCCCAAAAGGCACAGCACCCTGAATCCTAATCCAGCGCAGAACAGACGTGTGGGGAGCAGCTCTGGCCTGTAACGAGTAATAGCACAAAGACCTGTCAGACCTGTTCAGAATCCTGAACCAAGAACCACTCAGATCCTCATGATCTGCGGCCATGGCCTGGGACAGACACAGATCAACCGTGAAGGAACAACATGGGGTTTTACTATTTGAAGGCTATAGTCATCCTTGCAACCATTTTTATAATTGTTCCAGATCAGCTCAAATAAAAAAACAGAGCAAGTTTGCAAATAGTCTGGATTAAAAATATTCTACCGTTTGGTGCATACAGCTCTTATACAGAGCCATGTGTCTCCATGGTTACGGACTACAAACAAACCCTAGGAGTAGTCTGATCCTGCAGCCCTGGAGAGGAAGATGGCAGTCATAACCCAGAGGAGGGACACTGCTAGTCATAACCCAGAGGAGGGACACTGCCAGTCATAACCCAGAGGAGGGACACTGTCTTTTACACAGTGGAGACTTCCAGAGATATAAGGATACCAGTGACGCACAAGGCGCATTTTGCGTAACTAACACTCCATACAGTTCCAAGAAAAGGCGAGAGATTTTTTTTAAAGTAGATTTTACGCTCAAATGACCTAGAAACAGTCCCTGAATCATCCTTCTGTGTAACGTCTCGTAATATTCTCTCCAGCCACAAGCTATTCTACAGTAACCACTAATAGTGGGATTGTCACCCAGCTTTCCAAAGAACTGGAATGGCATATATATATCCGTATGGTCATGCATTAACATCAAATTGCTCCCCTTTTTACTAATGCTCTGCATGTTTGTCAGTCTTTACTGTCGTTTTGGCATTCTATTCATAATGCATATTGTCCCTAGGTCCCTCCCAGGTAGGGCAGTGATGCCGTTCAGGGAATTGTGGAATGAAAGAGGAATAAAAAGTTCATGTAAAATCAATACATTTTCTAAAGCAATGATTGAATCTGTGGCTGACATCTCCGGGGAGTTCAGGAATAGAAATTTCAGAAGAAATTATATTCCAAATTTTATTTAAAAAGTTCTATGTTGAATGTTCCCATCCCCCTCCATCTACCCTGCACGGGATTTCCCTTTGGATGATTCAGCTGAATCTTTGCAGCTGACACGGAGGTTGTCACTGGGACACAAAGCAGACAACGGCGAAATAAAGAGACACCGCGGCTCAGAAACATCTAGAACAATCGGCCTGAAAGGGGGGGGGGGGGGATTATTGTACAGGCTGCAAAATCCTGAGGGAAAGTTCATGTAGAATAAAGTAAACTTATTACTACTGTCCTAAAGTTAGACCGCAATAACAGGAAGAAACTGCGCCAAATTAATCACAGTGGCAAACGAAGTATGATATATTTGACTCATCTTTCTTACACTACCTTTTGGCAGGCGTACTTTATATCAATATTTAGTGCCTAAAGAATGGTGCATGTTGTCAAGAAATCTGGAGCATTTTAAGGGTATGTTCACACGTCTTAAATTACGGAGCCGTTTTCAGGCGAAAACAGCTCCTGAATATTAGACGTTTTTGCAAGTGCACGCGTTTTTTGCGACGTCCATTACGGACATAATTGGAGCAGTTTTTCAATGGAGTCAATGAAAAACGGCTCCAATTACGTCCCAAGACCTTGAGGACGGGCGTCTTTTTACGCACCATCCTCACGCACTTCTTTGAGGCGGGCGTCTTTTTACGCGCCGTCTTTTGACAGCGGCACGTAAAAAGAAACCGTCTGAACAGAACATTGTAAAACCCATTGAAATCAATGGGCAGACGTAAAGGACGTTTGCAGACGTAAAGGAGCCGTCTTTTCAGGCGTAATTCGAGGCGTAAAAATCGCCTGAATTACGTCCGTAAATAGGCCGTGTGAACATACCCCAAGACTCCTTTTAGCCTCGCCACCTTTTCAAAGCTCGAGTGAGACGTATAAAGCGTCTAAAACATAAATTTACCGCACTGCCTGTAGGCCAGTTATTTTGCAGAATTTGACCAAGAATTCTGGCGCACTTTCCTTAATCTCCTCCACTATTTACGGAGCAGGACAGACGGGAGATTTTTGCGTGCAACTTATATTCCTAACATTTTTTGAGGCAGAATAAATAATCTAAAAGCAGGTTCACCAGCCTGGTAATGACGTGCAGGGTCCACACACTATCAGGTTGTATTCGAGGTCATCAGATGACGCTCCTATGTCGGGATAGCAGCGGGACGCCCGCTTTTTGTCAATGTGGGGCCTTCATATACTTTCCGATTCTTACTTATGCACTGGCGTCACTGGATTAGATGCGGTTACCCATCACCCACGTTGACAGCATATCGGTTAGATATGCCATTTATTTGTGGTCTGCCCACCGATCCCAAGAACAGGGGTGACTGGTTCCCCATTCCCGGGAGAGTGGTAGCTGCATGCGTGCGGTCCGTCTACATATAATAGTCCCAGTGGCAAGACGCCCCCCCCGGAGCATTTCTGCCATATCCATCCAATGCTACACTTGTATCCAGTCTAGACAATTGTCTGTTGACTCCAGACTGATACATTGTAACAAACTACGCAGCTGAAGTGTTCAGCACACAGAGTTTTGTCTAGATTGGACACAACTGTAGCAAATGCTCAGCTGCGAGAAGTATTAAGTCAGGAAGGTTTTCAGCCTTTGAATAATACAAGAATGTTTCCATTCACTGAGGGCAAGCTGATAACTTGAAGTTGTGCTGAATTGATAAACAAAGAACTTTTCAGTATACGATTACGATGTTTTTACATAAAACCGGGAAACCTCTTTAAATATTAAGGCGTTACTCCGCCTTTCCCCAGTATAGATAGGGGTTTATTATATATGGCATTTGGCTACAGTGTAATTCATTGCAGACAAAGGACCAGTGTTATCCCACAGGAAGCTCCACGTGTCTGTAGTACAGCTGCCGCCTGTGAGGGGATGATGAGGAGTCTGAACTATTTAAAGCGCTGGTCTGCACCCTATGGCTTTCCAGCTGTTGTAGAGCAGCAACTCCCAACATGTCAGGGTCTGCAGGGACTTGTACTGTCACAACTGGAGAGCCTCAGGCTGCAGATCAACAAGATAAGGGAATACTAAACCAAAAGTTTATTTTATCGCATTTGCTGTGCAATTAAATGCAGTCTATAGTACCCTGTTATCAGCCATTTAAGACTAAAAGGCTCACTGTAGTGTTTTTTTAGTGGGATGACTACTGGAAATGCAGCACCCCCCCCCCCCCTATGATCATCTACAGGAGTGAGACCCCCCCCCCCTCCACCATTTACTTTGGCTCACAGGGAGGCAGTCACCCAGCTTTCCTAGAGTCCTGAACTACTCAAGATTCTAACGCAGGGGCAGGAGATATATTCTGGCATAACTAGGCACAGAGGCCATTCAAGAGTCTGGGAAAGCTGAATGTGGTAGTGGCTGTAATGGTAGTCACCCAGCTTTCCAGAGAACAGGTAAGGCAAAAAAAAAAAAAAAAGGCTAAGTAAAACTATTAACAGGACACTAAAGGCAGCTCAACGACTTCTATACACAGAGTTTTCAGATTTTAAGGGCAAAGGTTCCTGGTACAGCGGGCATCAGAGACTCGCTGTAGTGTCACAATTCAGTGGAATGCCAATCATTAGTCAGCGGCTGGTGGCAGTGATCTGATGCCCGTCGAGCATATGGAAGTTTGATTTGTACTTAGGACACTGTTATAAATACCATGGAATAACATGTGCCAGGGCCGTGTGTGCCCGCTGCGCCAGTCCTGACCTATTAATAGCTCCGCACACTTCCTCCTGCAGCATATGTGCTGAGTGATGTGCCGCATGTGTAGGATTACAGGGGAGACACTAACATGGCAGCTGCCTCCACTAATGTGACATACACAGGATGGTCCTAGATCAGAGAACAGGAACCTAGGACAAGCCCTTTAAATGAGGAGCAATGCGCGATCAATGCTGAACAAGAGTGCGCCACTTCTCCCTGCCAGCAAGGGTACACAGGGTGGATGCCAGGGCATGAAACATTTCATGATGCGGGTTAGGAAAGGAGTGGGCACCATACTACCCCCATTAGAGTGCCAGGGAGAGCAAGGACCATGTTCTACATCTTATTACATGGCAGCCCCTGCACCAGCTGTGGGTACATATCAATGAAGCAGGAGGCCCCTGTGGGTAACACACCGGGGCAGCAGGAGGCCCCTGTACCAGCTGCGGGTGACACGGGGCAGCAGGAGACCCCTGTACCAGCTGCGGGTGACAAGCCGGGGCAGCAGGAGGCCCCTGTACCAGCTGCGGGTGACACGCCGGGGCAGCAGGAGGCCCCTGTACCAGCTGCGGGTGACAAGCCGGGGCAGCAGGAGGCCCCTGTACCAGCTGCGGGTGACAAGCCGGGGCAGCAGGAGGCCCCTGTACCAGCTGCGGGTGACACGCCGGGGCAGCAGGAGGCCCCTGTACCAGCTGCGGGTGACACGCCGGGGCAGCAGGAGGCCCCTGTACCAGCTGCGGGTGACACGTCGGGGCAGCAGGAGGCCCCTGTACCAGCTGCGGGTGACACGCAGGGGCAGCAGGAGGCCCCTGTACCAGCTGCGGGTGACACGTCGGGGCAGCAGGAGGCCCCTGTACCAGCTGCGGGTGACACGCCGGGGCAGCAGGAGGCCCCTGTACCATCGGCGGGTAACATGTCAGGGCAGCACACCCCGTCACATTTCTCAGCATCCAGCCAGGCACAGGGAGCTACGAGCGGACATTCTAGGGGGGCACCTGTACCCTCGGGGCTAAGGTACCATGCTGCAGTGAGGAGCTGGCAATGGAGTTGAACGTGACACCCGGCTCCGGCCTACACATGACGCTGTCATCACTCCTCACAAACATCACCCGTGAACGCCCGATATCCCGGCCTCTAACCCGTACGCAGACCCCGGCCTCCTCCACACACACATTCCCCGCCCGCTGCTTGTCCTCTCCCCCTGCCACACACCCGCTTACCAGCCGCCTCAGATCGCCGCTCTACTGCTCCACAGCCCCTGCCTGGCACCGCTCAACCACGGCTTCATCTATTGGTTAAGCCTGGAATGACGCACCCACGCAGCCTTGCGCTGATTGGTAGAAGCGATGTCACTCTGTGCAGTCACGTGATCATCAGCCTGACAGTAGCTGCCCATGCTCTAGCCCTAAACTTTCCATGCTGCCTACACTGCCTGCTATACCGTAATATCATATATTATACACACTGCCTGCTATACCGTAATATCATATATTATACACACTGCCTGCTATACCGTAATATCATATATTATACACACTGCCTGCTATACCGTAATATCATATATTATACACACTGCCTGCTATACCGTAATATCAGTGGCGTAGCTATAGGGGTCGCAGCGGTCGCAACTGCGACCGGGCCCCGTAGCTAGGGGGGCCCGCAGGCCCCCCTCACCACACTAGCGCTGCAATGATTGCTCTACATTGCTGGGTCCCTGCTGTGGTACAAAAGAGACCCAGTAATGTAGCTTAAAGCATTGGTGGCAGCTCAGCTGTCAGAGAGTCATTGCGTGGAGGGGGAACAAGACGGTGGAAAATGAATGATAGATGAATCCACTCATCTTACGAGACCCAGCCCCGCCCACTGTACTGTCCACCCAATCAGCTCACTTCTTGCTGTTTCCCTCTTCCTCGTGACCTGTGCAGAGAGAAAGGAATGGCTACAGCAAGAAGATGGTGTGCGTGTCTGCTGCTCCCCTGCAGTACGAGCTGCTCTCTGACCCCACAGCAGATGTAAGTAGCAACTAGTAATCCAGCTCTTAACCCCTTCACTGTGTGTATGTATGTCTGTCATGCTGAGCAGCCACACCTCAGGGCTGACAGTTTAGCAAAACAGACAAAGTATCTATCTATCTATCTATCTATCTATCTATCTATCTATCTATCTATCTATCTATCTATCTATCTATCTATCTATCTATCTCATATCTATCTATCTATCTATCTATCTCATATCTATCTATCTATCTATCTATCTATCTCATATCTATCTATCTATCTATCTATCTATCTATCTATCTACCTATCTATCTATATCTTATCTATCTATCTATCTATCTATCTATCTATCTATCTATCTATCTATCTATCTATCTATCTATCTCATATCTATCTATCTATCTATCTATCTATCTATCTATCTATCTATCTATCTATCTCATATCTATCTATCTATCTATCTATCTATCTATCTATCTATCTATCTATCTATCTATCTATCTATCTATCTATCTCATATCTATCTATCTATCTATCTATCTATCTATCTATCTATCTATCTATCTATCTATCTATCTATCTATCTCATATCTATCTATCTATCTATCTATCTATCTATCTATCTATCTATCTATCTATCTATCTATCTATCTATCTCATATATATCTATCTATCTATCTATCTATCTATCTATCTATCTATCTATCTATCTATCTATCTATCTATCTATCTTCCTATCTATCTATCTATCTATCTATCTATCTCATATCTATCTATCTATCTATCTATCTATCTATCTATCTATCTATCTATCTATCTATCTATCTATCTATCTATCTATCATCTATCTATCTATTTATCTCATATCTACACTGGCGTAGCTATAGGGGTCGCAATTGCGACCGGGCCCCGAAGCCAGGGGGGCCCACAGCCCCCCGCACCACATCAATAAAAAGTTACTATAGTAACTCGGGCCGCGGGCCCCTGTTACTATAGTAACAGACTGACCTTACCTTCCTGGTTCCGGATCGCAGCGGAGGTCCTGACGTCACAGCGCTATGCGCCGCGCACAACATCGAGAGGACAGAACTTCCGCCGCGGCTGAAGAGGAAGGTAAGATTAGTTGCCCTGACTGGCGGGGTCCGACTCCCGGGACCCGCCAATCAGCTGTTTTGAAGGGGCCGCAGCACTCGTACGAGAGCTGCTCCCCTTCATTCCGGTCACACTGTGAATCGGTGTTGGCGATTCACAGTGTGAGCAAGTAGTGAAATGAAGGGGAAGCAGCTCTCGTACGAGTGCTGCGGCCCCTTCAAAAGCTGATTGGCGGGTCCCGGGAGTCGGACCTCGCCAGTCAGGGCAACTAATCTTACCTTCCTCTTCAGCCGCGGCGGAAGTTCTGTCCTCTCGATGACGTCAGGACCTCCGCTGCGATCCGGAACCAGGAAAGTCCCGGGAGTCGGACCAGGACACATCAGCTATTAATGGCCTATTCTGAGGAAAGGCCATCAATGTTTAGGGACTGGACAACCCCTTTAAGCCTACGATGTAGCAGGCTTAGAGGGCCCATGAGACAGGATCACAGATTGTGTGATCCTGTTTGCTGGGCCCTGTATCTAAGACAATCACATGGTAGGATTAGATACATGGCCCATGTGTGATCCTGTCTGTGGGACCCTGTATCTAAGCCTACCACACTGTCGGTTTAGATACAGGGCCCCAGCACACAGTAATCTTATACTGTATAAGATTACTGTCTGCCTACGTTGTGGTGGGCTTAGATACAGGGTCCCACAGACAGTATCACACATGGGCCCTGTATCTAAGCCTAACACACGTGTTACTAATCATTTCTTGTGTGTTTTCTTACAGGTTCGGTCGTTGGACTACGGCGGATTCCAGGACTACTTCGATGACGGCTTTTTTTTTTGTTATCAATAAAATGGTTAATGAGGGCTGTGTGTGGGTTTTTTTTTATTTCAATAAAATATTTTTTCTATGTCTTTGTGTTTTTTTTTAAACTATATTATCACCGCCTTAGTAATGGCCGCCGGCTGATTGACAGCATCCATTGCTAAGGCGGGGCTTAGTGTTAGCCGGTGCAGAGGCTAGCACTAACCCCCTTTATTACCCCGGTACCCACCGCCACCAGGGGTGCTGGGAAGAGCCGGGTACGATCCAGTACTTGACCATCTGTAGTGATGGTCGGCCACTGGGTTGGCCGCAGGCCGGTATTATCAGGAGGGGAAAGGCCAAAAACAGTGGCCCTTCCTACCCTGGTGATGCTGCCTGCTGCTGCTTTATTGTATCTGACTGGTTATGAAAAATGGGGGGAACCCCACGTCATTTAAAAAAAATTAAAATAAAAAATAATTGGAAAGAACGATGTGGGGTCCCCCCAATTTTCATAACCAGCCAGATACAACACAGCAGCAGCAGGCAGCATCACCAGGGTAGGAAGGGCCACTGTTTTTGGCCTTTCCCCTCCTGATAATACCGGCCTGCGGCCAACCCAGTGGCCGACCATCACTACAGATGGACGGGTACTGGTTCGTACCCGGCTCTTCCCAGTACCCCTGGTGGCGGTGGGTACCGGGGTAATAATGGGGGTTAGTGTAGCCTCTGCACCGGCTAACATTAAGCCCCGCCTTAGTAATGGAGGTTGTCAATCAACCAGCGGCCATTACTAAGGCGGTGATAATAAAGTTTAAAAAGATACAAGCACATAGAAAAAATATTTCATTGAGATAAAAAAACACAACCCTCATTAACCATTTTATTGAGAATAAAAAAAACGCCGTCATTGAAGTCCTCGAATCCGAAGTCCAACAACCGAACCTGTAAAAAGAACACAAACACAAAAATAATCAGTAACACATAAAGAAGCAAAATTATTATTCTTACCTATCCTGGGTCCAGCGCTGGAGCCGCAATGTCAGCGAGCTGGGCCCTGTATCTAATCCAATCATGTGTGATACTGATTGCTGAGCTGTGTATCTAATCCAATCATGTGTGATACTGATTGCTGAGCTGTGTATCTAATCCAATCATGTGTGATACTGTCTGCTGGACCCTGTATCTAATCCTATCATGTGTGATACTGTCTGCTGGGCCCTATATCTAATCCGATCATGTGTGATACTGTCTGCTGAGCCGCTGTATCTAATCTTATCATGTGTGATACTGACTTCTGAGCCACTGTATCTAATCCTATCATGTGTGGTACTGTCTGCTGAGCCACTGTATCTAATCCTATCATGTGTGATACTGTCTGCTGGCCCACTGTATCTAATCCTATCATGTGTGATACTGTCTGCTCAGCCACTGTATCTAATCCTATCATGTGTGATACTGTCTGCCCAGCCACTGTATCTAATCCTATCATGTGTGATACTGTCTGCTGAGCCACTGTATCTAATCCTATCCATAGTTTATAGGGTCGCAGTGCTATAGATATGCTATGCAGTCTCCTATACACACTTTTTTTGGGCGGACACATATGTATTGGGGCTATTTCCCTGACATTTTAAGCCCTATGGGTATGTTCACACGACAGCGTCCGTTACGGCTGAAATTACGGTGCTGTTTTCAGGAGAAAACAGCACCGTAATTTCAGCCGTAATGGCATGTGCAGGCGTCTTTCGCTGCGTCCATTACGGACGTAATTGGAGCTGTTTTTCTATGGAGTCCATGGAAAACGGCTCCATTTACATCTGAAGAAGTGACAGGCACTTCTTTGACGCGGGCATCTTTTTTACGTGCCGCCTTTTGACAGCGGCGCGTAAAAAAAAATGACCGTCGGCACAGAACATCGTAAGACCCATTCAAATGAATGGGCAGATGTTTGCCAACGCTTTTGAGCCGCATTTTCGGACGTAATTCAATGCTAAAACGCCCGAATTACGTCCGTAAATAGGGTGTGTGAACCCAGCCTTAGTGACGCCCCGGCTGCTAGTGCTGCATTGTTGGGTCACTTAGGAGACCCAGCGATGCAGCTGAAAGCTGCGGACCGTCGGCCATGAGGAGTTTGCGGGGGGGGGGGCCCAGTAAGAATTTTTGCATCGGGGCCCATGAGCCTCTAGCTACGCCCCTGCGTAATATCATATATTATACACACTGCCTGCTATACCGTAATATCATATATTATACACACTGCCTGCTATACCGTAATATCATATATTATACACACTGCCTGCTATACCGTAATATATAATATACACACTGCCTGCTATACTGTAATATCATATATTATACACACTGCCTGCTATACCGTAATATATAATATACACACTGCCTGCTATACCGTAATATATAATATACACACTGCCTGCTATACCGTAATATATAATATATACACTGCCTGCTATACTGTAATATATAATATATACACTGCCTGCTATACTGTAATATATAATATACACACTGCCTAATATACTGTAATATATATAATATATACACTGCCTGTTATACTGTAATATAGATAATATATACACTGCCTGCTATACTGTAATATAGATAATATATACACTGCCTGTTATACTGTAATATCATATATTATACACTGCCTGCTATACTGTAATATAGATAATATATACACTGCCTGTTATACCGTAATATAGATAATATATACACTGCCTGTTATACTGTAATATATAATATATACACTGCCTGCTATACTGTAATATATAATATACACACTGCCTAATATACTGTAATATATATAATATATACACTGCCTGTTATACTGTAATATAGATAATATATACACTGCCTGCTATACTGTAATATAGATAATATATACACTGCCTGTTATACTGTAATATCATATATTATACACTGCCTGCTATACCGTAATATAGATAATATATACACTGCCTGTTATACCGTAATATAGATAATATATACACTGCCTGTTATACTGTAATATATAATATATACACTGCCTGCTATACTGTAATATATAATATATACACTGCCTGCTATACTGTAATATATAATATATACACTGCCTGCTATACCGTAATATATAATATACACACTGCCTGTTATACTGTAATATATAATATATACACTGCCTGCTATACTGTAATATATAATATATACACTGCCTGCTATACTGTAATATATAATATATACACTGCCTGCTATACTGTAATATATAATATACACACTGCCTAATATACTGTAATATATATAATATATACACTGCCTGTTATACTGTAATATAGATAATATATACACTGCCTGCTATACTGTAATATAGATAATATATACACTGCCTGTTATACTGTAATATCATATATTATACACTGCCTGCTATACCGTAATATAGATAATATATACACTGCCTGTTATACTGTAATATATAATATATACACTGCCTGCTATACTGTAATATATAATATATACACTGCCTGCTTTACTGTAATATAATATATACACTGCCTAATATACTGTAATATATATAATATATACACTGCCTGCTATACTGTAATATATAATATATACACTGCCTAATATACTGTAATATATATATAATATATACACTACCTGCTATACTGTAATATATAATATATACACTGCCTAATATACTGTAATATATATATAATATATACACTGCCTGCTATACTGTAATATATAATATACACACTGCCTGCTATACTGTAATATAATATACACACTGCCTGTTATACTGTAATATATAATATATACACTGCCTGCTATACTGTAATATATATAATATATACACTGCCTGCTATACCGTAATATATAATATACACACTGCCTGCTATACTGTAATATATAATATATACACTGCCTGCTATACTGTAATATATAATATACACACTGTTATACTGTAATATATAATATATACACTGCCTGCTATACTGTAATATATAATATATACACTGCCTGCTATACTGTAATATATAATATACACACTGTTATACTGTAATATATAATATATACACTGCCTGCTATACTGTAATATATAATATATACACTGCCTGCTATACTGTAATATATAATATATACACTGCCTGCTATACTGTAATATATAATATATACACTGCCTGTTATACTGTAATATATAATATATACACTGCCTGCTATACCGTAATATATAATATACACACTGCCTGCTATACTGTAATATATAATATATACACTGCCTGTTATACTGTAATATCATATAATTTTCATTGGATTCTCTATAGTCCCCAATGGTCTTAATGTAAGAAATGATGTCATTGTTTTTGTATACATTTTGTAACTATTTTGAGATTTAACAAGTGTCTCACGTTTTTTACCTTTCTGATTGTACGCAGCTCATTGTAGTGGGCGGTACTTTTCCTGGCCCCTATTTCAGCTGCACGCTTCCATTTTCTCCCCTATCTAGGAGTAATGGCTCTTGAGAGCTAGAAGCGCATCAAAGGGGACGGACACTTTATGTAATTTTTCTAATAGTAATATTTCAGACAACACATTGATGGGAATGGAGACTGTGTAATACTTCAATTCTCGTGTGGTGGCGCTGCAGGGAAACTGAACACTTAGACGTCATACACACGACCGCAGTTCTGCGGCCCTATACTATCCGCAATTGCGGATAGTCTAAAATGCATAATTCCCTATGGGCCAATGCACACGATCGTAGTTTCCACGGTCCGTGCATTGCCCGATGCCCGGAATGAAAAAAAATATATAGTATGTCATTATATGGTCTGCATTTGTGGTCTAGGCTTATAGGAATCAATGCACATCTTCTGTGTGCACGGTCCGCGATTGCGGATGATACTCCGCGGCCCGTTCGTGCGTACACACAGCCTTACTGCCAGGTTTCGCCACAGATTACAGCTGATCGCAGGGGGACTCTTAACACGTAGGCTTTGTCCAAAGTGAAGAAGATCTCCTTTAAGAAGTAATCTTACCAATAATATTGTTGGTGTTTTATTTATCAGTCAGATCGAGGGGGCTGCCACCCTTTTATTTCTCCTGATATGGGGTTGCGTGGTATACCGGTATGTTAGGCTGTGTTCAGATTATGTTTGTGAACTACTTTCAGCGTATATTCAGCTCCCGGAGCATACACCGAATGTATCTTTAGAGACCCATGTACGCAGTTTATGCCAAAGGAGTGACATTTCGGCATACGCCAGGCCAGTGTGTATCGGCATACGCCAGGCCAGTGTGTATCGGCATACGCCAGGCCAGTGTGTATCGGCATACGCCAGGCCAGTGTCTATCGGCATACGCCAGGCCAGTGTCTATCGGCATACGCCAGGCCAGTGTCTATCGGCATACGCCAGGCCAGTGTCTATCGGCATACGCCAGGCCAGTGTGTATCGACATACGCCAGGCCAGTGTGTATCGACATACGCCAGGCCAGTGTGTATCGACATACGCCAGGCCAGTGTGTATCGACATACGCCAGGCCAGTGTGTATCGACATACGCCAGGCCAGTGTGTATCGACATACGCCAGGCCAGTGTGTATCGACATACGCCAGGCCAGTGTGTATCGACATACGCCAGGCCAGTGTGTATCGACATACGCCAGGCCAGTGTGTATCGACATACGCCAGGCCAGTGTGTATCGACATACGCCAGGCCAGTGTGTATCGACATACGCCAGGCCAGTGTGTATCGACATACGCCAGGCCAGTGTGTATCGACATACGCCAGGCCAGTGTGTATCGACATACGCCAGGCCAGTGTGTATCGACATACGCCAGGCCAGTGTGTATCGACATACGCCAGGCCAGTGTGTATCGACATACGCCAGGCCAGTGTGTATCGGCATACCTTTTTTTGCTGTATAGAATAGTGTAGTAGACTACACTATTCTATACAGAGGCATATATATATATATATATATATATATATATATATATATATATATACACACACATACACACATACACACACACACATACACACATACACACACTGCGCCTATACAGTGGCACACATTGCAGCCTCCTTTGGAGGATTTCCGACATAAGGCTCAAAAATGTGATGTGAACAAAAGTCTTAGTAATATTGCGATATTGGAACATCATGAATATTCCAATAATGTAGTTTCCCATATTCAGTATATTTTTGACCCCACCTCTTCATAATGGGAACCCTCACCCTGTCCTAATGGGCAGGCGGCAAGGCGCCATGTTACTCCACCCCCAACCATCCTGCTGGCCATTTGGTAGTTCACCCTCCTTGACAGCTGGCGCCAAGTAATCCTCTGACTCACTCTTCTACCCTGTACCTGACGGGGAACCCCTAGCCCCTGCTTAACTGCTACCCTGACCTATATAGTATAAAGAAATCGCCGCCAACCTGTGGCTCTCCAGCTGCTGGAGCTCCACAGGTTGGCAACCACTGGCATATAGAATCAGTGCAGCAGTGCCTATATATTACAAGCTGGCCTGATATTATAGAACAGGGGTTCCCAACTTGTGGCTCTACCGCGTTTACAAAACTACAACTCCAATCATGCTCTGACCAGGTTGTGGACCACAGCTACAAAAAATATAATACAATGTAGTAGCTGTACATATTGTATACCCTACCCTAGGGGTCAAAGGGGACATTGCACTTTACAAAGGGGTCGGAGCCCCACTAACTAGACATCTAAGCAATGTTATTGGTGAAAAATCCCCTTAAAACAACCCTATACTTTGCAAACTCAAGATTTGCAATGGGAAGAAAAAACAACACACGACACGTAATACAGAATTGATTTATGTGTGATTGGCAGTATATAACTAGTGGTGTGATCCCCGCTGCTGCTGATTGTACAGTGATAACAGTCAGGCTGGTAGGAGGACAGCGCCAGGACCTGCAGCGAGCCCCACGTTTATAGGTCACAAAGCCCTGGAAGCCATGGTGGCGGCCTTACAACATGGCTACCGGCACGTAACGCGCGGTAATAGATACAGTTTGTTCACACATTTCCGTCGTCGCGTTTATCCGTTAAGCGTTGCCGTTTTGCGCCATCTGCAGATATTCTTTGTACAGTTTCTCTTGCGTTTCATAGAATTTCCTGAGTTTTTTGATTTGACCTTTGCTCAGCTCCTTCCCTTCAGTGTCATGTGTTGGGAATCCCTGGAGGAAAAAAAAACCCAAAAAAACGAGACTGTCAAGAGAAACACATATACAGTCAAATTCCTTTAATCCGGCATTCGATAATCTAGAAAGTCTGATAATCTGGCAACTATAAAGTCCCATTGATGCCGGATTAACACTTTCACTGCCAAGGACGTATTTAAAATATGTCATGACTTTTAATTTTTGCGAAGACTAGGATATATAGGAGGGCTAGGTGCCAACTGATACCAGGATCAAAGCTCTACGTGCAATATTCGGGGTTCAGCACTCAAAGTCAGGAAGGAGGATGAAAAGTTTTACTTCCCGGTCCTGTGTCTCTGTAGGGGAGGGGGGAGCTACAAGTGAGAGCAGGAAAAAAAGATCACAGCTTGTTAAGGCCCTTTTACACTGGGCGATTATCGGGCAGACAAGCGTTTACATAACGCTCGTTGCTGATAATTATCCTGTGTAAACACGGCAGCGATCAGCGGATGAACGAGCAAACACTCCATCATCTGCTGGTCGTATCGTTTTTAAAAAACTGAAATGTTATCACTGTCGGCAGCGCATCTCCTGTGTAAACAGACGCGCTGCCGTCATGATAACAATTGCTGCCGACATGAGGATAATATATGGGGACGAGCGATCAGAGTAACGACCACTCGTCCCCATACAAAGCTCCTCGAAAAGTTAAACAAATTTTATTGTATCATGCCGACTACACGGTGACTAAGTGACTAGCGGGTCTCCATAAAAAACCCAAGAACAAAAGATGTATTCATTTGTGCTCTACTCACATTTTCATCAAACTTTGAGTATTTGTCAGTTTCCGTCCTAAACATTTCACTTGGACAAATCTTCATCTTTGCAAGTTTTGCTGCCTGAGGGGGGAAAACACAAAACAGTCAGAGAATAAAGATCTGGATGACGGTCAGATACACCCTGGAGATCAAGCTGACCAGCAATCTTATGGAAATAGAGCTTAATCAGTGTATAATGAAAAGTTCTGCAGCGTTCTGATATACTTTGAGCACCAATTTTCAAGATCTCCGCTTGCTGTCCGTAAATGTAAACATTCTTGTTTACAGTCAGAGCCTGAATACCGCCCCGATCATGTCTGGCACAGGTACAGGGATCGTATCAGAACTTTGTCTTATAATAAGCCCTGCACCTGTGTCAGACATGATCAGGATGGGTATTCAGACTCCAGATGCAAACAAGAATGTTTGTATCCTCTGGCAGCAAGCAGGGATCTTGAAAATGGTGAAGAATTGAAACAATGTACATTAGCATGGCAGTTTAGATGAGCCAGACTTTGGGAAAGTCGGGCAAGATAGCCATAGCCAAATCAAAAATCCTCTGCCTATGGTCAGCTGAATAGAGGAGGATCCTAATAAAAGACCCCTTTATATACTCATCGTGCCTGACAGGGACCTGTTATTTTGCTCCCACTTGAGGGTTAATCATCCTGGAAAGTTGATGTATAGAAATGAGCAGTTTCCCGGCATGATTTACCTCCTGCTCCTGTTTTTTTCTTGCAGCTTCTTCTTTCTTCCTTCTCTTCTCTTCTTCAACCTGGAAAAACGCAAGACGAGACGTCTCCTTCTATTACATCATTAGTCTTCTAGCATGTAAAATGTAAACATTTTTGGGGGACGGAAGGGGCCACATCAGTACGGACATTTACATTCGGCCTCTGTCGGGTCAATGTGTGCGGCCCGAGTCTGTCAGTGCGGTGGCCGTCCATATAGAGCTCTTTTGTGGCTCATAGAGTTTATAAAGAACTTATGCCCTAAAATGCCATATGGCTGGGGGAGGGGGGGGGGGGGTCTTCATGAGATAAACCCTTTAATTATAATAAGACGGACTTACCTTTTTCTTTTCCTCCTTCTCCTTCAGTAATGTCTCTTTATCCACAAGTTTCACCACAGTGGGGAGTCCTAGAAAAAGAAAAAAACCACAAAGGATTTAAAGGGGTTATCCGGGCGCTGACCTGTATTCCTGGCATGAATGCTCAGCGATGGGCACCATGCTGCCAGGAATATGACAAGTCACCACTGAGCCCTCTGATTGGCTGCAGCGGTCACATGCTACCTGCATGTAAACAAATACACCAAGAGGACCGCCGCAGCATCACTGCTAGATCGCCGAGGCAAAAAGAGTAGGTGAGTGCGGATTGCTTTTTTTGTTTTAGGACATTTGCAGCAATTTGTAAAAAAAACGGGTGGTCACTATCTCATAAGCGTCAGGCAATGTATCCACAGAAACCAGTCCGTCTCGAATGACAAACCTGGATTGATGCTGCGCTGACGGCAGGGAAGGAAAACGCAGCCTGGCAGCAGTAATGCCGTTCCATGCACCGGCTTGGTCTGCATTATTTATCAGATTTGATTAACCAGTTCCAGACCAGGACATTCTCCCCTGTTTATGACCAAACATAGTTTCGCTTTCCTTAGTACATGGGGGTTTGAAGGCTATAAAAAAAAAATATTTAGTTCGGCTTTTCAAATAATATTGCATATTTGCCCTGATACATGGGGCTTTGATCTTTTGCCATTTTATAATAGTATTTTTTTTTTTTTTGGGGTGTTATCTGGGAAAATGTAAAAAAAAAAAAAATGCGTTTTTCACATTTTTTCTATTTTTATTTTAATAGCAAAAAGTGCCACTAAAAGTAAATTTTTTAATAGTGTCCCCCATTCCGTCACAGCCATTTTCATATAAGGGTTGTATAGTTTTATCAGGTCGGGGCTACGGCTGCAGTTTGGGCTGGCGGTGGCAAACTTTATTTTTTTACACATTGTGCCCCCTCAAAATGTCCTGAAGAGACCATTTGGGGGACATGTATATTTCTTAGTTCCCTGTAACTGTGGCTGCCATATGAGCCCTAGTTACAAGGGAAATACAACCTCCTGACATAGGCCTCATGCACATGACCGGAATTTTTATCCGCAATTACGGATCCGTAATTGCGGATAAAATAATGACCCATTAATTTCTATCGGCCACAGAGACCTTCCCCTATATTTACTGGTGTGTGCCCGGGCTGTAGAAATGATCCGCAAAAAATATTTCCGCATTTACAGACCGTGCTCCTATACTTATTACTGCGAGCACGGTCCGCCAATGCGGGTGACACTCCGCGGCCCATCCGTGCAGTATTTACTGACCGTAGATACTGCACGGTCATGTGCATGAGGCCATACACTGTAGAGCTGATCTGGGTCTGCAGCTACCCGCTGATCACGAGATTGCCGGGACTGGATCAGTTACCGGCATTCCAACTATCTCTCCCTTCTCTTTGCGTGGTCCGGCTGTCTCCTACATGATTTCTGGATTTCTGTGCAGCTGCAACCTGTGAAAAAACGTCTCTGCAGAATTTATGCAGAGCAGCACAATGTCTGAAGACATTGGGGTGGTCCGAAAGCAATAAAACAACATTTAGGTGGAAAACCCCATTAAATGACCTTTTATTTTTTAATCCTTGTATCACACAGGCATTCACTTACCTTCATGGTCTTCCAGTCGGACACCAAGTTCTGGTAGTACATCGTCCCGAAGAGAATCGCACAGCTGCAATACTCCCAATACTGTGGAGGAACGAACACATTTCATTTATATCGGACCAATAATAGTAGCGTCAGCCTCCATAAATATAGTGGGGGGGGGGATTTAGAATTTGGAATTGTCATATAGCGTCGCAATTTTCCACGTGGACTGTGATACAGATGAAACAGGAGTAGGGTTAGTAGAAATATAGGGCTAGAGTTTGTGGCTAAGGACATGTACGTGGACTAGTGTTGCACGATGCATCGAAATATCGATACTATTTAGATGCCGTGCACCCTCAAACGGTTCAATACTTCGATACTAAACTGTGTGGCCGCAGTTACAGCGGGGCTGCGGCAGTGTAATACAGCCATTGCTCCACTGATTTGGCTGGCGCTGCACTAATGAAGATAGAGAACATGGCAGGCGCACTGCAAAACACACCCATGTTCTGTCTGAGGTGCCGGCGCTCATTAGTGCAGCACCGGCCGCCTCACCTCATGCTGATCACTCGCGTGGACACTTGTCAGGAGCGGGACAATAGCTGTAAAACTCAGTCGCAGCCCCGCACTAACGGCGGAGATCAGAGAAACCCCTGATCTCCACCGCTATACTCTTTAATGCTGCGATCAAAGCTGACCGCAGCATTCAAGGGTTAAATGAGAAGGGGGAATCCCTGTGATGCAATCGTGGAACATACCATATATGGGCAGACAGCCCAGGGTCCATTGAAGGACCCCAGGGCTGTCTAACCAGATTTCCTGTTAGGGCATTCTTAGGTATGTCCTAACAATTGCCTGTGTACCATCAATACACAGGCTAATGTACTGGCATATAGATATATGCCGGTACATTAAAAGTAAAAAAATAAAATAATGTTACAATAAAAATTTAAATAAAAGTCTCAATACATAAAATATACACATATTTAGTATCGTCGCGACCGTAATAACCTGCACAACAAATTTAAACGTAATTTATGATGTGCCCGCTGTAAAAAGTAAAGACTGCTTTTTTCACTTATTAATGTAAGGCACGAGGTGTTATGAATTTAACCTCCATGTGCCTCACATTAATAGTAATTAACCCCATCATGTACCTCACACATTAACCCAATGTTGTCAATTATGATAGGAAAAATTACTTTTAATGTGAGGTAATGGAGGTTCAAAATTCATCACACCTCGCGCCTCACATCAGAAAATGGAAGAACTTTTTTTTTTTTAGTATTGTTGGAAACGTATCGATTTGGTATTGAGTATCGCAACACTACACGAAGTATCGGTATCGAAATCCAAATGCTGGTATCGTGACAACCCTACTCAGGACATCCTGGCTGGTCTTACCTTTGTTCTCTCTGGCAATCTGTCGAACTCCTTCTCTGAACTCGGAGAGTACTTGAAGGTACGGTATCACTGTGGATTCCAACTACAAGAATAAAACGTGAAACCGTCCATTGCAATTACCATCATTTAGCCTCAAGGGGGCGCTTAACAGCAATCATTGGGATCGAAACCACAGAAAAACCAAAATGTCAACTTAAAATAGTAAAATATTATAAAAGAAATATCACAGTTACAGGAAAGACAGGAGAAGCGAGCTTACGTTAAGATTTTGTGCATTTCCTCCAACAGGGAATCCAATGGGCTCCTCGCCCTCTATAGCTCCAAAGATCTAGAAAACAATGGAAAACTTTGTGTTAACTTAAAGGTGATGTCCAGTTTAAAAAACCCTTTCCATACACAATATTAGGGAATTCTGAGACAATGGAGTCCTCTGTTCAGGATCCTCATCTCTTGGTCAGAGTGTAGAGCGGTTACATAGAGCATCTCTCTCTCTGGAGGACCTGTCCTGTATTACACAGATAACACATTGATATGAACGGACACTGTGTAATGCTTAGTTTCTCCTGTGGTGGCGCTGCAGGGAAACTGAACACTGACTGCCAGGTTTCCCCACGGATTACAGCTGATCGCCGGCGGACACTTTGTGATCCGCTTATAGTCAGGGACTCTTCTAACACATTGGGGTTTGTCTATAGCGGAGAACTACTTTAATTATTAATTCGTTCTGGAATGTCTAATGAGATCTAACATCTTGAAGGGTCACTTATAGGTTTTCCGCTTTGTCCATGTAAGTATTGTTGTAAGTTGGGAGTTCACTACTTACCGAGAAAGCAGAAGAGTTTTTTTTTATTTTTTTACTGCTTCTGCTTTCTCAATCTCATTACACATTTACTATGACTGGTGTATCATACGCCAGTGTAAGTAAAAGAGATAGTTGGAGTTATTTGCGCCAAAAGTTGTTTTGTTTAAAAAAAAAAAAAAGCACACGCGCATTTTTAACGGTTTGATGGAAAATAAAATCTACGCCTGCTATAGGTAGGTCTATATTTTTGCTACGATTTGTGCCAAGAACCAGATCAGCCCTGAATGCCAAAATGTCATAATACAGAGAAGTCTTCTGCATTGTAAAGAAACACATATAAAAATGTTAATATAGTACAATAATTACAATAATGTGAAAAGAAAAAAAATTTAAACGCCTCAATAATCCAATCTATAACCCCAGACGCAATCGATCAGTATAATATGCTACCCTATTGTACTTCCAAATCCTAAAGGGTTAAAAGTGCCACCCATAAAACCATTTTTTGTTTATTGTTCCAATACTTCTTGAATAAAAATAAAAGCTTTGCAAATGGTTTCCTTATAAAGCTCCTATAAAGACCTGTGTGTCTCTATGGTTACAGACTACAAACAAACCCTGTGTAGTCAGATCCTGGCAGTTTTACTCCTTTTTCCATCTGTCTCATAGTCTAACATACATTCGGTAGGGGACAGCAGGATCAGACTGCACAGAAATGATCTGTTACCATGGAGACAAATCAGTCTGCATAGAAGCCGTATACCCAAAACGCTGGTAATGAAGCGGTTAAACAGGAAGCAGGAGTCACTTACTTTGAGCATGCGGGTCAGGTAGGTGCTGATACTTTCCAGTAACATCCTATTGGGGGGCTGTTTAGCCACCTTCTTGCCGGCAATGTACGAGTTGCACTGACTGACCAGCGCCCGCATTTCCTCCATGACGGTCCGGCTGTCGATGTTATCACACAGGGCGGAGTGTATATCGGACTTCTTGTTATAGAAACTGGTGGAGCAGAGAGGAGATATCACTAAGGCAAAGCCAACATGGAAGGCGCAGAGCCGGCACAGTAAAGACAACATGAGGGGGTTCACCTGTTGTTGAGGTCAATCTCGGGAGATTCCCATTTCACAAATTGACCGGTGATGTCGGTAGGAGCCCTCATAATGTCTTTCACATTTAAAAAGAATTCCTAGGAAACATAAAAGGATCAATGGCCGCCCTGATGTTCTACACAGTACCGGCTAATAAGAGGAGACAGACATATCCATCTGTTACAATGTAGAGACGAAGGATAGAACCGCTCACATTCATGAACTTCTCGTACTGGACGGCCGACTCCATCGTGTTGTTAGAATAATCCAGTGTGTCCTTCCAGGAGTGCATGAGGAAAGCGAGACGCAGCTGCCGTGCTGCAAAGACAACGCTTATCATGGGAAATTGTGCAATGAAAAGTTCGGCGACTTTATCATATACTTTGCTTTTTTCCCAATTTTTAAGATCTTTGCTTGCTGTGACAAGAAACATTCGCGTTCACATTCAGATGCTGAAAAGCCCAAAAGACCTAATCCTTCTCACAGCTGAGTGTTTGCCACATTTATATTCAGTCTAGGCAACTCTCGGTCAGCTAAATCAGCAGCTCAGATCTTTCTCCTGTCTTGAGTTTGCTACAATGTATCAGTGTACGTAAAACGTATCAGCCTGAAGTCCCGAGGAATTTTTTACACTGCTAGTTTTGGGTCAGCCTTCCATTCACCGACAGCAAGAAGAGATCTTGAAATGATAAGGCATTTAAACAAAACGTATATTAAAAAGTTGTGGAACTTTCCATTATACAATCAATGCCGTTTACTTAGAATATAATTGGTAAACTCTCTAAAAGTGAAACTCCACTTTTTAATGTCATGTCATTTTTGGTTTGATATTTTGTGTTGATTAATATCTTAATACAGAGCTCCGTTTTTCTGATACAGAGTTCCAAATCCTCTGCATAGCCCCGGAGATAAAATATAAAATTCTGTCTGCCTACAGTCACCACTAGGGGGAGCTGAGAAGCTTACTGTATACTGTTTTATTATTGATTTCAATGGATAATCAGTATTCAGTAACCTCCTAAGCTCCCTCTAGTGGAGGTTGCAGGAAGATAGAATTTTAATTTTACCTCTATGTGCAGAGGATTTGGAGACCTGGACAATACAAAGACATTAAGAAATTAATTGGAACAGACTTTTGGACCTACCTAGATTTAAAAAAATAAAAATAAAAATGGTGTTTAAGGGCGGATATTCACTTTACAGCATAAACAGGTGAGACCACAACAGAACAGAAGACCAATGCAGTGTGAAGCCGGACTGCTTCACGTACCTGTATTTCTCTGCAGCGCGTCTTTAATAGTGATAAAATTCTTCAGCGATTTGGACATTTTGCAGCCGGCGATGGTCAGGTGACCGGTATGGAGAAAATAGCGCACCCAGTAGTCATTGTCAAAGTAAGCCTAAAGTATGGGAGAAACCGCGTTAAAATGAGGAAGGTCCAATACAAAGGAACCGAAGGACAAAGCCTCCACATACCTCAGACTGAGCCAGTTCATTATCATGATGGGGGAAACGCAGATCGAATCCCCCTCCGTGAATGTCCATGGATTCTCCCAGGATGGAGCCAGCCATCGCTGAACACTCAATGTGCCAGCCAGGGCGACCCTTCAGAGTAATAATATACAATTAAAATGTAGTACAGTCTACACAAACAACACGGACAACACATATTAAACCATTTACGTGTACTTTGTAACCATTTTTATTGCACCAATGCACCTAAAATAAACAAATAAGCAATTATTCTAAAAATTCTCTGCTACATTAGGCCACAGCAATAATCAGTGACTCCAACATTGTCCATTGGGGTCCGAGGTAGACTGAAATCCACCTCCTGTCTCATCAGAGGCTCAAACTGTTTGACCCCCATGCTTTACACCGCAGCTCAGCTTCTTCAATTTGGCTGGTGTGAATAAGCAGAAGCGTGGTATAAGCTCAGCAGGAAGTCTTTGCATAAAAAGTGGATTTCCATTACAGAAAAAACAGAATGGAAACCGTGGACAGCTTAAAAACTATTCAAGACTCATACTGAAGACTGAAAATGTAGCAGCCTGGTAAACTTTTAAAAAGAATTAAAGCAACACTCTAGTCAAAACTGATACACTGTGTTATACCTGGTGGAGTATTATAGGGGGCAGTAAATGACACAGGCATTCAAACAACAGCAGCAAGAGAATCCCTTTGTCATGCTCCGCCCCTGTACAAGGGACGGCACAGTGTATCAGTTTTGCAAGGAATGTTCCTTGAAAAGAATTAAACAGAAATCTGCACGGACTAACCTTTCCCCAAGGAGAGTCCCATGATGGTTCCCCAGGCTTCGATGCTTTCCACAGGGCAAAGTCATTGGGCGACTGCTTCTCACTTAACCGATCTGCAGAGATGCTCAGGTCACCTGTATAGAAGAGGTCATTATATGGGAAGGACCAAAGGGCAGAACAGTTAAAGTGGTTGTCCGGGCACGGGGCGATTTTTCATACTGATGACCTATCTACAGGATAGGTCATCAGTATACAATCGGAGGGGGTCCGACGTGCGGACCCCGCACCGATCAGCTGTTCCAGCTGCCTCCAGGCACCGGATGTCCATGCAGAAAATGGCTCCGGTCACAGCATAGTGGCCACGGTGCAGCTCTGCTACTATTCAAGTGAATAGGCGCAAAGCTGCAGTAATGCAGCACGGCCGATATACAGTGTACAGAGCCATTTGCTTCCAACACCGACCACTGCCTAACATCTGGTGCCTGGAGGCAGCCGGAAAAGCTGATTGGTGCGGGCTCCGGATGTCGGTTCCCACCTATCATATATTGATGACCTATCCTGTGGAGAAATGGCAACGTGCCTGGACAGCCCCTTTAAATCTGGCTATAACAGTTACAGGTAAAGATTCATCAGATGGTCATGCATGGTGGTCTCCAACCTGCGACTCTCCAGCTATTGCCAAGATACGATTCCTAGCAGAGCCCGATGGCCGCACACATGCTGGGAGTTGCCACCGGTTGGAGATCACTAGTGGAGGAGAATGGACACCACTCACCTTCTCCTTCCTGAAGAGCTTTTTGATCTCCTACAGCTTCTGGCACTAACTTGGCATAGTAATGTTTATCACTGGCATGAAACTTTGCTGTACTGAAGTAAACCGATCCATTGGACTCATAGCTGCAAGAAAATGAATTCTTATTAAAAAGCAATGTAAGTCATGTGATGGAGCGCTGACGGCTGCAGACATGACTGTACAGCAAGGACCTACCCATAACCATTATCCACAATTCTCTGCACAAACTCTACGATCTCTGGCACATACTCGCTGACCCGTGTGAGCACATCCGGAGGTAGAACCTGCCAAAGAGAAATATCCATTAATCAAACAATCATGACGATCAGCGGTGACCCTGTCCGCCCCAGATCCACATCACTAGATCCAATATCTAACAGAGCAAACGTGAACAATGTGCGGCATGTGAGCTGATGACATTTTTTACGCAGCCCTCGGCAGGAGGGACAGGAATGCTCAAACTATGTGTGGAGTAAAGGAGTCAGAATAGAGTTAAAAGGGTTGTCAGAATTAGAGGAGATTGACTACTCTGTTCCAAAAAGAGCGCCACACCTGTCCATGGGTTGTATCTGGTATTGCAGCTCAGCCCCATTCACTTAAAAAGGGTTATTCTCATCTTATAAAGTGATGGCATATCGCTAGGATATACCATCATGTTATGATCGATGGGGGTTCCACCTCTGGGACCCCCACCGATCCTGAGAATGAAGGGGCCACGTCGTTGTGACCCTTTCTAATTGTTTTTCCTTGCACTTAAGAGATTGGGGACAGCTGCAGCTCCCTGCATAGCCGTGTGGCCGGGAGCGCCTCAGTGCAGGGAAAAACCTAGAAGGGGACGCAACGCAAATTCAATTCTGTGGCCTTTTTATTCTAAGGATAGCGGGGGTCCTAGGGGTCGGACTTCCACCAATCATAAATTGATGGCATATCCTAGCTATATGCCATCACTTTAGAAGACGGGAATAACCCTTTAAAGTGAATGGGGCTGAGCTGCAATACTAGATACAAACCATGGACAGATGTGGCATTGTTTTTGGAGGGGAGCAGCCATGTTTTTCTAAACCTGACAACCCCTTTAAAAGCGGAAAGGAAAGGGGGGGGGGTCTGGTGGCCAAAGGCTACAGAAGGGTCATAGGACTTAAAGGCTGCGAGCGAACATGAACTATCCACCAGGTCAGTAGTATAATTACGGGCATGGCTATATAGCGCCGTGCCCATGTGTTTCCTCCTCCCTTCCGGACCACATCAGGTCAAGATAAGGGTTTCAAAGGATCGGGAGACGGGTCCAAAATCCTACATAGTCAGAATTTTGCCATATCCACATATTGTTGCATTCCAACATTGTAATTTTATTAACATATCGGTATACCACCTGACCTTAGTTTTTAGGGTGCACCTAACATTACAGGACCTGTCGTTTCAGACAGGCAGTGTTAGGCCGAGTTCACACTTTGCGTAAATACTACGGTTTTTCCGCATCGTATTTCGTTGAGTTAAATGCACGGCGTAATACAGTAGCAGCAGAGTGGATGATTTGAACAAATCTCCTCCACGCGCTGCGTAAATGATAAGCGGAAAAAAGGCTCCGAAATTGGCCTGCGGTTTTTTAATCCGCAGCATGTCTATTGTATTTGTGTAAACGCTGCTTTTTTGTTGCAGGTTTTCCTCATTAAATTCAATTGGGAGGTAAAACCCACAACAAACAGCAGATGTTGCGTTTTTTTGCGGCGGAAAAGCTGCAATTCTGCCACCAGAAAACACAACTCAGGAAAAAAGCCAAAATCTTATACCCAGAATTCTGTGCTTCATCGTCCAGGCCGGCCTCCTGGGATGACGTTCTATCCTACGTGACGGCTGTAGCCAATCACAGGATGCATCGGTCACATGGGATAAAACGTCATCCCAGGAGGCTGGTCTGCAGGGCGTCAGAGGTAAGTATCTGTTTTTATGTGCAGTTGTCCACACCGGACATTCTGGCCGATAACAGCAAATTTGGTGCGGTTTTTCAGCCAGAATGCTCTCTGGGCAGATACGCTGTGTACCTTAACGCAGCGCATCTGCCCTGTGTGAACGTAGTCTTGCTATGAAGTCTGTCAGCTCTGGTAGGTAACATGATACATGAGGGAACGGTCTTCCATAACGGAGTATACAATGACTTACGTTCAGAGCTTCCATGTCTTTGTGATACTCTCCTTCCCAATATTTTGGGAGCTGTGAGAAGATGGAGTTGTCCGTCACTTCTGCCCCCTTCTTCGTGTCCAGCCAGTCTGAGAGCAGATCTGCGGATTCTTGCAGTAACGTCTAGGCAAAGCAAAGCTTTAATATAATCACTAAGACCCCGGTGTAAAACAGGACGACATTGACAACTCATTTCTAAGTGATCGCTCCTACCTGTGCGGGTCTGTGAACTTCCTCAGCACCTGCAGATTTATTGATCGCTTCTTCAAGGGGATGGATGGCGGCCATCACCGCGGTCTGAATTTTTTCAAGCATCTGCTTCTTATCCGGATCTGTCGTCTCACTGACCTTGATTATAAATGGCTGGAAGAAAGGACACCTGTCAGCTAAGCAGTCTTCACAAGACAGGTGTCCGATATCAGGGTATAAATTAGGTTTTGTACGACACTTTAGCTGTTGCTGCGATGTCGGCCTAGCTGATCTTCTAGGATGCAGGGGGGCAGTTAGTTTGTGGAAAGAGGACACTTCCCAGAATGCAAATCACCAGAGCAAGCTCTGTGCAGAGACTGAACAAGAAGGGAATGCTGGGAGATTCCAGCTCTGAAGTCTGCAGAATTGTGAATTCAGCTGTGATTGACAATGCTTTATAACAAAGGCTGGAATTTGGGATCAGCAAAAGATGAGAAAACTAATAAAGCTTTGAAACTTTAGAAGTAACGCTGACCGTAGTGTTCTTCAATGAGACGAGTGACATCCAGAAAATCCCTGTCCCATGATAACTACTTTATGCTACATGTCAATATGTGGTAGATATAAGATTTAAGATAAAGGAGGCAGTTCGATTTCTTTACAGCAGATGACTGTACGGTGCCTGGTGTAAAGAGGACACGTCCCAGAATGCAAATCTCCAGAGAAGGCTCTGTTCAGACACTGAACAAGCAGAGGATGTTGGCTTTCTATACAAGCGATTGCTGATTAAACATAGGGCTGGATTTTGTATATTGTGAGCTTTTCATTAGAGGAGTTGTACGGGTGCGTGGCCACCTCTTCATTCATTCTCTGCCTAGATGTGGTGTCCGCCTCATCAAGCAGGATGGGGGACTGGAGATAGGTGCGTGTCCCAGAGTTGGGACCCGTATCTTTCAGACATTTATGGCATATCCTGTGGATATGTCATAAATATCTATGATGAGAATACCCCATTTAAAGGCAAATGGGTCTGAGCTGCAATACCACACATAAGCTGTGGACAGGTTTGGCGCCGTTTCTGGTGGAAAGCAGAATTTTTTTTCTAATCCTGGACAACCCCTTTAAGTCTGCCTGACACCTGTATAACACCCAGTTCCCTTGCTCAGATTTCGGGCTGCACATACCGTCAGTGCAGTCTTCACATCTCCCAGTACAGCGGTGGCCTCAGGCTGGCTGTCTTTGTATTGCTGAAACAAATAATTCTGTCTGGCCCGTTTTATGATCTAAAGCAAAGGAAAGGAAAAAAAAAATATTAAATCTACATATCTGCAGCGGGAAGAGAGAAAACAGCAAAGCAGCGGGGCAAGAAACAGTCACCTTGTCATCAATGTCTGTGATGTTCATGCAGTAAAAGACGTCATATTTAAAATAGTCCTTCAAGACTCTTCTGAGGATATCAAAGGATATATAAGACCTGAAAGCAGGCACGAAGGGAAAGCGAAGGTGAGACAATTTCAGGCGTGCGGTTTTTGAAGACGCTGCTTTAAAAATGCACAATTTACGAGTCACAATTTATATGTTACTGGCGCGTCCTCCAAAAAAAACGAAAAGACAGATTGCATTTTTTTCATACAAATTTCTTTCTATTATTATTTAAAAAAAATTATACTATTAAAGAAGTTCTCCACTTTAGATAATCCTTACTTTGTTAATAAGCTGATCACAAAGTGTCTCCCTGCTGTGACTACCAGCGATCAACTGTAATCTGTGGGGAAACCTGGCAGTAAGTGTACAATTTCCCTGCAGCGCCACCACAGGAGAAATGAAGCATTACAGTGTCCATTCATATCAATGTGTTGTCTGTGTAATACAGGACAGGACAGGTCCTCCAGAGAGAGAGCGAGAGAGATGCTCTATGTATCCACTCCGGTCAAGAGATGAGGATCCTAAACAGAGGACCCATGACCCCCCCCCCCCCTCTATTAACTCAGAATTCTCTAATCGAGTAAATGGATTTTCTAAACTATATAACACCTTTAAAGGATTAACCCTTTTGATCATGATTTTTAATTAATATATGCAATGTGGAAAGACAGCCCTGGGGTCCATTTAAGGAAAGCCCCGTAACGCGACCAGGGGGATTCCACAGCAATCAAGGGGTTAAGAAGCTGGGATCAGTCTATCAGATAACCCACTGAACAAATCTCCATGGGTCAGACCTGATTGTTGTAGCACTATAGATATAAGAATAGTCATTAATACACGATCAGAGACGTTATGTTGCCCAGGCCTAAAAAAAATCTAAATAAAAATTCTCAGTGAGAAGAAAGAAACGAGCGAGTAGTCAAGAAAACAGCCAAAACACTCCACGTCTTATCTTCTGTCAGTGACAGGTAGACCAGTGGTCTCTAACCTGTGGCTCTCCAGCTATCAGGGCTTGCTGGGAGTTGTAGTTTGGCAACAGCTGCGGAGCCACGTGTTGGAGGTCCCTGCCCTATACACACCTGGCGTGTCCCATGTGTGATGCATCGTATACAGTTGGTCCACAGCAATACCACGTGACTTTTTTACCATTCCGCGGTACAAACACCTCCTAAAAAAAGAGCCACACAGAAAATGAACCCAAAGTTGAATAGAAAGTCGCTTGTTACGGTGGAGAATTCTGAAAGACGACAAATTAATGGAAATGTCCAGCATGAATAAAGCTTAAAAGGGTAACTAAACTTTCAAAAAACTTCTGATATGTCATAGAGACATATCAGAAGTTTGATCGGTGGGGGTCCGAGCATGGAGACCCCCACCATTTGCTAAAATAAAGTTGCAGAAGCACTCGGGTGATCGTTGTGCGGCTTCGTTTCTCATCGTCTGTCCTCAGAAAGCAGAGCAAACAGTGTACAGGCTCAATAGAAAGTCTGTGAATCCATACACCGCTCGCTCGGCTTTCCAAGCACAGCCGAACAGAAACTAAGCGGCACAGCACTCACCTGAGCGCTTCTACCGCTTCTTTTTAGCAATTGGAGGGGGGACTCAATGATCGGACCCCCACCGATCAAAACTTTGGACATGTCAATAGCTTTTTAAAAGTTTAGTTTTGCTTTAATCATTGCATAATAAAAAATTTCATAATTTTGGAATATACTTTTCAATTCTTCACCATTTTCAAGCTCATTGCTTGCTGTCAGTGAATGGAAACATCCCATACCTTGTACTGCTCACGCAACTGAGGGCCTGTTGTAATGTATCAGTGTAAGCAACCGTCTTACAGCTAAACACAGCAGTAGCCAACTCTATCTCCCGCCCTGGACTCTACTGGTAGCTCTTACCGACACTGATACATTGTAACAAATATTACAATGAGCAGTGTGGGCCGGACTGGGTCAACATGGGCTTCTCAGGCTCTGAATGTAAACAACCAATGATTCCATTCACGGACAGCAAGCAGAGATATCAAAAACGCTGAGGATTGGAAACAAAGTATATTAGAAAGTTGCAGAACTTTATTTATTTATTACACAAAGAGCCTCAAAACGCGTGAATCAAATGGTTAACATTGCAGGGAGTCATTGCCTCTCACCAGGACATAAAATCCAGGGCCTATAAAAAGTATTTGCCCCCCAGATTATGGTGTAACCGCATGGGTCACCGCGGGGCGAATACTTTGTATGGTTCCTGTACCTATCGATCCTCCTCACAGTCCATGATTTCTTACGTTACATTATCCAGGCAATGACGAAGCAACAGGGAAGATGGAGAAAGAGAAGAATCCAACCAGAGAGGAGATGTTTTGTTACCACATTTACGTTGCCGTCACCTTGTTGCGTGTTAGACTGTTGTACAGGCGCAGTTGCGGTTGTTCTTTTGCTTCTGGGGGCGTCCACTGCGGCTGTGCGCGTCTCCCCTTACCTTGAATTAACATAAAACAGATTGACATCAAGTACAGGAGTGACACACACGCTCTATTTAATGGGCAGTTACATGGGCACCTTTTGCCTTATAGAACCAGATTTTTTACAGGGGTTGTCCAGTTAAGAAAACTCATTGTCATGCACCCCATTAGGAAGTTCTAAGGTAAAATAGGGGGGGGGAGGGGTCGTCTGCTCAGGAACCTCATCTCTTGGCCACATAGAGCTCTTATCAGGACTCCAGGGATGTTCAATGATAAAGCCCAATGTAAGGTTCCTACGTCTTACATCAACCACAATGTTTTATATATCAAGGGTAATATAACGACATAATAACCTATGCCTGGTGTAAAGACCACAATTCCCAGAATACAAACTGTGCAGACACTGAACAAGCAGGGAAGAGATTTCAGCTCCGAAACCTGCACAATTGTGAATGCAGCTCTGGAGCATAATACAGACTGTAAAGTATTATGAATTTGGATGATGTCACTTGGGTACAAATGGACACATTTCATTGCAATGGGAAATCTGAGTGTTTCATGCAAAAACATAGAGCAAAATCCATTTCCAGGCATGCTCACAGGAGGACTACTCACATGGCTGTGCGTTATAGGTGTTGTTTCGCATTGCAGGGTCTGATGAAATTGCTGCTATGTGCCTGTACCACCGCACCACATGGAAGTAATGGTCAAGAGGGGGCGCTGCCAGCTGCCTGAACACCTCTACATCGGCCTGAGAAAAAGTGTAGCCCTGGATGTAACTACGAGAGCTGAGGAAGTCATGTAAGGCGGACAGCCGGGCCTTCTCATCACTAATGCTCAGAACAGACTGGTAGCTCACAGCTGCAAGAGAGGATCATACAGATGGGTGAGTGGAGCCACGCTGGCATGCACCGGGCAACATGCAACAGTGGGATGCAGGAATCATAGGATCGGAACAAGCCGTTTTCTAAATCCACCAGGCGTTACTATCCACTACAGCCAGGCACAAGAAATAATGGGATCAGCCTCATGATACTGTAGGAATCTCCTGGTAGCATGAAGCGACATTATATGATCTAACTCCTTAATGAGTCCAAAGAGATTACAGCGTGAAGCAAATACAATAAGTTAACAGGTTACATTTCTATAAAATGTAGAACAACTTTGCAGATACCTATCTTGAGTTAAATAATGTCTACTACTCAAGTCACACCCAAAGCTGCACCGAGGATTCTGCTAGCTGCAGGTTGGAATCGGTCAGCACTGCGCTGACAGACACGCCACCAAACGGCACAGTTAGGGTATGTGCACACGACCTATTTTCAGACGTAATTCAGGCGTTTTACGCCTCGAATTACGCCTGAAAAGACGGCTCCAATACGTCTGCAAACATCTTCCCATTGCTTGCAATGGGGTCTTACGATGTTCTGTTCAGACGAGGTGTAATTTTACGGGTCGCTGTCCAAAGACGGCGCGTAAAATTACGCCTGCGTCAAAGAAGTGCAGGTCACTTCTTGGGACGTTTTTTGGAGCCGTTTTTCATTGGCTCCAATGAAGAACAGCTCCAATTACGTCCGTAATGGACTTGCAATTACGCCTGAAAACAGCCCCGTAATTTCAGACGTATTTTGCATACAAGCTGTAACTCAAGATCAAGACTATACATAAAAGCAAAAGGTGCTCATCATTAAAATGCGATTTAAATGGTAGACTAATATAGCTGGGTTTACTCGTTGCAGCCGAAACTGCGCTGGCATGCACGTGGCACGGTTTTGAAATTGAATGCAGCTAAAAGCAGGTTGGTGGTTAGTGGCCGCCGCATGGTATTACCTGAAGCACCACGCGCCCATTAACTATCAAATCGCTTTTAGCTACACTCAATTTAAAAGCCGTGCCAACGTGCATGGAGGTGATGTTTTGGCCGCGCCGTTGCGGCAACGTGTGAACCCAGCCTAAATTAGATCAAAATCCCGGATGGAGTTTTCCTTTAAAGCCACGGCTACACCCCGACTTTGGTCGCACAAACAAAGATCGATGTGTCGTCCTGCCTGCACCACAAGTAATGAAAGTCAATGTGGCCTCGTTGCGACCGCAACACGACTGTCGAAAAAAAACCAGCAAGGTCCGATTCCTTGTGACTGTTGTGTTGCGGCAACCAGCGGGTAGCAATGCGACCACTTTGACGTTCATTATCTGCGATGCAGGCAGGGCGACACATCGGTCTTTGGTCGTACGACCTGTGCAGCGGCCAAAGTAACCCCAGTCTAATCCAGCATCCAAGAGACCTCATGGGTGGCGGATTATTGGACGGTCGTGAAACTTTCAGAAGAATTGTTTCTCTCTGCTCAGTCTTGCGAGATTCCACATTATAAAACATCGTAATGAAGACAAGTGCCAGATTATCAGACTTTCTGGATTATAGGAATCAGTCTTGGGTCATTCTGATGGAATATGTTCTTCTATGGAATTTTGATCATCTCCGGCCATCTGCAAACAGCGATCAATCAATAGCGCAGCTCCCTGGACTGTATCCATAGTAGATAATTCACTGCCTCCCACACTATTCCTCTTCCCTAAGAAGCCTATCACAAGCCTAACCAACCGAGGGCCATAAAGTCTACTGCACCTGCATGATCGGCCTTCAGGCAGCTGGTGGTTGAGTGGCCCGGAGGACGGGTAGAAATTGCAGCACAGCGAGATCCTCATAAGTGCCCTTCATATATGAAAAACACAGCAGAGCTCATATGGTACGTTATAAGGAAAAGCAGAGCTAACATTTTAAAGGGACACTAACCCTAAAGTCAGCATCTTATAATAGTACAGATGCGTTATAAAAGAGCCACACATATGAGACATAGTAGTGATTATGTAGGCAGGGTGTGTTCATGTCACTCATTGGAGAACACTACAGTCACCACATTCACAGCCTATACTGGCTGATAACAGAGAGTAATATATTGCATTCAGCTGTGCCGAAAATGTTAAGGTGTCTCCCATCAGTACAACCCCCTTTAGTGTGGCAGCTCCCTCAACGGTGAGATAATAATACGGGTTCTCAGCTGTTTGCACTGGAGCAGCTTTCGGAGTGTCCGCAATTTCCCTATGGCAACACTGCAAGGCAAATGTACCTATTGATGGGCAATCATGTAATACTTGGTCATGTAAAATGATGGGGAACAAGTGCCACTCTTTCCGGCAGCTCTCCACGCTAATTAATATAGGGGGATCCCAAGCCGGGGACCCCTCTTCTTATATGATGTCCTTACACTCTATATGGACGGTGCTTGTTCCGATGGGACAAACACTTTAATGTCACTTTTATCTTGGTATCTGTGCCAGCAGTTCACGTTCAATCCCAATAACGACCACGACATTAATAATTGTTGGTACTAGCAGATTTTATGGCAGCGGTTCCCAAAATGTGAGGTGTGCCCCCATAAACAGCGTGGCCTCTGCCTTACATACATGATGACAATGGACACGGTCACAGTAATCCTGCAGAGTCCCGCTGCTAAGCAGATCAGATTTGGCAACTGTGATTTGTCAATGAAACACCCCTATGGGGTTCCCCCGGAAGTCATGGGGGTCAGTATTCACTTCTGATCAGTCTCAGGCTAGATCTGCGCTATAATATGATGAAGGCCGAACAATTATAGGGGGTTTCTGATCTTATTTTTCGGCAACATTCTAATATAATTTATGTCTCGATTCCTCACACTTTTCACAATTTCCGCTTATTGTCAGCAAATGTAACATTTTTATTTTTACATCCAGAAAACCAGACAGTTTGCTAGAATTGTAAGGCTGGGTTCACACACCCTATTTACCGACGTCATTCGGGCGTTTTAACCTCGAATTACGTCCGAAAATACGGCTCCAACGCGCCGGCAAACATCTGCCCATTCATTTGAATGGGGTTACGATGTTCTATGCCGATGGTCATTTTTTTTACGCGCCGCTGTCAAAAGACGGCGCATAAAAAAGACGCCCGCGTCAAAGAAGTGCCTGTCACTTCTTGGGACGTAATTGGAGCCGTTTTCCATTGACTCCATAGAAAAACAGCTCCAATTACGTCCGTAATGGACGCAGCGAAAAACGCCTGCACTTGCCTTTACGCCTGAAATTCCGGAGCTGTTTTCTCCTGAAAACAGCTCCGTAATTTCAGGCGTATCGGACGTGTACGTGTGAACATACCCTTATAGTCCGCTGATACATTTTACCTGCACTGATACATTGTAGCAAGGACAGTAAAGACATTTGTGCTGCTGATGTATTTCGCTCACGGATGATTGTCTAGACTGGATACAATTGTAGCAAACCCTCAGCAGTGAGAAATATTGGGACTGTGCAGGTTTTGTAAACTCTGGATGAAAAGAAGAATAGTCCCCTTCACTGACAGCAAGCAGAAAACTTGGAAATGGTGAGGAAGCAAAACAAAGTATATTAGAAAGTTGCATAAAATCAGAGAATCCCTTTAAACAGTATTACGCTGGGCTGACAGCGGGCGCTTGTATGGTGCGTCGTCTTACACTTAAAATACTACACCAGTCAGCAACGCACGATTCTAGATTTCTATTCCAGCCGGCATTGCGTGCTTTTGAGCCTCAGCTGCGGTTTTCCCAACCAAAGTAACAAAGCTCCGTCCCTGGGGTTTTGCAGTCATTTTCCCCATTGACTTCCATTGGGGGGGGGGGGGGGGGGGGTGCAGGTTCATTTTGTATCTGTTGTACTATCTAGTAAAGTGGGGACATTTCTGTCTGTCCTGATTCCTCCCCATGGTCGCTCGGCTTTATAAACTTATTTTCCACTAGACTGTTATCACTGTAAGATAACAGGTCAGGCTGAGCGGGTATGGTGCAATATTCTCAAGTTATTGCAACGCATCCAGAGAAAGACTTGAGTCCCTGGAACGAGAAGTCACAGAAGCCAGGCCACAAAATCTTTCATACATAAACACCCGGCAGCGTGGCAACCATCTATTAACAGTGGGATAAAAAGATAGGAAACCCCCTCAATCAGCTAGAGCCATGTCAGGTAGAGCCCTCCGCTCTGGAGGACTGCCAGTGTCCAT
Organism: Rhinoderma darwinii; assembly: GCF_050947455.1. Classification (NCBI taxonomy): domain Eukaryota; kingdom Metazoa; phylum Chordata; class Amphibia; order Anura; family Rhinodermatidae; genus Rhinoderma; species Rhinoderma darwinii. The sequence goes on from NC_134695.1 coordinate 69,962,163, forward strand.
TGAAGCCCCTTTGAATTCAGTGGTGTAGTACTTAATTTCACCAGCAGAGGCGCTGAAAGTAGAATGAACATAGTAGTTCTCCAGGCTGTGGCAGCTGATGGGCACAATACCAAAGTTTGACAGGCGCCCCCTTTAAATGGATTGTCTCACCAAGACTGTACCGTCTCTTATTTAAAAAAAAAAAAAAAACAACAATCGGGCTGATGGCGGGTGCAGGGAGGCACCTGGCAACATCAAATAAACGGCGCTGGAATCAGGGGCAACATTACCTTTCTAGAGACATGAGAGGTCCTCAAGGAGTTTCTAGGACCTAAAAAAATTTAAATAAAATGAACAAACAGTAGGAAAATGTATAAAATAAAAAACCTATACTCACCTGTTCATTCGCCTGCTGCTCCAGCGCCGCCGCTCCGGTGGTCCCAGCTGGTCTCTGTTGACTTTCCTGCAGCGGAGGCGCGCAATACTTGATAGCATCAACCAATGATTTGCTGCGGCACCTCATCACTGCCGGGAAGTCAAGAAAGACCGCAGGGGACCACCAGGGCGGCGGCACTGGAGTGGCAGGCGAATGAACAGGTGAGTATATATATTTTTGTATTTTATACACTTTTCTGCTTTTTGCTCAATTTTTTAAGGCCCCGGAAAACCACACATAGCGTAAATACTAAAGATTTTCCGCAACGGATTTAGTTGCGGAAAATCCTCAGCGTAAGGCCTTATTCACACGGACATGTCCGTTTTGCGCGCGCAAAATACGCTGCGATTTGCGCACGCAAAAGGTCCGCGTGGCATCGGCATATGGTGCGCGGCTGCGTGATTTTCGCGCATCTGGCATCATTATGAAACTCTGGTTTTAGGTTTACAAACAGAAAAGCATGTGGTGCTTTTCTGTTTTCATTCATTTATTTATTTTACTACTGTAGCGCGAACCACGCGCGGCACACGGAAGTGCTTCCGTGTGCCGTGCGCGATTTGCACACACCCATTGACTTCAATGAGTGCGTGCTGCGCGAAACACGGGCAAGTATAGGACATGTCGTGAGTTTTACGCAGCGGACATACGCTGCGTGAAATTCACTGACAGTCTGAACGGCCCCATTCACTAACATAGGTCCGTGCGACGCGCGTGAAAATCACAGACGTATAACACGTTGGTGTGAATAAGGCCTAATACAGCAGCAGCAAAGTGGATGGGTTTTGAACAAATCTCCACACGCTGCGTGAATGATAAGTGAAAAAAAAACGCACAGAAACTGACCTGCGGTGCGGTTTATTAATCCGCAGCATGACAACTGTATTTCCATAATCACTGCTTATTTGTTGTGGGTCACCCAATTGAATTCAATAGAGAGGCAAAACCCGCAACAAATAGCAGATGTTACGTTTTTTTGCAACTGAAAAGCTGCGATTCCGCCGGAAAAAACGCAACTCAGAAAAACAATAAAAATCTTATACATACCCAGAATTCTGTGCTTCTTCATCCAGGCCGGCCTCCTGGGATGACGTTTCATCCCATGTGACTGCTGCAGCTAATCACAGGCCGCAGCGGTCACATGCGATGAAACGTCATGCCAGGAGGCCGGCATGCAGAGGGGAGCGTCGCCACGGCTACATAACTATGAATCTTTTTTCTTCTATGTGCAGTTTTTCGCATGGGACATTCCGGCTGAAAAACTGCACCACAATTTGGTGCGTTTTTTCGGCCAGAATTCCCTGCGGCTGTGTGCTTTTACACAGCGCATGCGCCCGGTGTGAACAGAGACTAAGCGTGAGTAACACTCTCGGCAGGGAAACACATGCTTGTCGTCAAGCACTTGGGCACCAGCTCTTCCCACTAAAAACTCCAATCGACGTTTCGTTGTTGTGGAGATTCCAAAGCAGACGTTTAACATCTTTTTTTTTTTATTACATTGTAGTGAAGCAGCCCGGACCTTAGGCTTCGTTCACATCTGCGTTGGTGTCCCGTTCTGACGTTCCGTCGGAGGTTTCTGTCAGAATGGGACCATGAACAGACACAAACTGACACAAGAGGTTTCCGTTTCCATCACCATTGTCGACTACGCTATTGCTTCCGGCAAAACGACGGGTCCGGTGCACAACAGAGACAAACGGAAACCATGGGCACCGGATCCGTCACCATTGAAATCAATGGTGATGGAAACGGAAACCCCCGGTGTCAGTTCGTGTCTGTTCAGGGTCCCGTTCTGACAGAAACCTCCGACGGAACGTCAGATCGGGACCCCAACGCAGATGTGAACGAAGCCTTAGGGTATGTTCACACACCCTATTTACGGACGTAATTCAGGCGTTTTATGCCTGGAATTACGGCCGAAAATGCGGCTCCAAAGCGTCGGCAAACATCTGCCCATTCATTTGAATGGGCTTTACGATGTTCTGTGCAGACGGTCATTTTTTTTACGCGCCGCTGTCAAAAGACGGCGCGTAAAAAAGATGCCCACGTCAAAGACGTGCATGTCACTTTTTGGGACGTAATTGGAGCCGTTTTCCATTGACTCCATTGAAAAACAGCTCCAATTACGTTCGTAATGGACGATGCGAAAAACGCCTGCACTTGCCACTACGTCTGAAATTCAGGAGCTGTTTTCGCCTGAAAACAGCGCCGTAATTTCAGCCGTAACGGACGTGTACGTGTGAACATACCCTTAGACTGATAATTTTTTTTCTCATTGATACAATGTAGCAAACTATTAGGACAAGAGAGAGATCTGTGCTGCAGTCTGCATCCTCCTTCTCAGGGTATGTTCACACGGCAGCGTCCGTAACGCCCGAAATTACTGGGCTGTTTCCAGGAGAAAACAGCCTTGTCATTTCAGCCGTAACGGCATGTGCAGGCGCTTGAACGCCGCGTCCATTACGGACGTAACTGGAGCTGGTTTTCCATGGAGTCCATGGAAAACGGCTCCATTTACGTCTGAAGAAGTGACATGACACTTCTTTGGCGCGCGCGTCTATTTACGCGCCGTCTTTTGACAGCAACACGTAAATATACGCCTCGTGTGAACAGACAAACCTCAGCCCATTGCTTTCAATGGGCAGATGTTTGCCAACGCTATCGAGGCGCATTTTCGGATGTAAATCGAGGCGTAAAACGCCCGAATTACGTCCGTAAATAAGCTGTGTGAACATACCCTTACAAATACAGTCAAAATGCCCCACAAGAGGACAGCAGTACATTAAATGGCACGTGATGCTGGGGCGGGGGAGGGGGTGCCTGTTACAGATGCTGCATTGAGTTTCGACTGTATAAACTCATATAAAAATGGAAACGAAAGTAACTGCTACTAACATTGCTGCAGAGCGTTCTGTAATATACTAGAGATCAATGCTCTGCAGCACATTCCACCCACAGAACACAAGATTCCAAATGATTAACCCTCTCATAACGGATCCAAGATAGAAATACAGAAAAGTCTTGGTCCTTTAGGAAATCTTTTGTCATTAGTGGCACATCAGATGACGGGTGACGTCCGCCAGCGCCCCATAACTCAGACGTGAATCTGTCAATGAATATTACATAAGAGGGTTGATAAGCGTTGATTGTAACTTTATAAAGTAAATGGGATTAATAGACCCTGTACAGAATGTACGGTCATCTATAATAGACAGTTTACTGGGTGCTTCATTACCCACATAATGCCCCCCTATCCTCTAAATGGGGGGGGGGAGCACATTTTAATGCGCAATTTGAGCCCCCTTGGGATAGGCTATAATTATAGGATATTGTAAGAGGCCTCCTGTGCTGGCGGCATAGACTCTCCAATGACCCTATAGAGCTGCAAGAAGACATAACATGTAAAAGGAAAAACACCATAGTATGTGACGGCAGCGTATACCATCACCATCTGATTTCTGGAGGGGTCTGACCCTATGATCCATAGAGCGAAGGATCTAAACACTAGTAAAGTGCAGCAGACCCCGCAGAGCGTCACTCCCAACCTGGCACTGTGCACTTTTGCTGCAATTCCCGACTCGACTCCTAGTCAGAGGGGCGCTGTACAAAGAAAGTGCATCCCAATGTCCTAGGCATAGGGAAAGAGGACTCCGACCCCAACCGATCAGTCATTTATGGAAGATCCTATCAATACGCCATCAATGTCTGTGGTGAAAACCCCCTTCAAGAAACAATATGGGACTGATGCATTATGGTTGCAGATGGCCACACTATTTGTTATGTGTTGCGATGTGCATATCTGAATACATAATATCTAATCACTTCCATTGTTTACCACCGATGAAGAAACAATGTAACATTATAGTATAGCAACATAGGCAGTGGCGCCCCCTATAGACGGCACAGTTCTGGAGGCAGCAGTGAATGGAAGATGAGTGACTAGAGCTGAGCTGTCACAGGATGAATGCCGGCACATACACTATATATATTATACATGGAGCCCCCACACCCGGGTGACAGCGCCCTCACACTCACCCTGATCCCCGGCTGCCGCTGCCATCCTGATCCCTGTTCAGATTCTGATGCAACCATCAACAAAACGTGTCCGGAAGTCCCTCCCAAGCTCACTTCCGGTGCAGCCGTTACCAAGCAACCGCGGCGCTGCGGCCTACAGGGAAGGGGAAGATATGTCAGCCTGCGTGCTGGAGCGGAGCCCCCAGAGGGGACAGGGACAGATGTGTGCGCTCTACAGGGGACACTGCAGCTCAGCCGGTCCTCTGGGTCAGTACAGGGTCCCTGTCATTCATATATATCTTAGTCACATCTTTTTGGGTGGGAAATCTGGGTGACAACTAATATGGCCGCCATTACAGCTCTTCCCGTGGTTGTCACCCAGCTTTCCTAGAACCCTGACAAGTCTGCTAAGTTATGCAGCAGGGAATGGTTCACTTCATAACAGTCTTACCACTCCTAGTTCTGGGAAAGCTGGGTGACAACCAATATGGCCATGGTTACCGGTCACGCAGGGGTTATCACCCAGCTTTCCCAGAGTCATAAATTAAGAATCTACTAAAGGTATGCAGCGATATTTCAATTCCTAAGTCTGGGAAAGCTGGGTGACAATCATTGTTGAGAAACTCATCTGTGTTTCATCGGGGAAAAATGACGGATTTTACATCCGAGTTCAATCAGTATTGTGTCAGAGCGCGTTCGGTGTCTTCGTTTTTCACGTCTTGTTTTATTTTCAGCGTGTCCTAGCAGCCCATCCGTGAAAGACGGACCGCGCTTGGATAGTGTCTCTGTGCTGTCCATTTTTTTCATGGCCTCATTGACTTGATCTGATGCGGGCTGCGGTTGGTCCGGGCTGCGGTTGGTCCGGGCTGTGGTTAGTCCGTGTATAAAGTCGGGGCTGCGGTTGGTCCGGGCTGTGGTTAGTCCGTGTATAAAGTCGGGGCTGCGGTTGATCCGGGCTGCGGTTAGTCCGTGTATAAAGTCGGGGCTGCGGTTGGTCCGGGCTGCGGTTAGTCCGTGTATAAAGTCGGGGCTGCGGTTAGTCCGGGCTGCGGTTAGTCCGTGTATAAAGTCGGGGCTGCGGTTAGTCCGGGCTGCGGTTGGTCCGGGCTGCGGTTAGTCCGTGTATAAAGTCGGGGCTGCGGTTGGTCCGGGCTGCGGTTAGTCCGTGTATAAAGTCCGGGCTGCGGTTAGTCCGGGCTGCGGTTGGTCCGGGCTGTGGTTAGTCCGTGTATAAAGTCGGGGCTGCGGTTGGTCCGGGCTGTGGTTAGTCCGTGTATAAAGTCGGGGCTGCGGTTGATCCGGGCTGCGGTTAGTCCGTGTATAAAGTCGGGGCTGCGGTTGGTCCGGGCTGCGGTTAGTCCGTGTATAAAGTCGGGGCTGCGGTTAGTCCGGGCTGCGGTTAGTCCGTGTATAAAGTCGGGGCTGCGGTTAGTCCGGGCTGCGGTTGGTCCGGGCTGCGGTTAGTCCGTGTATAAAGTCGGGGCTGCGGTTGGTCCGGGCTGCGGTTAGTCCGTGTATAAAGTCCGGGCTGCGGTTAGTCCGGGCTGCGGTTGGTCCGGGCTGCGGTTAGTCCGTGAATAAAGTCGGGGCTGCGGTTAGTCCGGGCTGCGGTTAGTCCGTGCATAAAGTCCGGGCTGTGGTTGGTCCAGGCTGCGGTTAGTCCGTGCATAAAGTCGGGGCTGCGGTTAGTCCGTGCATAAAGCCAGGGCTGCGGTTAGTCCGGGCTGCGGTTAGTCCATGCACAAAGTCGGACATGTGAATTATCGCATTGACTTTAAGGTGTCAGTGTTCAGTCCGTTCTGCACGGAGAGGCCATATTGAAGCCATAGTCCATATTGTTAAAGGATCATAGGAAAGTTGAGTGACAATTCATGTGGGAGCTATACGGCTCCGTTCACAAGCTGCGGTTAGAACCGGTTACCCCGAGTTGGTGCGTTTTTTGATGCAATTGCAGTTTTTACCACGACCGCATTGAAAACCATCATATCGCTGAAAAAAGCATGCGTTTTTCGGATGCAGTTCTAACGGCACCTCAACTGCAACGTGTGAATGGACCCTAATAGTGCCCATATGAGTTGTCACCCAGCTTCTCCTTGAGTCCAAGACTGAATCTGTAAAGCTGAATCGAGTGATATTGTAGATGCGGACCTATATCACCGCGTAGCTCTAAACATATGCTGTTCAGGACTATGGGAAAGGCGAGTGATTTATATTAATAGCAGCCATTTTTATTCAGCCTTTATGCTAGGCCCCTGGGTCAGCAGATTCTGTTGAAATCTGGGATCTGCTGGTTTAATGTGGGATCGTCTGGTTAGGTGAGAGCTCGCAGAGGCTTTACCGCGTTACCACCCCACGATCTGCAGGGCATGGGGGACCATATGGTCGGTGCATTTGCGCTCATTATTTTACACATAAGAAGTAGTAGTCCGACGGTGCAGACATTTTTCACTGTCACTCCTAGAATAAATATTTTGCTACCAGACTCAAAAAAATAAATAAAAAAAAAGTCCCCCCGACTGGTTTGACAGCTGCAGAGAATGTCGCTGCCATGGTTTCAAGTTGTGCTGGCGCAGACTCTCCGATGACGAGTATGGTGCCCTTCTATGTGACATATGGGTAAATACATAAACCATGCCCTGGGTAAGGGGTGCCCCATTTTCATATTTCATAATGGGCTCGTTCTACTCTTTAGAGTATGTTCGCTGGTTGTGTTTTCAGGCGTATTTCGGAGCGCAAATGCCTCGAAATAGGCCTGAAAAACGCTAGCTAATCAACTGCCCATTGAATAAAATGGGAAAAACAGTTTTTCGTTGGGCCTGGGTGTTTTTTTTAAGTCGCCGTTTAAAAAATCGGCGTGTAAAAAAAAAAAAAAGGCTCCGTAAAAACAAGGAGCTTCTCACTTATTGATCCATTTTTGGAGCTGTTTTTCACCGTGTCAATGGAAAAACGGCTAAAAAAAAACGCCTCAAAAAACGTTTTCAGCTTCAAAAACGTCTGAAAATCAGAGGTAGTTCTCTCTGAAAACAGCGCTGTAATTTTCAGCCATTTTTGACTCTGCGTGTGAACATACTCTTATACACCTCTGAAAACTGTCCTGATTTCTCCCACCACAAGAACTGATCGCTTGTCACTCGGATATGCCATCAATTCCTGATTGGTGAGGGTTAGACTGCCAGGACCCCCACAGATCCTCAGAATGAAGGGGCTACAGCACTAGTTCGGTGTTCTTCACAGCAGGTGGCCGGGTGAGCCGCTGTGCAGGGCACTGCAACATTGCCCTATTTACTTGCCTATATGGACATCATTGGGGGGACCAACACTAAGTACCTCCCCATCAGCCAGAAAGGATATCTGCTGCAAAGAATCGCTTTTACACAGGAGGACTCAGCATTCACTTGAATGGCCAACATGTAATACCATATTTCACCTGCAGGTGGTGGCAGCTTCCCAGGGATAACAGCCGACCAAGATTCTAATGCATTTGGTCCTTGATAATCCCCAGTGGGTGGTGAAAAATTACGCAATGTTCTCCTTTCTATTTATCCTGATCGGCAAACAAGGGGGAATAACATGCCAGAGGAACTTGATGCCCTTCGTCACTACAGAGGAGGGGGATTCAAGGACCACCGGGGCCGCTCATGTCCCAGATTCATGGGTATGTGGTGGTATGAACAGAGAGCTGGGCCTATATTTTGCTTCTGAATATGGTTGAATATTTGCCACTTCAATACATAAGTTCATAATTAATGGTAAGTTTTAAATGATGGTTCAGACCAGACCCCCTAAATAAATAAAGACCCCCTAAATAAATAAAGACCCCCTAAATAAATAAAGACCCCCTAAATAAATACAGACACCAGATTCTGCAGATACCACCGGTCGTCACAACGACAGGTACAGCGGCAACCGGGAGTGAACAGGACGGCTATAACGACGAGAGATGATTATTTAGTCAGGACTTGGCACCTTAGGGGTCCTGGAGGACTTTTTCCAGAAGCCTCGCAGACATTCCCCGGGAGTTACTGAGTATGATCATATAAATGGGAGTTATGACAAGCTCTTATTCCGCGTCACCCATCTTTATCAGTGGAGAGGAACCATGAATGTGTGGCCAACTCTTCACTAAAACCGGGGTCCACGACCTGCTCATTTTCGGGATCGGTCAGGTGTTCTGGAAATCTACAAGAAATCTTCGTAACTACCATTAATCTGTAAAGGGATTTAAAAAAACCTGACTGCCTTCTTCCATAAATAGCGCCACTCTGGGCTGTTTGTGGTATTGCAGCTGAGCCCCATTCAAGACAACCTATGGACAAGAACGGCGCTGTTTTTGGAAGCTGCTATGTTTTTATCAGCTTTAATGACATGTCTGTTATGGAAAAATCTCTTCGATATGATTTATCACTGGACTTGCTCTAAAAGTGTTGTGGTAAAATGGTTTATTTTAAAGTGCAAGGCCTCATGCACACGACCGTAGCCATGTGCACGGCCGTGATTTTCGGGTCGGGCGGCCGCGGAGTGTCACCGAACGTGCTTTTGCGGCCGCAATTCCCCTGGAAATCCACTGAAGAATCCACAGAGAATTGCCGCCCCATTCATTTCTATGGGCCCATGCACACAACCCTGCTTTCTACGGTCCATGCATAGCCCAGGAGCCTGGACCACAGAAAGAATGGACATGTCTTATTACGTGTTCTGCGGTCCAGGCTCATAGAAAATAATGGACGTGGCCATGTGCACGGCCCGCGATTTGCGGGCGGCTCGTGGGTGACACTCTGCGGCCGACCTGAAAATCACGGCCGTGCACATAGCTACAGTTGTGTGCATGAGGCCTTACTAAACTTTTCAAAAACTTTTGACATGTCACAAGATTTGATCGGTGGGTGTCCGAGCACTGAGTCCCCCACCGATCGCTAAAACAAAGCAGCAGAAGCGCTCAGGTGAGTGTTGTGCCACTTAGTTTCTGATTGGCTGTCTTCAGGAAGCCGAGGAAACGTTGTACAGGCTTAATAGAAAGTCTGAGTCCGTACAATACTTGGAGGAAAGCCGATCGGAAACAAAGCGGCACAGCTCTCACCCGAGCACTTCTGCCGATTCGTTTTAGTGATCGGTGGGGGTCTCAGTGCTCGAACCCCCACCAGTCAAAACTTCTGATATGTCACTATGACGTGTCAAAAGTTTTTTAAAAGTATTGTTACCCTTTAAGCAATAATAGAATTAATAAGTTTGTGTTCTTAAAGGTACACTCTGGACAAAAATGATACGTAATGTTATGCCAAGTGCAGGGCCTGAAGGGGCGGAGCATGACACAGTTATTTGAAGAACACCAAAGAGAAAAGTCATGCTCCGCCCCCTCAGCCAACACTCGGCATAACGCCATGTGTCAGTGTTCCTTTAATTTCTTCTTTAGGAATAGATTTTGCATAGACCAGAAGAAATAGGAGGAAAGGAGCAGTGGTATTACTTTCACCGTGTGCGACTACTAGTATCTCAGAAGAACCCTCTGCCCTTTATCAGGGCAAGAAAATTGTTGCAGTAGGGACAGGGAGGAGGATAATAGGAGTAGTAGTGGTGGTACTAGCACTCCCACTGTGTGTGACTTTAGCATCTCATAAGAACCCAACTATCAAGTCTTAGGCCCCGTGCACACGTCTGTAGTCATGTGCTCACATTAAAAAAAGTAAAGGCGCGCGGCCCGTAAATGCAAAAAATGGGACGTGTCCTATTTTTTGTGGGTCATTTCTACGTACGCCACTGACTCTTACCCGTAAATATACGGGAGGGTGTGCGGTCCATAGAAATGAATGGATCAGTATTTTTATCCGCAACTACGGATCCATAATTGTGGATAAAAATGACGGTCGTGTGCATGAGGCCTTAGGGGAAAATAAATTGACGTTGTAGTGGGTAGGGGGAGGATGATGCTAGTATTTCAGAAGAACCCATCTGCACATTCTCAACAGGGCGATTGTAGCGCTGCTAAACATCACGAACAGACTTTCAAGTAAAGATATCGGTATTTATTGTGAAATAACGGACGTGTTTCAGCTCCGAACCAGGGCCTTCATCAGGTCCTATTACAACCAAAGGGAAGGAATTGGAATCCGAAATAAAACCAAAGCACGAGGGGTGTGCACATCTTTACGTTACCCCACCTTGCAGTCCCCATTGTTGCAGCATGGGGGCAGTATACTACTTGAGGAATGTCTTGTCTGTCTGAGGCTCTACTCCACTTTTAACTGCGGATTTTGCTGATTGGAGGAGAGTTGCCCCCACCATGTGTGCTGGTATCCAGGGCAGAGATGCCAGCCATAGTATTACTCCAGTCTACATAAGAACTCACCCGTACTCTGGTAATACTTCCTAACATGGTAATATTTTGAGTTGTAAGTTGAGTCACCTGTTGCTGGGACTTCCCCGTCCTCCAAATTACCTGCATACTGTGCTACATACCAGCCTCACCTATAGACCCATAGAAAGAAACTTTACAGCTATGACGCTGCTTTCCAATGGAAATGTACACAGCACCCATTTAAGGAGAACCTTTCACCTGCCCATACGTGTGCAGCATGTAACGAGGAGGGCTGCACAAACCCTGGGGCACTTTACATTACTTTCCTATCTTTCTCCATTATTTAGATATCGGTGCCGTTATATTTGGCACCCGATGTTTAAATAACCCCCTGAACTGTCAATGGGGCGTGTAATGGCAGGGGGGTGTGTAACATGGAAGTGACACTGTCCAATGGAGCATGCTGGTATAACCTGGGTATCTTCTGTATATAATTATATATGTACAGCCGGTATAAGGTATACATCTTCTTGTATATAGTGATATGGAGCATGCTGGTATAACCTGGGTATCTTCTGTATATAATTATATATGTACAGCTGGTATAAGTTATTCATCTTCTTGTATATAGTAATGTGGAGCATGCTGGTATAACCTGGGTATCTTCTGAATATAATTATATATGTACAGCTGGTATAAGTTATACATCTTCTTGTATATAGTGATATGGAGCATGCTGGTATAACCTGGGTATCTTCTGTATATAATTATATATGTACAGCTGGTATAAGTTATACATCTTCTTGTATATAGTGATATGGAGCATGCTGGTATAACCTGGGTATCTCCTGTATATAATTATATATGTACAGCTGGTATAAGGTATACATCTTCTTGTATATAGTGATATGGAGCATGCTGGTATAACCTGGGTATCTTCTGTATATAATTATATATGTACAGCTGGTATAAGTTATACATCTTCTTGTATATAGTGATATGGAGCATGCTGGTATAACCTGGGTATCTTCTGTATATAATTATATATGTACAGCTGGTATAAGTTATACATCTTCTTGTATATAGTGATATGGAGCATGCTGGTATAACCTGGGCATCTTCTGTATATAATTATATATGTACAGCTGGTATAAGTTATACATCTTCTTGTATATAGTGATATGGAGAATGCTGGTATAACCTGGGTATCTTCTGTATATAATTATATATGTACAGCTGGTATAAGTTATACATCTTCTTGTATATAGTGATATGGAGCATGCTGGTATAACCTGGGTATCTTTCTGTATATAATTATATATGCACAGCTGGTATAAGTTATACATCTTCTTGTATATAGGGATATGGAGCATGCTGGTATAACCTGGGTATCTTCTGTATATAATTATATATGTACAGCTGGTATAAGTTATACATCTTCTTGTATATAGTGATATGGAGCATGCTGGTATAACCTGGGTATCTTCTGTATATAATTATATATGTACAGCTGGTATAAGTTATACATCTTCTTGTATATAGTGATATGGAGCATGCTGGTATAACCTGGGTATCTTCTGTATATAATTATATATGTACAGCTGGTATAAGTCATACATCTTCTTGTATATAGTGATATGTAGCATGTTGGTATAACCTGGGTATCTTCTGTATATAATTATATATGTACAGCTGGTATGAGTTATACATCTTCTTGTATATAGTGATATGGAGCATGCTGGTATAACCTGGGTATCTCCTCTATATAATTATATATGTACAGCTGGTATAAGTTATACATCTTCTTGTATACAGTGATATGGAGCATACTGGTATAACCCGGGCATCTTCTGTATATAATTATATATGTACAGCTGGTATAAGTTATACATCTTCTTGTATATAGTGATATGGAGCATGCTGGTATAACCTGGGTATCTTCTGTATATAATTATATATGTACAGCTGGTATAAGTTATACATCTTCTTGTATATAGTGATATGGAGCATGCTGGTATAACCTGGGAATCTTCTGTATATAATTATATATGTACAGCTGGTATAAATTATACATCTTCTTGTATATAGTGATATGGAGCATGCTGGTATAACCTGGGTATCTTCTGTATATAATTATATAAGTACAGCTGGTATAAGTTATACATCTTCTTGTATATAGTGATATGGAGCATGCTGGTATAACCTGGGTATCTTCTGTATATAATTATATAAGTACAGCTGGTATAAGTTATACATCTTCTTGTATATAGTGATATGGAGCATGCTGGTATAATCTTGGTATCTTATGTATATAATTATATATGTGCAGCTGGTATAAGTTATATATCTTCTTGTATATAGTGATATGGAGCATGCTGGTATAACCTGGGTATCTTCTGTATATAATTATATATGTACATCTGGTATAAGTTACACATTTTGTATATAGTGATATGGAGCATGCTGGTATAACCTGGGTATCTTCTGTATATAATTATATATGTACAGCTGGTATAAGTTATACATCTCCTTGTATATAGTGATATGGAGCATGCTGGTATAACCTGGGTATCTTCTGTATATAATTATATATGTACAGCTGGTATAAGTTATACATCTCCTTGTATATAGTGATATGGAGCATGCTGGTATAACCTGGGTATCTTCTGTATATAATTATATATGTACATCTGGTATAAGTTACACATTTTGTATATAGTGATATGGAGCATGCTGGTATAACCTGGGTATCTCCTGTATATAATTATATATGTATATCTGGTATAAGTTATACATCTTCTTGTATATAGTGATATGGAGCATGCTGGTATAACCTGGGTATCTCCTGTATATAATTATATATGTATATCTGGTATAAGTTATACATCTTCTTGTATATAGTGATATGGAACATGCTGGTATAACCTGGGTATCTCCTGTATATAATTATATATGTGCAGCTGGTATAAGTTCTACATCTTCTTGTATATAGTGATATGGAGCATGCTGGTATAACCTGGGTATCTTCTGTATATAATTATATATGTACAGCTGGTATGAGTTATACATCTTCTTGTATATAGTGATATGGAGCATGCTGGTATAACCTGGGTATCTCCTCTATATAATTATATATGTACAGCTGGTATAAGTTATACATCTTCTTGTATACAGTGATATGGAGCATACTGGTATAACCCGGGCATCTTCTGTATATAATTATATATGTACAGCTGGTATAAGTTATACATCTCCTTGTATATAGTGATATGGAGCATGCTGGTATAACCTGGGTATCTTCTGTATATAATTATATATGTACATCTGGTATAAGTTACACATTTTGTATATAGTGATATGGAGCATGCTGGTATAACCTGGGTATCTTCTGTATATAATTATATATGTACAGCTGGTATAAGTTATACATCTTCTTGTATATAGTGATATGGAGCATGCTGGTATAACCTGGGTATCTTCTGTATATAATTATATATGTACAGCTGGTATAAGTTATACATCTTCTTGTATATAGTGATATGGAGCATGCTGGTATAACCTGGGTATCTTCTGTATATAATTATATATGTACAGCTGGTATAAGTTATACATCTTCTTGTATATAGTGGATATGGAGCATGCTGGTATAACCCGGGTATCTTCTGTGTATAATTATATATGTACAGCTGGTATAAGTTATACATCTTCTTGTATATAGTGATATGGAGCATGCTGGTATAACCTGGGTATCTCCTGTATATAATTATATATGTATATCTGGTATAAGTTATACATCTTCTTGTATATAGTGATATGGAGCATGCTGGTATAACCTGGGTATATTCTGTATATAATTATATATGTACAGCTGGTATAAGTTATACATCTTCTTGTATATAGTGATATGGAGCATGCTGGTATAACCTGGGCATCTTCTGTATATAATTATATATGTACAGCTGGTATAAGTTATACATCTTCTTGTATATAGTGATATGAGCATGCTGGTACAACCTGGGTATCTTCTGTATATAAATATATACGTGCAGCTGGTATAACTTGGGTACTCAGATGATGTGTCGCCCCAGGGAAAGGCTTATTCATATAGGCATTAACGGTCTTCTACACTGAGTGCTCTGCCCAACCATAAAGAACAGCAGCGCTCATCTGTCTTCGCCTCTGGTATGGGGGCACTGTGGTATCTTTCCCATCATACAGACATGTGGAGAGATCTTGGAAGATTTCTTGGTCGCGTCCCAGTATTAGCTACATATAATCTATGGACAAATCATGACCACAGTTACAGCTGTGTAAAAAAGTTGTGTGTGTATTTGTACCTACCCCTTGACCTGGCTGAATGTGATGCGTGGCCCGTTGATGGAGTTAAGTGATGCATGTGTGGCCCCCACAATTTGTCAAGTTGACCACCACTGATCTAAGCCATGCTCTCCAGAGAGTCCGGTCATTGTATGGCTCCCATTCATTGTATGGCAGTATTATGTGAGCACTACTGTATGGCAGTATTATGTGAGCACTACTGTATGGCAGTATTATGTGAGCACTACTGTATGGAAGTATTATGTGGGTACTGTATGGCAGTATTACGTGAGCACTGTATGGCAGTATTATGTGGCCATTGCATTGCGGTATTATGTGAGCTCTGTATGGCGGCATTGTGTGATCACTGTGCGGCAGTATTTGGGCACTGTGTGGCAGTATTATGTAGACACTGTATGGCAGTATTATGTGGGCACTGTATGGCAGTATTATGTGGGCGCTGTATGGCAGTGTTATGTGGGCGCTGTATGGCAGTGTTATGTGGGCGCTGTATGGCAGTATTATGTGGGCGCTGTATGGCAGTATTATGTGAGCACTGTACGGCAGTATTATGTGAGCACTGTACAGCAGTATTTGGGCACTGCACGGCAGTGTTATGTGGGCACTGTATGGCAGTATTATGTGGGCACTGTATCGCAGTATTACATGGGTACTGTATAGCGGTTATATTTAGTTATTTTACGTCACTGTTTGTTTTCTCACACTATAGCGTTCCACAAGAACGAACTGCAGCTTTGGTTTTGCATATACCGTAGTCTTATAATTTGATTTTCCATAGAAGCAGTTGTATAGCAAAGAAACTGAGTCATCTGGGCCCCAGGACATTAAATCACATGTGCCCCTTATCCTGATAGTCAGTATATACTTGGTTTGGGTAAATAAATTGCATCTGAGGTGCACTGATCACTGTGGTGTAAAGGACTAATGGGTCTTGGCACTGCCCTAATGCCCATCTGGTTACCCCTGAGTACCAATAATCATGGCAGACGCTAGTTTTTGCAGTATTGGTGCAGCCACCAATTGTAGCTGGATGTTTATTTGATTTGGGTGTCAGCACTACTTATGTCTAGGGAAACAACAGCGGGGGCGTCTTAATGTACATTATGTAACCCTAAAGAAACACTGAAATAAATGATTTTGTAAGAATTAATCAGATAATTGCTGTGTGTAGGGGGAGGGATAGCTAAATCATGTATATGCTTATGGGGATAGACATCAAAACAACAAAAATAGAAGAGGTACCATACGCCACAGGGTCATACAATTACAGCTTCTCAAACTCCTCTGATTACTGTAAGGATTTCCACAAATAGGCGAACAGATTGTGTATAATATACTAAACAAAACCCCAAAAATAGTGCCATACAGTACCAACATAATGGTGCCATAAAGAATGTAAACAATAGTTCCATACAGTACCAACATAATGGTGCCATAAAGAATGTAAACAATAGTGCCATACAGTACCAACATAATGGTGCCATAAAGAATGTAAACAATAGTTCCATACAGTACCAACATAATGGTGCCATAAAGAATGTAAACAATAGTGCCATACAGTACCAACATAATGGTGCCATAAAGAATGTAAACAATAGTGCCATACAGTACCAACATAATGGTGCCATAAAGAATGTAAACAATAGTGCCATACAGTACCAACATAATGGTGCCATAAAGAATGTAAACAATAGTGCCATACAGTACCAACATAATGGTGCCATAAAGAATGTAAACAATAGTGCCATACAGTACCAACATAATGGTGCCATAAAGAATGTAAACAATAGTGCCATACAGTACCAACATAATGGTGCCATAAAGAATGTAAACAATAGTGCCATACAGTACCAACATAATGGTGCCATAAAGAATGTAAACAATAGTGCCATACAGTACCAACATAATGGTGCCATAAAGAATGTAAATAATAGTGCCATACAGTACCTTACCTAATACTGCCATACAGTACCTATATAGCAGTTCAATGCAGAACTTACATAATAGTGCCATGCAGAATTTATATAGTAGTGCCATTCAGAGCATACATAGTAGTGCCATACAGTACATATACCATATTGCCATCTAGTGTCCAATTAATATTGCCATAGGGCGTTCTAATAATATTGCCATATTTTAACTACATAATAGTGTCCTATAGTGCTCCATACCAATACAGCTGTAGCTTCATGAAGATCATGACAACCGGCCAAGGAGGAAGATTACAGTGGTCAGTGTAACTAGGGCGGTGGAAGCCCCTAAATAGTAGAGGCCCTGGGGCACTTGCCTCTTTCTATCTATGCTGTCTTCAGACTGTCTGTTAGCCATTGAAAGGGATATTGTTATAAGTTAGTAAAAAATGTAGGGGAATGTTTGTCCACATTGCAGCAAAATAAATCCCTTGTATTCCCCACAGGACTAGATTATATGGAGGGCATATGGGGCACGTCCTCTGGGGCCTCCACCACCTGGAGTCCTATAAAAACGCAATAAATAGTTTTAGAACTTTACCGTAGCAGTTCAGGATCTTATTGAAATTTCCACCAGCAGCTCCTTGCCCAAGGGAGCCTATTGGATTTATCTCTTCGATTTTGGGAGGATCAGCGCCTTCCAGTGGGATTTCCTTTTTTCTACTGAATATCCACAACTCTGAAGGACTCGGCCTGTTCTTGCGTTACAAGAATCACCTATTGATTTCAATGGAAACTGTGTAAGGCCTCATGCACACGACCGTGTTTTTGCGTCCGCAATTCAACCGCAAATCCACGGGTAAATTGCGGACCCATTCATTTCTATGGGCCCATACACACTATCCGTGTTTTCACGGCTCTCCGCATGTCCGCACATCCGTGCCGCAGAAACTACGGACATGTCCTATTATGGGCCGCAAATGCGGTGCGGACATGCCAATAGAAGTCAATGGGCCCGTGGAAATTGCGGATACACCGCCGTGTGTCATCCGCAGTTTTGCGGATTTGCGGAAGTGTTGCTAGGCGACGACCGGGAATGAGTTCTGTCGTCATCATGTTTTACCTAGGCTTTTTATTTTTCATCCGCATTTTGCGGATTACATACGGATGAACTGCGGAGGACATACGGATGAACTGCGGATGACATTTCACGGAACACGGTCCTGGAATTTGCGGACCAGAAAAACACTACGGTCGTGTGCATGAGGCCTAATACTTCACTTTACCTGTGGTGGCGCTGCAAGGAAAATGAACACTTGCTGTCAGATTCTCCTAAAGATTACAGCTGATCGCTGGGAGTAGCAACAGCAGGGTAACCTGTGATCAGCTTCGTTTTGGGGGACTGTTCGAACAAAACGGGATTGATCAACTATGGACAACCCTTTTAATACGAAGGCTCCCTG
Organism: Rhinoderma darwinii; assembly: GCF_050947455.1. Classification (NCBI taxonomy): domain Eukaryota; kingdom Metazoa; phylum Chordata; class Amphibia; order Anura; family Rhinodermatidae; genus Rhinoderma; species Rhinoderma darwinii. The sequence goes on from NC_134695.1 coordinate 69,980,592, forward strand.
CTCCAATTTCTTGGTAGTGATTAGGGTGCTCGGATACTTGGTATAGGATTTGCCCGTTTACCCAGATTTATTATCACTACAATCAGACATTTCCCACTCAAAATGTTGCGATTTCAGTGTCCGGCATATGGAGGTGGCAGAACTCAAGACGCACAATGTTACATTCGCACCTTGCAATTAGAGTGCAGCTGTCATCCGGCTCTGCTACATCGTGCTGTAGTTGCTGGCAATGGTAAATATTGCACGTCCATTGTGTGACTGCCACAGTTGCAGGACAAGGGCTTATTCACACGGACGCATGTATTTCAATGGGGCCGTTCATATGGCCATTGTTTTAACGGACCGTGTGAAGGGTCTGTTGAAATATAGAACATGTCCTATTTTCTTCTGTTTTCACGGATCCCTCCATGGACTCAAATCTATGGGGATACGGGAAAACAGGTCCCAAATGGGGTAAACTCGGATGTGAAAACCCCTGAATTCAGCCTAAGGGTATGTTCACACAACCTATTTTCAGGTGTAATTCGGGCGTTTTACGCCTCGAATTACGCCTGAAAAGATGGCTCCATTACGCCTGCAAACATCTGTCCATCGCTTGCTATGGGTTTTACGATGTTCTGTTCAGAGACGGTGTAATTTTACGAGTCGCAGTCAAAAGACGGCCCGCATCAAAGAAGTGCAGGACACTTCTCTGGACGTTTTTGGAGCCGTTTTTCATTGACTCCATTGAAAAACAGCTCCAATTACGTCCGTAATGGACACTGCGAAAAACGCGAGTACTTGCAAAAACGTCTGAAATTCAGGAGCTGTTTTCGCCTGAAAACAGCTACGTAATTTCAGACGTAATTTGTTAAGACGTGTGAACATAGCCTAATAGTTGTGAGACTATACATGGTGCAGCAGACAGTATCACACAGGATAGGCTTAGATATATGGCTCAGAAGACAGTATCACAGGATAGACTTAGATATATGGCTCAGAAGACAGTATCACACAGGATAGGCTTAGATACATGGCTCGGATGGCAGTATCACACAGGATAGACTTAGATACATGGCTCGGATGGCAGTATCACACAGGATAGGCTTAGATACATGGCTCGGATGGCAGTATCACACAGGATAGGCTTAGATACATGGCTCGGATGGCAGTATCACACAGGATAGACTTAGATACATGGCTCGGATGGCAGTATCACACAGGATAGACTTAGATACATGGCTCGGATGGCAGTATCACACAGGATAGGCTTAGATACATGGCTCGGATGGCAGTATCACACAGGATAGGCTTAGATACATGGCTCGGATGGCAGTATCACACAGGATAGGCTTAGATACATGGCTCGGATGGCAGTATCACACAGGATAGGCTTAGATACATGGCTCGGATGGCAGTATCACACAGGATAGGTTTAGATACATGGCTCGGATGGCAGTATCACACAGGATAGGCTTAGATACATGGCTCGGATGGCAGTATCACACAGGATAGGTTTAGATACATGGCTCGGATGGCAGTATCACACAGGATAGGCTTAGATACATGGCTCGGATGGCAGTATCACACAGGATAGGTTTAGGCTTAGTCCACATAGTTTTGTGCACACGTCTGTAGTATATGATGACGTATTCATTTTTAAAGTTACAAAAACGTATGCATTTGTAACACGCGTACTTTTTTTGTGGTATACGTCGTATACCTTTTTATACGTTTGTGTCCGTTCTTACTTCTAAAAACTTTTTTTTGTTCTTGAGCTAAATCAAAGTTTGTAAAGTCAAGATTTCCTATATATGGTGAAAAAAAGTATACGTTAAGATTTCATACGTCGCCATTGACTTCAACAGAAAATAAAAACGTATACGTGTGGTTTACAATAATGAAAAGCCTAGTAGACTACGCGTTTCAGGACATGGGGGGGGGAAGGAGCGAACGTAAGCACACAAAACGTGCGCGCAAACTACCCCATTAGGGCGTCCGTCCTGACCATAGAAATCAATGTACGCGCTGTGGTACAAGTATTGACACGTTTTTTTCATGTCAAAACTTGCACGTCAGACGTACAGTATAAACGAGGTGTGAACTTAGCCTTAGATACAGCAGCCTTAGATACATTGATTCGGCTACACATCCAAGGAAATGATTCTAAAAACCTTGGTTAGCGCAGCGTCCGGCTGCCATTACATTATTTTGTGTTATATTTATCTCCGGTTCTGCTTTCAATCTTGCAAGATTTCAAGTGATCGTTCAGGCGTGTGCCGGACTATCAGATGCCGGATTAAGGGGCTGTGCCTTGTAGTGGAGGAATTTTGGGCTTATGTTTTTGTAGCGGTTCATGTGACTTTTTAATACAACAATTTGTATTGTGCAATGATGTGAGGCTGTGATTGGCTGATGCCGCCTCTCCTGATATCTCCGGTGACTCACGAGCTGTGAACTTTATCATAGAGGATTAACTCTCTGCGTCCTGGACATAGATGAGGACATATAAGATTATTATATCTTCATGTTAGGAAGTTTCTGCACGTAGACGGCTGCAAAAAATGACTTGTGTATAAACAATCTCTGAGGTCTGGGTTGAACGAAGCGTCTTGTGCTATGGTTGTATTAGGGTATGTTCACACACCCTATTTACGGGCGTAATTCGGGCGTTTTACGCCTCGAATTACGTCCGAAAAATACGGCTCCAAACATCTGCCCATTGAAATCAATGGGGTTACGATGTTCTGTGCACACCGGCTGTTTTTTTATGCGCCGCTGTCAAAAGACGGCGCGTAAAAAGACGCCCGCGTCAAAGAAGTGCCTGTCACTTCTTGAGACGTAATTGGAGCCGTTTTTCATTGGCTCCATTGAAAAACAGCTCCAATTAAGTCCGTAATGGACGCCGCGAAAAACGCTAGTACATGCAATTACGTCTGAAATTCAGGAGATGTTTTCTCCTGAAAACAGCTCCGTAATTTCAGGCGTATTGGACGCTGCCGTGTGAACATACCCGTATGGTTGTACTTGCACAAATGAGGAAAACGTTTCAATGCCTTATTTCAATGGGGACGGATCTGGTGCCAGTGGTTTCAGCTTGTTGTGCAGGGGTCCCGTCGTTTTGACAGGATGAATACTGTAGTTGACTGTACAATATTTTAATCTACACTGTCCAATAACCACATAATGTCCCATCTTTTCCCTCGTAGCAAACTTTTCAATACCTAAGCCTATCATGTGTGATACTGTCTGCTCAGCCATGTATCTAAGCCTATCGTGTGTGACACTGTCTGCGAGTCAATGTATCTAAGCTTGTGAGATACTGTCTAGTGCAACATATATTTAAGCCTATCATGTGTGATAGTATTCTGATCTGCTGTATCTAATCCTATCATGTTTGATACTTTCTGCTGAGCTTGTGTATCTAGGCTTATGTGATCCTTTCTCTTGCAACAGTTATCTAAGCCTATCATGTGTGATTCTGTGTGCTCAGCCATGTATCTAAGCCTATCATATGTGATACTGTCTGCTGAGCAGATGTATCTAAGTTCAATATGTGTGATAGTGTCTTCTGCTGAGCTGATATATCTAAGCATAGGAAGTGATACTGTCTGCTTTAACATGTATCTAAGCCTATCAGGTGTGATACTGTTTACTGAGATGATATATCTCGTGACAGTCCAATGTGATGTCAGGGATGAGTAGTTCTATCTTGGAGCCTGGCGGTAGTCATGGCGACCGATGCAGCGAGATCCAATGCTGTGAGATCCTGGGGGAGGATCGGGAGTACGCTTTTGCATCAGATTACTTCTATATAATTGATTGTTGTGTTCTATTCTTTTGTTATGTTTGTAAATTTGCCACTAATTACGCAGACATCTGATGGAGCCGCCAGCTCGGCGATACGCGGGGGGTTCCCTTATCCACATGGAGACATAGGGTACCGAATATGTTTGATATGGGGTTCTTGATACCCTCCTTTTGGTTGTATTTGCATTTTAGTTACTGCAGTTCAGGTCTCGGCTTCCGGATACTTTACTCACATGGTAATATTTTGTTATAGTATTTTTTTTTTGTTACTCCCTTTTCGTTGCCCGGGCACCTTGTTTTTCCAAAAGACCTGATGTTTTCCTTGTGTGCAGTATCTTGGCTTATTAATTATTGTCATTTGTCTTACATCATTTGTACATGTTCTTAATATGAGGACCTCTATGGTGGGTTATTGGCCATTTTTACATGTGTGATGTGTTTCCTAACCCTATTGAGGGTTTTTGGTGGTGCCTGTTCCTCTCTCTCTCAGTACAACATGGCGACAGATGTTGCTGTGACTTTTAGACTAAGGGCCAATTCACACGAGCATGTTCGGTCCGTGATATACCGACCGTATTTCGGCAGTATTTCCCGGACCGTACACTGCAGGGAGAGCTCCTAGTTATCTATGACGCTAGGTGTCACGGCCTCGCTGTGGGAAAACTGTCCCGTACTGTAATCATGTTTTCGGCGGGATCGTCCGACTATTTAATGTTTATGGCGGCATCCCGACTCTCCCCTGACAGCAGATTTTGGGGGGGGAGAGGGGTCAGGCATATTCAATTTCAACATGCCCGATCCTTTTTGTTCGTTCAGTGATAAGCCGCCGGCAGAGGAGTCTGGCAGTGGCTTTCTCCCTGAGAACACATGCACCAAGCCGTTATATGGAGGAGTCGTTATCTAAAGTGTATGGCCAGCCTAAGGGCTTATTCAGACGAACGGGATATACGTCCGTGCAACGTGTGTGATTTTCACGCGCGTCGCACGGACCTATATTAGTCTATGGGGCCGTGCAGACAGTTGCGTGATTTTTCCGCAGCGTGAGTCCGCTGCGAAAAAGTCACAACATGTCCGTTCTTTGGTCGTATTTTGCGCATCACGCACCCATTGAAGTCAATGGGTGCGTGAAAATCACGCATGCCACACGGAAGCACTTCGGGCTATGGACGCTGATGGGACCCAAAGACCCCTCTGCCACATAACAAGACGCCAGTTTTATAAATGGCACATGGTAAGTGGGGGCCCTGTTACAGATTTTGCATTGGGTCACTTATCACTTATCAAAAATGTATCTAATAAACAAACTTGCCTTATTGTTCATAACAACCAATCACAGCGCAGTTTGAGATGAAAGCTCAGCTCTGATTGGTTGCTATGAGCAACAAGGCAGATTTTTCTGTTAGCCCGTTTTGATAAATAAGAGCCATTAAAGAGGCTCTGTCACCAGATTTTGCAGCCCCTATCTGCTATTGCATGTGATCGGCGCTGCAATGTAGATTACAGTAACGTTTTTATTTTTAAAAAACGAGCATTTTTGGCCAAGTTATGACCATTTTTGTAGTAATGCAAATGAGGCTTGCAAAAGTCCAAGTGGGCGTGTTTAAAAGTAAAAGTCCAAGTGGGCGTGTATTATGTGCGTACATCGGGGCGTTTTTAATACTTTCACTAGCTGGGCGTTCTGATGAGAAGTATCATCCACTCCTCTTCAGAACGCCCAGCTTCTGGCAGATCACGCTGTGACGTCACTCACAGGTCCTGCATCGTGTCAGACGAGCGAGGACACATCGGCACCAGAGGCTACAGATGATTCTGCAGCAGCATCGGCGTTAGCAGGTAAGTAGCTACATGGACTTACCTGCAAACGCCGATGCTGCTGCAGAATCAACTGTAGCCTCTGGTGCCGATGTGTCCTCGCTCGTCTGACACGATGCAGGACCTGTGAGTGACGTCACAGCGTGATCTGCCAGAAGCTGGGCGTTGTGAAGAGAAGTGGATGATACTTCTCGTCAGAACGCCCAGCTAGTAAAAGTAGTAAACACGCCCCGATGTACGCACATAATACACGCCCAGTTGTACTTTTGCAAGCCTCATTTGCATAACTACAAAAATGGTCATAACTTGGCCAAAAATGCTAGTTTTTTAAAAATAAAAAAGTTACTGTAATCTACATTGCAGCGCCGATCACATGCAATAGCAGATAGGGGTTGCAAAATCTGGTGACAGAGCCTCTTTAACTCTTAGATCCCCAAAAGGAATTAATTCTGAAATAAAAACACATTCTGCTTGAGTTGAATTTAAATTTTGATTTTATTAAACAAAATAGGAAAAAACAAAATAGACGAATCACAGTGGATACCTACTGGACATCACCACATTTATGCAGATTATTGTCCAGAACGTTCTCAACAATTTGTGTGTTTCTACCAAATAGCAAAATATTAGACAAAATACAAAAACATTCAAAAGCTGAATTTAAATAAGAATGCAAATAAGTTCACTCTTCTCTTCCCATCCGCACCCGGCGATCAAAGCAGAAGACTTTGTTGCCCATAGCAACCTATCAGCCCAACGTTTAATTCTACAGGGCACCTCAGAAAATTTCAATCTGAATTCTGATTGGTTGCGATGTACATCCAGTCCGCTTCCTTCTGAGTCCCTGTGTGTGGTTATTCACACTTTTCCTTCATATAGAAATAATATACATTTCTGGACAGGATGAAGATCTGCGCAACTCAGGACTCTTAACGTGAAATATAAAAAAAAGATATATATTTTTTCATCACCTGATACAAAAACTTCCAGTAAAAGTTCTACAGGCTCCCTAAGGGTTAATACATTGCTCGTCCCCCCGTTATTTCTAACGGTTGACCCCGCTTACCAATGCTAGCTGCGATTAGTAGCTGACACATCGTCTCTGAATATGCCTTTCCCTTTAATTACAAGCGTCATTGACATAACTCCCAACAATTCCTGTGTTTTCGCGGGATTGGACCTAAAAGGAGGCGGAGCTTATACAAATCCTTTGCCGCAAATCAGGATTGAAATGTTGTAAGGTTTGGTCATTGACGCAAATTGAAACGGCACCAGAGAGAGGGAGCAAGATGGCCGCGTGGGCAAGGGTAACGTTTTTCTTTTTTTAACAGCGCACATCTAGAGGGGGCAGGGAGGATTGGGCAGTCAATCTCCCTGCTGGAGTTTCTCTATCATGTGCGATTTCCATTGTAAATCAAGAATTAAAAACTATAAATAGTAATAAATACATAAATTATAAAAGTTTTTAAATAATGTTCACAGAGTACAACAGCAGCACAACCACAATTTACATTCGGGCATCTCGGACTGATGCCCATACAGACAATGGTTTCAAAAATTGCACTTTATAATCTTCCTCTTACATTCATCCTGCGAAAACAAACGATAGTCGAGAGTCCGCGATTAATCAGGCAGCTAATCTGTGGACTGAGGAAGATACGTGGAGGACTTAACGAGATTTTGACCACCCTTAACGAGGAGCCTAATAATAATAATATGCATTTTTATTCTTTCATTAAATATCGTCCACAGCAATACGTTATGCTGCTTATCACGGACATACAATACAAACCGCCATTTTTAGTACATCAACGGTGGGCCGCCTCATTTCCCTGCCCGGCTCCTCTAGTACACGCCGGGTCAATAGAGGCAAGGAAGTAATACAAGACGGACAAAAACTTGCCCGATTTCAGCTCGGGTGGCAGGTCCTAATCTTTTCTTTATATATCGTATTCTGCTGCTTCCTATGTATATGAATCGTGTTGCCTTTTATTCCTCGTATATTTATTTAAAAAAAATAAGCTCTTGGATGGTTGCCTAGCAACAGCCAATGTGACAGCTGAGTGACCACTATGTTTGAGCTTAGATTTCACTGTAATGCGGTAGTCAACCAGGGAGCCGGGCTCCCAGCATCATACTTATCTATGACGCTCAGAGTCCCTGCCTCGCTGTGGGACAACTGTCCCGTACTGAAAACACGATTACACTAGCTTGGCTCCCTGCAGTGTGTTCGGTCCGGGAAATGCGGCTGACATATGAACCGTATATCACGGACCCAACGCCCTCGTGTGTAAGGCTCCTTAATGTAAATGACCTGTAGCAATCGTCGTCGTTTGACGATTTTCCCTTTAGGTCAACAGCAAGAAATAGGCGACTTTCCATTTTAAAAATCGTTTGCGTCCTATCGTAAAATTGCTGCACGTAAATGCTAATTGCTTTGGCACTCATAATCACAGCGTGTAAACCTTTTTGTCTCAACAGTGTCACGGCCCCAAGTGGACATTCATAAATATTTGCTTGGCTTCCTCCATTCTCTGTGTGTGAATCAAGGATGCACCTTAAAGGTACAGTACATCGTACTACAGAATGCACTAGTAATACATTCAGTGGTTGATCATTAAATGCTTGCTAACGTAGATATCAATAACGATAAACGGAATATTAATACATTTTCGTTCATTCGGCGAGCTTCATTCTGTCGCTTCAAAACATAGCCGTTGCAATTTAAAGGGGAAATGCAATGGTAGAAGTTTCACATGGCCCTGGTGACTGAGGAGGCCCCTCTGCCACATAAGACAGCACCAGTATTATAAATGGCACATGGTAGGCGCAGACCCTGATACAAATTATGTATTGCGGCCCAAGAACTTCAAGTTACCCCTCTGATTCCTATAGCTAATTGGTGGAGCTTTCCCCTTAATGTTTCAGTCCAGTATGAAAGCCGTGTTCTATACTTTTTTTTTTTTTCATCGACACACACAACTATACAATACATTGTACATATAGAACTATATCATTGCGTCTTAAAAAAATAATAATAATAGCCCCCTGAAACGTTTAGGGCATTTTCATATCACATTTCGGGTCACAAGAACCCTTTACGGCAGTCTGCTGTGCCACACGTAACCTGGCACAGGCTGCAAAACTAACAAGGTAAAGAATAGGGGAATTACATTGTGCAAAGTTGTATCCCTGCCATAAAGCTATACCCTTTTATCTATTGTAGCAAAATTGTTGTTTCCCTTTAAGCCCAGAATTAAAAACTGTAAAAAAGCAATATACAAAAAATGACATTGTATAAAATACTTAATCAATCCATGGCATCAAGAATAAACAATATAATAAAAATATATTGACAATACTTTACATTTAACCTCTTCTTATGTTTCCTGCCTGTGTTTCCCCTTATCATTGTCATGTATATTTGGCCCTACTGCCAGCCATATGTCGGGGTATTAATCCTCACCTTTTACAATAACTGGAGGTGAGGGGTTGAGCAATGGGTGACATAAGCAGGGGTGGAGCCTAAGACAATTAAGGGGTGTGGCTTCTTCAAGTTACAGCCCAGGCAATTTGAAATCATGGAAACCTGGGAAGAGGTATCAGGTCCAGAACTTTCAAAGTAAGACATCAATAAAGTTATGTGCAGTTTATACAGTCCTCTATATGAGGATACAATCGCTCTGAAATTTATAAACCACATATCATATAAACAATAGCGCTCATTTAGCGCCGCGCAGAAACAAATTGGGAGCAGGAGCAGTTACGGACTCCAGACCTCTTCCGGGACCTCCAAATTTATGTACCATTAAAAAGGAGGGACTTCAAATGAAAGGCCTTTTTTTGCTACTCAAGTAACCACCCATGTCGAGACAATACAAGGAACAGTGAGGGTTTCTGGTCGCACCATATGGAAATCCAAAATTGTGAGTTGCACTAATTCATTGGTATTTTTTCAGCTTTTAACCTATTTACAATATTTTCACAGCACCCCCCAAGTGCCATAATATTTAGCTCTTTAAGCACGGCTGTCATCGAGGTTTGTTTGCCCTTTTGTTGCCTCCATTGTTCGAGTAAATTATAGCTCTGTTCTTTGCAATTATTAGGATTATCTCTTAATATTTGATCGATCACCGTTTTCTTGAGATGCAGCTTTCTAACAAGCTGCAGGATGTTGTCCGGATGGATGCTGTCAATAACAATATAGAAAAAGCCCGTCCATTCTGACAAAAGACAAAAGCAAAATGTGGATTAAAGAACAAAAAAAAAAGTTAATTTTTATTTTTATTTTGACCCGTTAAAGGGTTTTTTCAGCCCCTAAAAATTCATGGCCTATCCTCAGATCAGCTGTTTTGAAGGGGCCGCAGCGCTGCTTCCCCTTCATTTCCCTTAGTGCTCACACTGTGAATCGGCGACACAGCTGCAGCGTCGGTTCACAGCACGGGATTATCCCATTGGAAGTCAATGGAAGAACAGGCTGCAATACCAGTGAATCGCCACTAGGGCCGTGTCGACGATTCACAGTGAGCAACTAGAAATGAAGAGGATGCAGCCCTCGTACGAGCGCTGCGGCCCCTTCAAAACAGCTGATCGGCGGGGGTCCCGACAGTCGGACCCCGACCCATCAGTGTTGATGGCCTATCATGAGGATAGGTCGTCAATTTTTAGTGTCTGGAAAACCCTTTTAATAACTTGACAGACATTTTTTTACTACAGATTCAATGACCACAATAACTTCTTGTTTTGTTATTTTTGTAGATATAGATACAGTTTAAAGGGCAACACCACCAATAATAAAATGTTGGCTCTGCGCCCCAAAAAACTGTTCAGTGGGTGAATTCTGTTTCGATACAATAAAATATTTACTTTTGCCTATCTGACGGGGTAACAGATTTCTGTCCCAGGCAGATGACGCAATCATTTCTCTGGGCCTGAGATGCAGTTGTCACAGTCCTGCTCCAGCTAAGCCCCGCCCAGGGTTGGAAAGCTTTTGTAGTGTGGTATGAAAGTAGTGCATCATGGGACCTAACTAACTAAAACTATAAAGTAGAGGTATTTACACCATTTTTTTTTACTACAATTTTCAAGCCCGATCCTTATCTTGATCTATAAGAGTGTCATCAATGTGAAGTAATGATTGGACTGGTGCTTTAATTTCTGTAGCTACGACAGTAAAAGTATAACATACACCTATGTGAAAGAGCCTTAAAGCGGACCTCCGGCCCGGGGACAACATTATAAATATGATGTGGTATATGGAGTAATATTACCTGGTGCCCTCTAGTTCTGCTCCTCTGCCGTGGATACACTGTTTTAGGGTCCCCTCTGTGCTGTCCCAAAATGTTGCAGTGCTTTAAGGACTACGAGTCTGAGACACTCCCACTGTTCTTTGAATGTCCAGAGCTGCTCACATGATCAGTTCTGTCCAATCCGTGAACAGAGGGAGTGTCCTAGACTCAATGGTGGATCCATGGCAGAGGAGCAGAACTGGAGGGCACCAGGTAATGTTACTCCATATACCCCATCATATTTATAATTTTGTCCAGAGACTGGAAGGTCGCTTTAAAGCACACCCGGTAAAAAGTAGGGCAGGTCATCCTCTTACCGGGCACTTTGTTGCCGAAATATCCTGGCCGCAATTATGTCACCTGACCGCACTGTGACTGGCCGATACCTACAGCGTCTGCTCTGTGGCCCGGAGGTCTCTTTCACACAGCAGACGTTGTAGGAATCGGCCGGTCACGTGACATAATTGCGGCCGGGATATTTTGGCAACAAAGCGACCGGTAAGAGGATGACCTGCCCTACCTTTTACCGGGTGTACTTTACAAACGGGGGGCCACAATAAAACAAAATCACTGGAGTGTCTCTTTAAGATGCTTCCAAGTGAGAGAGCTGCAGAATAACCACTATTTCATGCATATTATCCAATACTTACGCTGATCACACGGCTGCGGCTCGCTACAGATTTTGCAGTGCTGCAAATAAAAAAAAATATTTGTATTATTGTTTATGAATAGTAGGCAGATCGTGTATATACCCTGAGCAGTGGTCTATAACCTGTGGCTCTCCAGCTGTTGCAAAACTACAACTCCCAGCATGGCTGTAAACCACAACCAAAATAACAAATATGATGAAAGTATAAACACATGTATAACTTACTGCCCCCAGCTGTGCGCTTTCTTCTTCATCCACATCGCCCCCTACAGGTTCAGCAACTTGGTCCCCCCCAGGTTGACTCTGAGCTCCCGGCACGTAGGCCACTACCATCTGATTATTCTGTTTCTCACACTTGGGAACCTCCTGAAAAGGTAAAAACATAAATAACATCAGGATAATTGGGAGACGTAGCCCTGGAGGCAGCAGCGCACGGGGGACCCTGTGGGTTATAAGGGCCGCAAACGGATGATCCTTTATATTGATTCCCGAGCATTTATAGCAGCGGTAAAGCTCAATGTTTCCCAATGCAAAATCTTTACCAGGGCCCCTCAACCATTATGCCAGTTGCGCACGACCAATGTGCCACTCGGGCCATTTTTACTGGCATTCGAGTGGCATCCGATAGTCTTCACGGATCCATTCAATTTAGCGGGTGAATCGGGTCCTTGCAAACTGACCCTACTATACAATAGACTACCTCTACAAGCTGCACAGACTTTCCTTCATGCTGCAGGGAACGCACACTAGGACTCCATTGGCCTCCACTGAGTGAGCCTTTCCCCCCTACAATCTGGATTGTCACTCATGGTAAATAAGCGTTGGAGATTTTGCAGATAAAGGGGTTGTCCGCTTTCTAAAACCCATTTTAATATAACCTATGAGGCTGTCCTGAATTAATAGAGCAGTCCCTACTTTACCCCTTACCATGCATATATGTCAAGGGCGGAAGGCCATTCGACTACTGTGCCGGTGCCATTAGCCGTGAATGTCCGCTAATAGATGCTTATATACAGTAGATAAGCGGTTTGAACGACTGAGATTGGAGTTTATCCCCAAAAATTTACAAAAGTTAATGAATAAATTATATTTTCCCTAAAATGCTACCTCATATAGCTATATTGACGGCTCACGGATGGTGGGGGTGCAAAAAATGTAAAAAATTGCGAAGAAGGCGGCATTGTTAAAGGTATTTTCTCACTTTAGGCGTTTGTGGCATATCCATAGCCGTTCTCAGTATAGGTGCGGGTTTACCAGATCTGGGACCCGCATCTATCAGACATTTATGACATATCTTGTGGATATACCATAAATGCCTAAGATGGAAATGCCCCTTTAAGGGTCTCAATAACCGCCATTTTTAACCAGAGGAGAAAGCAGCAAGAGAGACCGTCTCGCTCTCTGTAGGACCTGGCCAGTCCATGCGAATGTGAACCATGTAATGCTCCGTTTCCCCTGTAGAGGTGCTACATTACTTCACTGCCCTAGACCACCAGGGATGTTACCATTAAACTCCACTGCGCAAGATCACAAGGAATGTTAACATTTGCTCTTCTATTCCCCAGCCCACCAGAGATGTTCCCATTAACTCCTTCACTGCCTGAGCCCACCAGATATGTTCTCATTAACTCCTTCACTGCCTGAGCCTACCAGAGAAGTTCCCATTAACCCCTTCACTGCCTGAGCCCGCCAGAGATGTTCCCATTAACTCCTTCACTGCCTGAGCCTGCCAGAGATGTTCCCATTAACCCCTTCACTGCCTGAGCCCGCCGTATATGGGCTGTTGTGTTATACAGCCTGGAACACACATGCGCCGTCCCTGCTGTTCTCCCGCTGGACAAGCGTGAGAACAGCAGGGACGGCGCATGTGTGTTCCTGGCTGTATAACAACAGCCCATACCCATCAAGTCACTAGTGACGTGTCGTATATCAGGCAGAAACTTTTAACAGTTTGATCACGTGATCGGTCCAGAGCTGGTAAACACAGCGGGCAAAGAGTGATGTCACCAGTCATGTGCCCCATGGCAGCATCCGGAAACGGGGCCATTTTGATACAATAAGTGCATTACAAATGTAATCACATTCCTGGATTAAAACCACTGACACATAAAAGTTTTATCTCGGGAAAACCCCTTTAACCCTTTCACTGCCCTAGACCACCAGGGTTTTCACTATAAACGACTTCTCTGCCCTAGGTATGTTAACATTAACCACTTCTTTGCCCTAGCCCACCAGAGATGTTCCCATTAACCTCCTTCACTGTCCTAGACTACCAGGGATGTAACGAATAACTGCAAAAAAAATGAAGACTATCTATTTTCAAGAGAGATAACAGCAAAAACGGAACCCGGCACAGTCAATATTCATTTAAGTTGCAGGTTGGCGCTAGGGGGCCCACACGCTGTTTTTGCACAGGGGCCCTCATTTGCCTGTGTCTGCCCCTGATATAAGGGAATATATTCTGGGAGCTGAGTTTCTAGCGCGTGCTTTCCCTGTCGCTGAGGACCATGTGTTATTACGGTCAGGCGAGCTTTATCTTTCCTTCCTTCCTCACCACCATCTGTACAGGAACAGATAGGATGGGGCGTCTGGATCAGGCACATGACACACGTAACAATAAGAAGTTCTGCACGGGAAACATACAGGAGTTATGAGCCGCCGGCGCTCCAGGCACGGTTCCTTTTCCTCGGGGGGGTTTCCTTCAGTTCGGACGGAGTCTAGTGAAGTGGTTTCACTGTTATTCTGAGAGATTCCAATGAGAGAATTCTGTATTAAAATAAACAGGATACAAAATAACAAGAAAAGTGGATAGAGTGTCACATGACGACCCCGAATGTGTGACCCCCATAACACCACATGACCGGCACCCATTAAAGAGACACTAACCTCCCTGATCATGTCTAGCACATGGCAATCCATACTCTTTATCCCATTGCACAATCTATATGGGAAAACCTATGTGACACTCTGTGTACAGCGCCGCAGAATATGTTGGTGCTGTATAAGCAATGGGAAATGAATGGAGAAACTGCCTCCCTTTTAATTTCCATAATAGAAATGTAGGAGATAATATTATAGGATGTACTATGTGTGTGCTGGGGATGAGGGTTTTTTGGAGTATTTAGTTAAGAGATAATAATAAATATTTGCTGCTCACCTTATTATCTTTACCCTTTCCTGAAAGAAAACAAATACAAATGGGTAAGACTTTACCATCCAGGTAGTAAGAAACCACCTTTATATATAAAAAAAAGAAGCGCTAGTTAGTGCGACACAGGCTGTCACCGACCGTGCTGTCTGCTTTGTCCTCCCTAACCAGCACTTTTTAACCTTTTGTATGCCACAAGTGATTTTTCTACTGGATGGTGAGTGACGCTTTTAAATCTCTCACTACAATATTTATATATAAATCATTCTATAATAAACATCTATCTATCTATCTATCTATCTCATATCTATCTATCTATCTATCTATCTATCTATCTATCTATCTATCTATCTATCTATCTATCTATCTATCTATCTATCTATCTATCTATCTATCTATCTCATATCTATCTATCTATCTATCTCATATCTATCTATCTATCTATCTATCTCATATCTATCTATCTATCTATCTCATATCTATCTATCTATCTATCTCATATCTATCTATCTCATATCTATCTATCTATCTATCTATCTATCTATCTATCTATCTATCTATCTATCTATCTATCTATCTATCTATCTATCTATCTATCTATCTATCTATCTATCTATCTATCTCATATCTATCTATCTATCTATCTCATATCTATCTATCTATCTATCTATCTATCTAATATCTATCTATCTATCTATCTATCTATCTATCTATCTATCTATCTATCTATCTATCTATCTATCTATCTATCTATCTATCTATCTATCTATCTATCTATCTATCTATCTATCTCATATCTATCTATCTCATATCTATCTATCTCATATCTATCTATCTCATATCTATCTATCTCATATCTATCTATCTATCTATCTATCTATCTATCTATCTATCTATCTATCTATCTATCTATCTATCTATCTATCTATCTATCTATCTCATATCTATCTATCTCATATCTATCTATCTATCTCATATCTATCTCATATCTATCTCTCTATCTATCTATCTATCTATCTATCTATCTATCTAATATCTATCTATCTAATATCTATCTATCTAATATCTATCTATCTATCTCATATCTATCTATCTATCTATCTCATATCTATCTATCTATCTATCTCATATCTATCTATCTATCTATCTCATATCTATCTATCTATCTATCTATCTATCTATCTATCTATCTATCTCATATCTATCTATCTATCTATCTCATATCTATCTATCTATCTATCTCATATCTATCTATCTATCTATCTATCTATCTATCTATCTATCTATCTATCTATCTATCTATCTATCTATCTATCTATCTCATTATCTATCTATCTATCTATCTATCTATCTATCTATCTATCTATCTATCTATCTAATATCTATCTATCTAATATCTATCTATCTAATATCTATCTATCTAATATCTATCTATCTAATATCTATCTATCTATCTATCTATCTATCTATCTATCTATCTATCTATCTATCTATCTATCTATCTATCTATCCCATATCTATCTATCTATCTCATATCTATCTATCTATCTCATATCTATCTATCTATCTATCTATCTATCTATCTATCTATCTATCTATCTATCTATCTATCTATCTATCTATCTATCTATCTATCTATCTATCTCATATCTATTTTTCTGTCTCTAATATTTATCTAATATCTATCTATATATCTCTTATCGATGTATTTATCTAATATCTATTCATCTCATATCTATGTCTCTAATGTCTATAAAAAATTTTGTGTCGAGCAGAGACAATACATTATGTCAGAGAGAGAGTTTTCTGGTGGGAAACAGTAACTAATACAATTAACCCGGTCTTACTTTTCCAAATAACGTATCCGACAATGATGATTATGATGACTAGGACGACAGCAAGCACTATGAACAGCCATAAATATTTGTCTATAAAATGGAAAAGAAGAAAATAGTTTATTTCGTATTACACAGAGAATATTTGGTCACAACAGAGTTTATAGTCCAATTCATAGCATAGTATTTAGGATTAAATTAACAATTTACAGACTGTGGGATGTCACAAGAGCAAGATGCCATCTCCTCGGGGGGTGACCTGCTTATGCTTATTTCACATATAATCTACATATTACATACAGATAATATTCCTAAATATTTTGTCTGCTTACTGGATAGGAAAATGCTTAAAAAACAATCCGATAATGCTCTTTAGTTGTTTATGCCTCCCTTACACTGGGCGATTATCGGGCAGATCATTAGTTCATAGAACGCTCAATCATCTGCCGGTCGTATTGTTTTAAAAAAGTAAAATATTATCGCTGTCGGCAGCGCATCTTGGTGTAAACCGGGAGACGCGCTGCCAACGTGATAATAATGTATGGAGACAAGGGATCGCAGTAATGACCGCTCGTCCCCATCCATAGCTCCGTGTGACAGGAGCAAACGAGCGCCGATCAACCATGTCTCGTGGATCAGCGCTCACTGCATCGGCCGAATATCGGCAGGTGTGAAAGGCCCTTAAAGCTGAATACAACATTTCGATCGCCACCCTCCCCCTCTGACAGAAGACCTTCATCTCATCTTTAGAGATTACAATCCACAAGATCTACTTTAATCATTTGATCCTCTTTACTCACCTTCTTTGGATCCTTCTGAGTCATTTGGCACTAAAAACAAAAAAAAAGTACAATCAAGAGTAAGCCTGAAAAAATACCAACATAAAAGAGGTCAAAACTCCTATGCCGCCCCCTGCCCCTACTCCCAGCTATCACTTGATCCTGACATTACGTACAGTCAGGTGTGTGTGTGTGTGTATGTTTTATTATGTGTGATCATATCGATCGATCGATCGATCGATCGATCGTAGCAGAAAACCAGGAGGTTTCTGACTTTAGATGTGAATGAAATTTCACCTTAAAATCCCCGGTTTAAAATCTTTATTAAATGTTGAGTAACTTTCCTGATGTTTTCTTCTCCAGTCGCATCTAAAGCTGCATTCTAAACTCTGCTGGTTTTCTATTTATCGAACAACAGTACATTGTGGCAACTTAGATGCCAGGTTAGCTGCTAGGTCACATGTCTGAGGGGGTGGAAATAAATGATGGTCTTTTTTTCAAGGTCTTTGAGAGCAGCTTTGGATGTGAATGGAAAAAATTACATGGAGTAACTTAAACTCCTACATACATTCTGCAGGGCCTTGAGCTTTACAACTTCCAATCCCAAAGATTTTATGCCTGCCATTGTCCTCTCTTCACTTACCTTCTTTGAGTCCATTTACATCATCGGGTGATTCGTTTAGCATCGGCACTAAAAAAAAAAAAATGTCGATTAAAAAAACTGATATTAATATAAAGAAAGAACAAAAATAGTAAAACAAGGTGTCACCAGCACTTTTTCTCTTGGTATGAAAAGATGGTGCGGATGCCCGACCCAGTGCTGTGAAGTATAAAGTGCATAACTTTTTTACATTGTGTGTGGGGTTTGTTAGATTGGAGGATGTCAGGAAACACGGCAGTAAACCACGTATCATGTGACTGTACTGTACCTTAAACTTGGGGAGGCACTTATTTAAGACCAGTGTGAGACAACTGGGGGTACCAGTGGGAGACAACCGGGTGTACCAGTCTGAGACAACCGGGGGTACCAGTGGCAGACAACCGGGGGTACCAGTGGCAGACAACCGGGGGTACCAGTGGCAGACAACCGGGGGTACCAGTGGCAGACAACCGGGGGTACCAGTGGCAGACAACCGGGGGTACCAGTGGCAGACAACCGGGTTTTACCAGTGAGAGACAACCAGGGGTACCAGTGTGAGACACTCGGCGGTACCAGTGTGGGACACTCGGCGGTACCAGTGTGGGACACTCGGGGGTACCAGCTTGAGACACTCGGGGGTACCAGCGTGAGACACTCGGGGGTACCAGTGTGAGACACTCGGGGTTACCAGCGTGAGACACTCGGGGTTACCAGCGTGAGACACTCGGGGGTACTAGTGTGAGACACCCGGCGGTGAGACACCTGGGGTAGTAATATAAGACACATAGGGTATTAATTAGATTATATAGAAGTCTAATGTGAATACCACTGTGAGACACATGGGGCACTAATGTGAAACATGGGGGTATTTATGTGACAAATGGCGATAGTAATGTGAGACACAAGGGGTAGTAAGAGACACATTGGGAGAATGGGGGTATCTTTTTTTTACTCTGCTATTTAGTTTATCCTACAGATGTGCCTACTTGGTTTGTACTATAGATGTTTGCCCACATTTGACAGAATAATTCTCTTCTCTCTAACTGCTCGGCTCACCAGCTACAAAGAGGGAACATTGGCAATGGTGCCGGCATATAATTATTTTTTTGACTAATCCAAGAGATCTTTGTCAATGACAATCCCTTTCTTGGAATGATTTGTTACACATACATTAATTGCCTTCCTATTACATCAGACATTGCACCAACATCCTGGATACTAAACTTTTGGATAAAGAAGCAGAATCCGTACAAGTTACCCCAGAATAACATGAGCAAGGTAGAACATAAAGTGAGACAGTACCAGTCTGCCCGTTCTTCAGGTTGGCTTTGGTTGAGGTAGGTTCTGGTGCGGAGACGTCTTCACAAACTGTGTCTGTGGTCGAGGTACATAGTTGCTTGATGCGTTGGCCTTCACCACACCTTAGCAGAAATACAAGTCCTGGTTATTAATAAGGTCAGGCCGACGCACGTACAAGGTAGATATATAGATATAATTTGTATATAGTGACTAAACTGTAACGGCTAGGAATATAATAATACTGTAATGATGGGGTTAGGGAAACAGACAAGTGAGCCCTAATCTACCCGCCACTCAGTCCCTGCCTACTTGCAACGACCCGCCCTAGGCGACGGGGTACAACTTGGCGACGGTCCCTACGCTCAATAAGTGCACGACAGACAAACAGACAAGGGTACAAAGAAGCTAAGGGAAATGGGGCAGTTGCCCACGTCAACACCGTGAGCAACAAGAGTGGTGAACGAACCGAGTCAAACCAGGAGTGTACGAGGTACCAAACGCAGAGCAGGAGAGTAGTGAACAAGCCGAGTCAAACCAGGAGTGTACGAGGTACCAAATGCAGAGCAGGAGAGTAGTCAGTAAGCCAGTGTCAGTATGAAGCAGGGACAAATAGTTCAAGAAGCTGCAGCAGGGCCAGGAAACCAAACGAGAAGAATCACAAGCAAGGAGGAACAGGAAAGGCAGGTATAAATAGACAGAGGGCGGGAGCTAGCTCCGTCTGGCCAGGCTGTGATAGGCTCTCCCACTCCTAAGCCTGCCATCCTGAGTGGTGGAAGATGGAGTCAGTCTCACAGACATAGAAGCAGGTGCAGACTGATTACCTATGGGCGTTGACACAGAAGCTGTGCCTGGCAGATCCTTTACAAATACATTTTACTCAGGGAGGGCCTTATGTTAGATGGTGACCTGTGCTGGTCCTTCTGTTGGGGCCACCTCCATATATAATTATAAGTGCCATACAGTATGTTTCCGAAATAAATGTGCCATATGCTGTCTAAGTAACAATATCATATAGTCACCTAAAAAACAATGCTGTGCAGTGCCACCGCCACCATAAAGCGCACAAATAATATACTGCAAAATGCCTAAGTAGCAGTGCCACACAATGAAAATACCAACATACAGTAATGAAATAATACCAACATGCAGTGCCATTCACTAAGTAACAGTTCTATATAATATCTAAGTTAAACTTGTATACAGGTAACATTGAGATTGGTGATGGACGCATATATTGGCAGCCAAGCTATCTATGGCGCCCCCTTCAGCTGGGTAAACTAATGTGGCTTGGGTTGAGTATTGCTGCAGTGTTTTAGACTGGGCGATTATCGGGCAGATCATTAGTTTATAGAACGCTCGATGCCAATAATTGTCCTGTGTAAACAGGGGAACGATCAGCAGATGAACGATCAAACGTTCAATCATCTGCCGGTCGTTTAGTTTTAAAAAAGTAAAATATCATCGCTGTCGGCAGCACATCTTGGTGTGTAAACCAGGAGACGCGCTGCCAACGTGATGATAATGGATGAGGATGAGCGATCGGAGTGACGACCGCTTGTCCCCATCCATAGCTCAGTGCGTCATGAGAAAACAAGCGTCGATCAACGATGTCTCGTTGATCGGCGCTCGCTGCACCAGCTGAAAATCAGCAGGTTTAAAAGGCCCTTTAGGGACATGATACAATGTATCATATCTGGCTGCCCTGTCGCCACCTCTCGTGGTTTTATAATTTTAAAGAATGTAACACAATACCTTGAACACCGGTTACAGATTTCACAGGGTTCGTCAGGACTACAATAATAGCCGGGTTTGCATTGACATATGGCATTGAGTTTCGGGGTACAATTTCGCATGAGGACTTGATCTGCAACAAAGAAAGATAGTAATCATGTGAGCAATATGTATTCAGTGATCTGTTCTAAATTTCTCAGGGAGCTGAGACTCAGGAACATTTATTTTATATGTCGCTGACTGAATTGCATTGAATGGAAACCCTAAGAGGAGGAGGAGCTTGTAGAGCTTAGTGCACTTGTGGGCTGGGCCAACATCCGCACCAGGCATCCCAAGGCAGATGGCTGAGCCCACTGGGCTTGGGGAGTACCATAGCAATATGGGTAGACATTCTCTTCCTTTGTCAATCCGAATGTGGGGCCCTTGGTCATCCAAGGGCCCATCAACACCTAGAGCTATCCTTTTTGTGGACTACCTCAGTGTAGTAGAGTGCCTTCCACTTGTGTACTGGGATATGACTATAGGAGTAAAAAAGAAAAGACTGATGGAAGTCATGTTTCTGTCTACTTGTGTGACCGGGTGACTTAAGACCATTTTCCTTAGTCTCTAACATGGCTACCAATGACTGCACATTTCTGTCCCCAGTTAATTTAGGGAGAGCAGCTCTGGAGCACAAACTGTTGCGGACTAAGAGAAGAAAAACGTTCATTATTACTTGTACGTTGTTTTTTTTTATAATTGGACAGATCACAGCTTTCTCCCTAATTTATAGTCCATATGGCTACAAGTTGATGTTTACCTTTTTTGCCTCTAAGTTGAAAAGAAGGAATACTGGGCAATATTCAGTTTTGGTATTGGTGGGTGGAAGTAGCTAACATCTCCCCGTATTTTGGTATAGAAATCAATATCCAGTATCTGGACCTCTTGGGATCAGCTTAAAGGAAGGGTGTTGCGAAAAAAAAATGTTTTATATCAATTTGCTTTTAGTGTTTTATAAAAAAATTTTTATTTATTTGTGTGTTTGTGTTTTAGTTTTTTATTTTTGAACTTTTTCTTGTCTATGGGGGCTGCCATTTTTTTTTCATCTCTGTATGTGTCGATTAACGACACAAACAGACATGGAATACGGCACATACAGCCCCATAGTGAAAGCGAACGGGACCCGTTCCATTCACTATTCTGTACGCCGTCTGTGTGGGAACGGCGCATGCGCCGCTCCCACACAGTCCAAATGGAAGGTCTTCGGCCGAGCAACGTCCGGCGCCATTTTCTTGTGGACCGGAAGCCGCGGCCGGACCATAAGAGTACTACTTCCGGTCACGGCTTCTGGACTTGTGTTCTAATGCAAGCACTTGGAGCGGAGGGAGCAGACGCAGCGGACAGACCGGAGGGAGCGGCGGCGGCAGGAGCAGGTAAGTTAGGTCTGTGTATGTACGTGTTTTAGTGTGTGATTTCTACTGTATGTAAACCTACTACACTGTGTGTTTGCTCAAAAAATGGCGGCACACAGTGTAGGAGGTTTGAACGTTCAATCCCCTCCTTTCTCCTGGCATTAGCCAGAATAAGGCAGGGGGGATTCTGTGAGCTCACTAGAGCGTGTCTTCTCAAATTTTGCAGCATAAAGCAATGTGGTTGCTTTACCACATGCCAATGCTGCAATTTTGGGAATTGCTCCATCTAGTGACCAGCACTGGGAAATGTTATAAATTAGAATCTAATTTATAATATTTCCTGACTCGTGAAAAAATTAGAACAATGTTTAATCACTTATACACTAATTGTTTAACTAGAAAAAATAAAATAAAAATTATAGCGACACATTCCCTTTAAAAGACTCAGGCTACAAGTACATTACCATCTTTACAGACGAGACAAGCTAAACAGGTTTCCATTCCATTGGGGCCGGCAGTAAAATCTTTCCCTAGAGTGCAATCTTCACATTCTCCACGTGCGTGGTTCACAGTACAATGCACAGAGACCCGTTTTCCTGGTACGAGAGATAATAGTCAATGAATAAAGATTAGATTACTCCACGTGAAGAGTGTTACAGTAAAATTCCTCAGGCCAATTCTCTACCCTTTGATAATGTATATTACCTCTGGAGTGGGGACTCCTGCACAGGTTCTAGCCACCCAGGTGCAAAGGGGATGGGACTATTCAGTGCCAGGCCCCCTCTATCGATGCGCACCTAGCATGATCTACCCCTATCATACTTTTTTTTTTTTTTAACCTTTTTATTGAACATTTTTCCAAACAATTACGTTTGAGGGGGAAACAGAAGGAAAGAAGGGGAACAATGTAATACCATCAATAGTCCAGAGGATCATTGAAATTTCCATTAAACCCCAATTAATCATCACCAAATGTTGACCTAACTGGTCGAGCATAGTAAACAGATGAGAGGGGGGGAGGCGGGGACAGGGGAGAAGGAGAGGGGGGGAAAAAAAGAAAAGAAATGAAAACAAAATAACTCTCATTTTTATCTCGCTGTGCTTATAAAGGAAACAATGCATATGCAACACTCACATGAAATTGTAGGCAATTCCCCACCCCATTGAATAAAAAAAAAAAAAGAGAAACATAAATCGGGGATGGAGGCGCCCATAGGACCAGCCCATCGCACACATCCACCCCAACAGAACCCATTGTATCTATACAGGGACAGTGGAGAAATAAGAAGGACATGAAGAAGGAGCATGGCTCTCGCCCACACCAGAAAACCACCAGGATCCTGACCATATCTTACACGGGTGCGTTCCCCAGGAGCACCTGTTCGTGGAACCAGACCGTTGGTTCAAAGCATTTCCGTATTTGTATGTTTTGCGGGAGTAATGCAATAAATGTTTCCGATGTCTCAAAAAACTGTTGGACCTGTAATTCCTTATGGAGAGAGGCCTCTACCCAGTCCATTTTCAATAGATAGGATAATTTATCCAAGAATAATTTGAAAGGTGGGGGCTGATTATCAAGCCAGGTTTGTAATATGGCTTTCGTCCCCGCCGCCACATAATGCAACAGTTTGTGCCCCGGGGGAACACCCGTGAACTTCAGGGTCCATGTACCCAAACACCGCCCACAGTATCGTATCGGGGACAAAATTTGTGAGGTGAGTAGTAGTGAATGTGCGTATGCGAGACCAAAATGTACGAATGTGCGGACACGACCACAAACAATGGTAGAGATTGGCTGCCGGAGCCCGACATCTGAGGCAACACGATGTGTAGATACCAATTTTATACCCCACACTTGGAGTCAAATACGACCTGTGGGCAATCTTAAAGGGATCCTGTCATCAACATCTTACCTGTTAATAAACTAGCCTGACCCCTCAATGGCCGCAGCTGTCCAGAGTTCGTTCCTGGTCTCTTCTTTCCTGAAGTCCTCCTCTGTCGGTAAATATCGTCGTTTGAACTTTTCCCCCCTTTTATGGTAATTATTTTTCCCTCTGGGACAGAGCTTCTTAACCACGCCCACTGCCACCACCTGTCCGGCCCTGACTGGCTAAGGAGTTGTCAATCAAAAAGAAGGAGGTGGAGTCCACTCTGAGATGCTGGAGGAATGAAAACCTGACTCTTTTCAGATGAAGATTTGACTCTTTTCTGCTCATTTGCATACGGCGTGGGACCGCTGAAAAACGGAATACTAAAGCTACAGAGCTTACTTAGAACATATTTATAGCTTAGATGACAATGATTTTTCACCCACTTTCACCAGGTATTGCTGGCTTTATAGCTAAAATGCTGGTGACAGGTTCCCTTTAAGTCGCATTTCCAGAATGCGGGCAGAGGGAAGAAGTTTATGCGCCTGCAAGGAGTCTGAGATTGTGAGTAATCAAGGAGAACATGAAGAAATTGATCATTTTTAGATATTTGGCCCTTCGGGGAGTTGGGACTGGAGAATTTTAGGAGCAAATAAGGATTCCATTGCTGGTCTGACAATTGCGGCAGAACCTTTTTTATATAACTGTCAACTTGAAGAAAACTAAAATGATCGATGGGTAACTCGGGATATTTAGAGCGGAGTTCTGAAAGTGTAAGAGACCTACGTTCTTCCTTATGTACAAACTGTTTTAGGGAGGTGATTCCTAACGTGTGCCACCTGTGGAAAATTACCCGTGGACTACCATCCTGAAAATGATTATTACAGATTAGTGGCAAGTGGAGAGGTAACAGAGGAGAAAGCTGGTGATGGCGCCTGATTTTCTGCCATGCTTTCCAAGGTGCAAAACGTAGTGGGTTAGCTCTAGTCTCCACAGATAAACCCTCATATGAGAGGTGCAGGAGTCCCGACAAAGCCCGTCCAGAAAATAATCCAGTTCTGGTGAGAACTGTGGTCGAGAGGATGAGGCTTTGGCAGTCGAGGATTTAGGCGCCTGTTTGTCCCCTTTAGTGCTGCTCTTGGGCTTCTGCTTTTCTAGAAGATGGGAGGAGCCAGACAGCTGAGAAGTCTGAGAGCGGGGGGGGGGGGGGGGGGATCTCCCTTCTGTAGATTTTGCTAGATATTTGTCCATGACGCAATCCCCAAATCGTGAAGTGAAGAGCGAGCACCAGGGGGCGCTGTGGGCGTAAGCAGAGGGATATGATGAGGAAGCTACCCAGTGATGCGTCACATAATCATTGAGGCATTAGGAACGTGGTGCTGCAGTCCTAAGCATGTGAAACCATGGTGAAGGGCCGCGCTGAACCATTATAGTAAGAAAAATAAACTGGTACAGAACTATCCAGCCCCAATATGAGATGATCCAAAACAAAACATATGCTCTCTCCAGCACTGATATTCCCAGTGCAATACTGTGAACCCTGAGGGGCATACAAGGGTGCAATGCTGTGAACCCTCAGGGGCATACAAGGGTGCAATACAGGCAGATGTAACTATAAATGGCAAGTTGCTGCTACCACTTCAATGGCCCAGAGCGTCAGGGGCACAAAACTCAGGATGGCAGGAGCCTGGGAAGATAACGGCCCGCTATCTGTATGCCCACTGCGTCGCACAGACCAGGGGATGGGAGCTGATGAGCACCGCTGCAGTGCTGACCCACGTGGCGCCGGCAGAATCGCTCAAAATGGCGGAAGCTGGGAATATGCCTGCCGCCAGACAACAACAGCCGCTGGCCTGGACGGGAGACGCATCTCACCTGAAGGCCGGGTTTCTCCTCCAAGGTGCAGGCCCCCGGGGATGTCAGCAGCCGGAGAGGATTCTCCAAGATGGCCACCGCCGCTGAGGCTGGATGCCACGATCCGGCGTTACACCGCCCAGGACTCCGCGGAGATCAAAATGAGGAGCTCCGGCAAGTTAAGCAGACCCTGCAATCCCTGTAGCAGCCCCCTGGAGCGGCTGTCCGGCGCGATGGCGGTAGTGCACCGTGGATTCTTGCAGGCCGCGATGGAGCTCCGTTTAAATGCGGCCATCCACTATGCCCCGCCCCCCCGGAAGTCCCCCTATCATACTTATTCCCCAGGGATATTGCAAAAAACAGGGTGGGAGTTCTTTAAATTACCTTGAGAAAGTCATAGTCTTATGTCTTACCTTCCGGACAAGTTATACAGCAAATGCCCCTGTGCAAATATTCATCTTCATTGCATTCTTGGTTCCGTAAAGTCCGATTATGAGCAAGACCATTATACTGTTTTTCTGGTGACGCAGATGAAACCTGTTAGAAAGTGGAACATACAGATTTTTGGTTACAAAGCTGATATTATGTAACCAGTGTACACCCCCACGGCCATATTATGTATAGAGTGTACACCCCCCCCCGGCCATATTATGTATAGAGTGTACACCCCCCCCCCCCGGCCACTTTATGTATCCAGTGTACAACCCCCCGGCCACTTTATGTAACCAGTGTACAAACCCCCGGCCACTTTATGTATCCAGTGTACAAGCCCCCGGCCACTTTATGTATCCAGTGTACAAGCCCCCGACCACTTTATGTATCCAGTGTACAACCCCGCGGCCACTTTATGTATCCAGTGTACAACCCCGCGGCCACTTTATGTAACCAGTGTACACCCCCGACCACTATATGTAACCAGTGTACACCCCCGGCCACTTTATGTAACCAGTTCACACCCCCCGGCCACTTTATGTAACCAGTGTACACCCCTGGCCACTTTATATAACCAGTGTACACCACAGCGGCCACTTTATGTAACCAGTGTACACCACAGCGGCCACTTTATGCAACCAGTGTACACCCCCGCGGCCACTTTATGTAACCAGTGTACACCCCCGCGGCCACTTTATGTAACCAGTGTACACCCCCAGGCCATTTTATGTAACCAGTGTACACCACAGCGGTCACTTTATGTAACCAGTGTACACCCCCGCGGCCACTTTATGTAACCAGTGTACACCCCCGCGGCCACTTTATGTAACCAGTGTACACCACAACGGCCACTTTATGTAACCAGTGTACACCCCCGCGGCCACTTTATGTAACCAGTGTACACCACAACGGCCACTTTATGTATCCAGTGTACAACCCCGCGGCCACTTTATGTATCCAGTGTACAACCCCGCGGCCACTTTATGTAACCAGTGTACACCCCCGACCACTATATGTAACCAGTGTACACCCCCAGCCACTTTAATGTAACCAGTGTACACCCCCGACCACTATATGTAACCAGTGTACACCCCTGGCCACTTTATATAACCAGTGTACACCACAGCGGCCACTTTATGTAACCAGTGTACACCACAGCGGCCACTTTATGCAACCAGTGTACACCCCCGCGGCCACTTTATGTAACCAGTGTACACCCCCAGGCCATTTTATGTAACCAGTGTACACCACAGCGGTCACTTTATGTAACCAGTGTACACCCCCGCGGCCACTTTATGTAACCAGTGTACACCCCCGCGGCCACTTTATGTAACCAGTGTACACCACAACGGCCACTTTATGTAACCAGTGTACACCCCCGCGGCCACTTTATGTAACCAGTGTACACCCCCAGGCCACTTTATGTAACCAGTGTACACCCCCGCGGCCACTTTATGTAACCAGTGTACATTCCCGCGGTTACTTTATGTAACCAGTCTACACCCCCGCGGCCAATTTATGTAACCAGTGTACACCCCCCCGGCCACTTTATATATCAAGTGTACACCCCCCCCCCCCCCGGCCACTTTATGTATCCAGTGTACAACCCCCAGCCACTTTATGTATCCAGTGTACAACCCCCCAGCCACTTTATGTATCCAGTGTACAACCCCCCTGGCCACTTTATGTATCCAGTGTACAACCCCCCCCGGCCACTTTATGTATCCAGTGTACAACCCCCCCGGCCACTTTATGTAACCAGTGTACACCCCCCCGGCCACTTTATGTAACCAGTGTACACCCCCCCCGGCCACTTTATGTAACCAGTGTACACCCCCGCGGCCACTTTATGTAACCAGTGTACACCCCCGCGGCCACTTTATGTAACCAGTTTACACCCTCCGGGCCACTTTATGTAACCAGTGTACACCCCCGCGGCCACTTTATGTAACCAGTGTACACTCCCCGGCCACTTTATGTAACCAGTGTACACTCCCCGGCCACTTTATGTAACCAGCGTACACCCCCGCGGCCACTTTATGTAACCAGCGTACACCCCCGTGGCCACTTTATGTAACCAGTGTACACTCCCCGGCCACCTTATGTAACCAGTGTACACCCCCGCGGCCACTTTATGTAACCAGTGTACACCCCCGCGGCCACTTTATGTAACCAGTGTACACCTCCGCGGCCACTCTCCATCAGTCCAGGCACTATAACATTCTGTGTGGTGGTCCCTTTATGGATTTGGAGCTGGGTGGGTTTTCAGTGGTCTCATAGAGTAGGCAGGTGAAGCGTAGTTAGATAGAGGGGTTGTTTTTGGTACCTTTAGACACTCTCCCCACCCATATAGAGAAGAACTCTGCCCATGAGTTTTAAAGAAGCTCTGTCACCAGTTCCTAGCAGTCCTATCTCCAACCTAATCTAATAGGCGCTTTGATGTAGATAACTACTGTTTTTGAGGTTTTTTTTGGAAAACTTTTATTTTTGACCAAGTTCTGAACATTGTAAGACTTATGCAAATTGTTCTTAATGACCAACTGGGTGTTTTTTTTAAAACTTTTCTTTACAACGCCCACTTGGTGAAAAGTAAAAAACCGCCCAGTTAGGCATTAAGAACAAATTAGCATAAATGTTAAAATGTTCATAACTTGGTCAAAAATAAAAGTTTTTAAAAAACAAACGAACCAGTAGTTTTCTACATCAAAGCGCCTATTAGATTAGGTAAGAGATAGGGCAGCTATGAACTGGTGACGGAGCCTCTTGAACTCCTTCCCTATCTGTAAGAAACCGTAAATATTGCAATCAAAGCTACCTTGATTTTGATGCCTTGTTTCACATGTCAACCACAGAGCCAGTAAAATCAATGGCACTTCAGAAGATGCATTGGTGATTCTATGTAGTACAGTCGGTGTCCTGATACTGGGGGTCAGTAGGGGTCTGATGTGATAAATCCTCTTTCCGCCAATGTAATAACAATTTAAGTGTTTGCACTATGACAAGTGAACTTTTAATATTTTAAAGGTAGAGATCACTACCCAAGGATTTGTTTGCATACCAGCTAATGAGCGCAACTTCCTATTGCAAACCTCAACAATTCAACCTAATGACCTCAAGAATTTTTTTTCATCTAGGGGATTTTCGTTCATCTGTGCACTGCCCATAGTCAGCAGAGAAGGAAAGTGATAAGACCTCCTCTGTAATGTGTTCACATCTGCGCCGGAACGGGGCCTTAGTTGACACCGGTTGGGTAAGGATTCCGTTGTTTTGACGGAACCAATACTGTAGTCGACTGCGGTATCCATTCTGTCAAAATGACGGAACCCTTAAACAACGGTGACAAACGGAAAGCATTTGCATCGGATTCATCACCATTGAAATCAATGGTGATGCAAATGGAAATCTATGGTTTCCGTTTGGATTCCGTTCATGACGTAAAGAGCCGACGGAACCCATGAACGGAGTCCTGACGCAGATGTGAACGAAGTCTAACAGGATGAAATTTCCCACAATAAGGGATCACCTGAAGAACAGTCCTACAACGTATAGCTAAAACACTGTAGCGACTTATTAAACCCACCAAACGTTACATAAATGAGTACGATTCTGTGAGTAGTCGCTGATTGACGGCTTAAATCAGTCTTTAGTCATTTATTGACTGCTAATGGAATAAATGTGGCAGAAAAGCAGCGAAATGTGCATTGTAAAATGGCGTAAGTCAAGATTTTGAAAAAAGAAAAAACTTCAAATAGGCTCGGCTAAACAATTAGCAAATTTTGCGCCGAGTTTGTCATTCACTTCCACCATTTTTTTAGGCGTATTACCGCCGATAGCAGGAGGCATTACTGTGTCTGGTCTGTTGTGAGTTTTTCCATTTGTAGGCCTCATTTGTGAATAGTAGTGTAGACAAGAACTGGAGATGTTGTCCTTGGCGACCAATCAGATTACTTATTGTATTTTTAAAACTGCTCAGGAAAAATAAAAGCAGTGATCTGATTGGTTGCTAAGGGCAACACCTATGTTCTTGTCTGCACTAGTTTTTATAAATTATGCCCATCGTGTAGCGCCATTGTGATAAATTGTAAGTGTCCATCTTGCAAAACTACTGATTTAAAAGTGCCCCACGTTACAAACAGATGTTATTTAAGCAAACCCACAGCAACCTTTGTTTGTGCATAATCCGATATGTTACTATTACTATCGTCAAAGTCCAGTGAAATGACAATCAGTTGCCGGTTTTTATCTAATTTCTATGGTAAGTTTTCTAAGGACAGTATACAAATACGTTTTCTTCTGCGTCACCCCATGTTTTAAACATGACTCACACAAAACATTTTGTTTTTAAAGAGGCTCTGTCACCAGATTTTGCAACCCCTATCTGCTATTGCAGCAGATAGGCGCTGCAATGTAGATTACAGTAACGTTTTTATTTTTAAAAAACGAGCATTTTTGGCCAAGTTATGACCATTTTTGTATTTATGCAAATGAGGCTTGCAAAAGTCCAAGTGGGTGTGTTTAAAAGTAAAAGTCCAAGTGGGCGTGTATTATGTGCGTACATCGGGGCGTGTTTACTACTTTTACTAGCTGGGCGTTCTGACGAGAAGTATCATCCACTTCTCTTCAGAACGCCCAGCTTCTGGCAGATCACGCTGTGACGTCACTCACAGGTCCTGCATCGTGTCAGACGAGCGAGGACACATCGGCACCAGAGGCTACAGTTGATTCTGCAGCAGCATCGGCGTTTGCAGGTAAGTCGATGTAGCTACTTACCTGCAAACGCTGATGCTGCTGCAGAATCAACTGTAGCCTCTGGTGCCGATGTGTCCGACACGATGCAGGACCTGGGGAAGTGACGTCACAGCGTGATCTGCCAGAAGCTGGGCGTTCTGAAGAGAAGTGGATGATACTTCTCGTCAGAACGCCCAGCTAGTAAAAGTAGTAAAAACGCCCCGATGTACGCACATAATACACGCCCACTTGGACTTTTACTTTGAAACACGCCCACTTGGACTTTTGCAAGCCTCATTTGCATAAATACAAAAATGGTCATAACTTGACCAAAAATGCTCGTTTTTTAAAAATAAAAACGTTACTGTAATCTACATTGCAGCGCCGATCTGCTGCAATAGCAGATAGGGGCTGCAAAATCTGGTGACAGAGCCTCTTTAAATGAATCTAGTGTGTCCTCAAGACAGTGGACAGATTTCATATAGTATCACCCCCTACTGAGTAATTCACTAATGTTCTGAGCAGATATTTGGTTGTTTCCATTCAGCAGCTTTGCCTGACCACTTAAGATAAATATGTTTACTACAACAGTATTCACAATTACAATACTGCTCATTATGTACAATAATATCTCTACTAT
The DNA here is from genome assembly GCF_050947455.1 of Rhinoderma darwinii. NCBI lineage: Eukaryota > Metazoa > Chordata > Amphibia > Anura > Rhinodermatidae > Rhinoderma > Rhinoderma darwinii. Next base: position 70,012,475 of record NC_134695.1, read on the forward strand.
AATACTGCCCCCTATATACAAGAATATAACTACTATAATACTGCCTCCTATATACATGAATATAACTACTATAATACTGCCCCCTACATACAAGAATATAACTACTATAATACTGCTCCTATATACAAGTATATAACTACTATAATAATGCACCTATATACATGAATATAACTACTATAATACTGCTCCTATATACAAGAATATAACTACTATAATAATGCACCTATATACATGAATATAACTACTATAATACTGCCCCTATATACAAGAATATAACTACTATAATACTGCTCCCTATATACAAGAATATAACTACTATAATACTGCTCCTATATACAAGAATATAACTACTATAATACTGCCTCTATATACAAGAATATAACTACGATAATACTGCCTCCTATGTACAATAATATCCCTACTATAATACTGCCCCTGTGTACAAGAATATAAATACTATAATACTGCTCCTATATACATGAATATAACTACTATAATACTGCTCCTATATACAAGAATATAACTACTATAATACTGCCCCCTACATACAAGAATATAATTACTATAATACTACCCCCTATGTACAAGAATATAACTACTATAATACTGCCCCCTATATACAAGAATAGAACTACTATAATACTGCCCCCTATATACAATAATATAACTACTATAATACTGCCTCCTATATACATGAATATAACTACTATAATACTGCTCCTATATACAAGAATATAACTACTATAATACTGCCCCCTACATACAAGAATAGAACTACTATAATACTGCCCCCTATATACAAGAATATAACTACTATAATACTGCTCTTATATACAGGAATATAACTACTATAATACTGCCTCCTATATACAAGAATATAACTACTATAATACTGCCTCCTATATACAAGAATATAACTACTTTAATACTGCCCCCTATATACAAGAATAGAACTACTATAATACTGCCCCCTATATACAAGAATAGAACTACTATAATACTGCCCCCTATATACAAGAATAGAACTACTATAATACTGCCCCCTATATACAAGAATATAACTACTATAATACTGCCTCCTATATACAGGAATATAACTACTATAATACTGCCTCCTATATACAAGAATATAACTACTATAATACTTCCCCCTACATACAAGAATATAACTACTATAATACTGCCCCTATATACAAGAATATAACTACTATAATACTATGCTCTATATACAAGAATATAACTACTATAATACTGCCTCCTATATACAAGAATATAACTACTATAATACTGCCCCTATACAGTGGAGGAAATAAGTATTTGATCCCTTGCTGATTTTGTAAGTTTGCCCACTGTCAAAGACATGAACAGTCTAGAATTTTTAGGCTAGGTTAATTTTACCAGTGAGAGATAGATTATATAAAAAAAAATAAAAAAAATAACATTGTCAAAATTATATATATTTATTTGCATTGCGCACAGAAAAATAAGTATTTGATCCCTTTGGCAAACAAGACTTAATACTTGGTGGCAAAACCCTTGTTGGCACGCACAGCAGTCAGACGTTTTTAGTAGTTGATGATGAGGTTTGCACACATGTTAGATGGAATTTTGGCCCACTCCTCTTTGCAGATCATCTGTAAATCATTAAGATTTCGAGGCTGTCGCTTGGCAACTCGGATCTTCAGCTCCCTCCATAAGTTTTCGATGGGATTAAGGTCTGGAGACTGGCTAGGCCACTCCATGACCTTAATGTGCTTCTTTTTGAGCCACTCCTTTGTTGCCTTGGCTGTATGTTGTCGTGCTGGAAGACCCAGCCACGAGCCATTTTTAATGTCCTGGTGGAGGAAAGGAGGTTGTCACTCAGGATTTGACAGTACATGGCTCCATTCATTCTCCCATTGATGCGGTGAAGTAGTCCTGTGCCCTTAGCAGAGAAACACCCCCAAAACATAATGTTTCCACCTCCATGCTTGACAGTGGGTACGGTATTCTTTGGGTAATAGGCAGCATTTCTCTTCCTCCAAAAACGGCGAGTTGAGTTAATGCCAAAGAGCTCAATTTTAGTCTCATCTGAACACAGCACCTTCTCCCAATCACTCTCAGAATCATCCAGATGTTCATTTGCAAACTTCAGACGGGCCTGTACATGTGCCTTCTTGAGCAGGGGGACTTGCGGGCACTGCAGGATTTTAATCCATTACGGCGTAATGTGTTACCAATGGTTTTCTTGGTGACTGTGGTCACCTTGAGATCATTAACAAGTTCCCCCCGTGTAGTTTTCGGCTGAGCTCTCACCTTCCTCAGGATCAAGGATACCCCACGAGGTGAGATTTTGCATGGAGCCCCAGATCGATGTCGATTGACAGTCATTTTGTATGTCTTCCATTTTCTTACTATTGCACCAACAGTTGTCTCCTTCTCACCCAGCGTCTTACTTATGGTTTTGTAGCCCATTCCAGCCTTGTGCAGGTCTATGATCTTGTCCCTGACATCCTTAGAAAGCTCTTTGGTCTTGCACATGTTGTAGAGGTTAGAGTCAGACTGATTAATTGAGTCTGTGGACAGGAGTCTTTTATACAGGTGACCATTTAAGACAGCAGTCTTTAATGCAGGCACCAAGTTGATTTGGAGCGTGTAACTGGTCTGGAGGAGGATGAACTCTTAATGGTTGGTAGGGGATCAAATACTTATTTCTCTGTGCACAATGCAAATAAATATATATAATTTTGACAATGTGATTTTCTTATTTTTTTTTTAGATAATCTATCTCTCATTGGTAAAATTAACCTAGCCCAAAAATTCTAGACTGTTCATGACTTTGACAGTGGGCAAACTTACAAAATCAGCAAGGGATCAAATACTTATTTCCTCCACTGTATACAAGAATATAACTACTATAATACTGCCCCTATATACAAGAATATAACTACTATAATACTGCCCCCTACATACAAGAATATAACTACTATAATACTGCCCCTATGTATAAGAATAGAACTACTATAATGCTGCTCCTATATACAAGAATATAACTACAATAATACTGCCCCTATATACAAGAATATAACTACTATAATACTGCCTCCTATATGCAAGAATATAACTACTATAATACTGCCCCTATATACAAGAATATAACTACTATAATACTGCCTCCTATATACAAGAATATAACTACTATAATACTGCTCCTATATACAAGAATATAACTACTATAATACTGCCCCCTATATGCAAGAATATAACTTCTATAATATTGCCCCCTATATACAAGAATATAACTACTATAATACTGCTCCTTATATACAATAATATAACTAATATAATACTGCCCCCTATATACAAGAATATAAGTACTATAATACTGCCCACTATATACAAGAATATAACTACTATAATACTGCCTCCTATATACAAGAATATAACTACTATAATACTGCCCCTATATACAAGAATATAACTACTATAATACTGCCCCCTATATACAAGAATATAACTACTATAATACTGCCCCTATATACAAGAATATAACTACTATAATACTACCCCCTATATACAAGAATATAACTACTATAATACTGCCTCTATATACAAGAATATAACTACTATAATACTGCCCCCTATGAGCTAGACTGTCAGCAAGTTTGCACAGACTTCTGGATGGCAGTACTGCAGTCTTACATATTCTCTAATGTATAACTGGATAAGTAGACGCATTCGTATTCAAGAGTCTAGGAACGCTTGGTGACAACAGATATGATCACCACAACAACAACTGTCATGGGGGTCAGATGACAAATGTGCAAAGTGTTGCTGTGATACATCTTCCAATCCTATAATTCTCCATGAAGAGGCTTCTCTGCCATTCAGAGCAGGAGGAAATCCGGGTGATCGCAAACAACACAATAGCTGCTGAGGCACTTGTAGCTTCTCTAGATTTCAGAATTTTGCCTATTTATTCAGGGATATGGAAAACGGGATGCATCATTGGATTGTTAGTCAGATTGGTTGATATGGGTTCAGTGATGCAGTTTTTAGAGTCCCTTTAAAGAGGCTCTGTCACCAGATTTTGCAACCCCTATCTGCTATTGCAGCAGATAGGCGCTGCAATGTAGATTACAGTAACGTTTTTATTTTTAAAAAACGAGCATTTTTGGCCAAGATATGACCATTTTTGTAGTTATGCAAATGAGGCTTGCAAAAGTCCAAGTGGGTGTGTTTAAAAGTAAAAGTCCAAGTGGGCGTGTATTATGTGCGTACATCGGGGCGTTTTTAATACTTTTACTAGCTGGGCGCTCTGATGAGAAGTATCATCCACTTCTCTTCAGAACGCCCAGCTTCTGACAGTGCAGATCTGTGACGTCACTCACAGGTCCTGCATCGTGACGGCCACATCGGCACCAGAGGCTACAGTTGATTCTGCAGCAGCATCAGTGTTTGCAGGTAAGTTGTTCAGAAATGTAGTAGGAATGCGGCCTGTACACAAAAGGATTGTGAAACTCGTTCTACAAGTGACTAGTCACAGTGGGTGCGGGGACGATCATACGGTGAGGGGAAGTGGTTATGATGTGACGTATCATTACAATAACATGTGCAAGGTGCTGGGGTTAAATTGTGTGCAGATGGCGCGGGCGGTGGTTACTGTACTCAATTACATCACTCACTTTGCAAAACAGACATTTCCTAGAAGTGGAATTTATATATTTTTTGCTTTTGTATGTTTCAGCCGTTACTGATTATACCGTAACCTATAGACATAGAAGTATGACGGCATAGCACAATCAAATGTCATTAGTTTGCTTATTAAAATGTTTGCTCTTTTGAAAAAAAGTTGTTGATTTCTTTCATTCCTAATGTATTTACATTTTTCTAATATGGTAAATCATCATCATTGCTATAGATAGATTTAAGCTTCTCCCAGGTATGTTTAAAGAGGCTGTCACCACGTTATAAGTGGCCTATCTTGTACATGATGTGATCGGCGCTGTAATATAGATTACAATACTGTTTTTTATTTAGAAAAACGATCATTTTTGGCGGAGTTATGACCTATTTTAGCTTTATGCTAATGACTTTCTTAATGGACTACTGGGCTTGTTTTACTATATGGCCAAGTGGGCGTTGTGGAGAGAAGTGTATGATGCTGACCAATCAGTGACCAATCAGCGTCATACACTTCTCTCCATTCATTTACACAGCATATAGTCATCTAGCTAGATCACTATGTGCAACCACATATACACACATTAACGTTACTCAAGTGTCCTGACAATGAATCTACATTACCTCCAGCCAGGACGTGATGTCTATTCAGAATGCTGACACTTCGGTAACGTTTGTGTGAGATTTACATCAGGGCAAGCGTAATCTCGTTTTAAATGACAGTTTACAGCGTAATCTCGCGAGATTACGTTTGCCTTGCTGTAAATCTCACACAAACGTTACCGAAGTGTGAATATATACAGGAATATAACTACTATAATACTGCTCCCTATGAACAAGAATATAACTACTATAATACTGCTCCTACAGTGAAGGAAATATGTATTTGATCCCTTGCTGATTTTGTAAGTTTGCCCATTGTCAAAGTCATGAACAGTCTAGAATTTTTAGGCTAGGTTAATTTTACCAGTGAGAGATAGATTATATTAAAAAAAAATAACATAGTCAGAATGATATATATTTATTTGCATTGTGCACAGAGAAATAAGTATTTGATCCCCTACCAACCATTAAGAATTCAGCCTCCTCCAGACCAGTTACACGCTCCAAATCAACTTGGTGCCTGCATTAAAGACAGCTCTTACATGGTCACCTGTATAAAAGACCCCTGTCCACAGACTCAATTAATCAGTCTGACTCTAACCTCTACAACATGGGCAAGACCAAAGAGCTTTCTAAGGATGTCAGGGACAAGATCATAGACCTGCACAAGGCTGGAATGGGCTACAAAACCATAAGGAAGACGCTGGGTGAGAAGGAGACAACTGTTGGTGCAATAGTAAGAAAATGGAAGACATACAAAATGACTGTCAATCGACATCGATCTGGGGCTCCATGCAAAATCTCACCTCGTGGGGTATCCTTGATCCTGAGGAAAGTGAGAGCTCAGCCGAAAACTACACGGGGGGAACTTGTTAATGATCTCAATGCAGCTGGGACCACAGTCACCAAGAAAACCATTGGTAACACATTATGCCGTAATGGATTAAAATCCTGCAGTGCCCGCAAGGTCCCCCTGCTCAAGAAGGCACATGTACAGGCCCGTCTGAAGTTTGCAAATGAACATCTGGATGATTCTGAGAGTGATTGGGAGAAGGTGCTGTGGTCAGATGAGACTAAAATTGAGCTCTTTGGCATTAACTCAACTCGCCGTGTTTGGAGGAAGAGAAATGCTGCCTATGACCCAAAGAACACCGTCCCCACTGTCAAGCATGGAGGTGGAAACATTATGTTTTGGGGGTGTTTCTCTGCTAAGGGCACAGGACTACTTCACCGCATCAATGGGAGAATGGATGGAGCCATGTACCGTCAAATCCTGAGTGACAACCTCCTTCTTTCCACCAGGACATCAAAAATAGCTCGTGGCTGGGTCTTCCAGCACGACAATGACCCAAAACATACAGCCAAGGCAACAAAGGAGTGGCTCAAAAAGAAGCACATTAAGGTCATGGAGTGGCCTAGCCAGTCTCCAGACCTTAATCCCATCGAAAACTTATGGAGGGAGCTGAAGATCCGAGTTGCCAAGCGACAGCCTCGAAATCTTAATGATTTACAGATGATCTGCAAAGAGGAGTGTGCCAAAATTCCATCTAACATGTGTGCAAACCTCATCATCAACTACAAAAAACGTCTGACTGCTGTGCTTGCCAACAAGGGTTTTGCCACCAAGTATTACGTTTAGTATGCCAAAGGGATCAAATACTTATTTCTCTGTGCACAATGCAAATAAATATATATAATTTTGACTATGTGATTTTCTGTTTTTTTTAAAATATAATCTATCTCTCACTGGTAAAATTAACCTAGCCTAAAACTTCTAGACTGTTCATGTCTTTGACAGTGGGCAAACGTACAAAATCAGCAAGGGATCAAATACTTATTTCCTTCACTGTATATACAAGAATATAACTACTATAATACTGCCCCAATATACAAGAATATAACTACTATAATACTACCCCCTATATACAATAATATAACTACTATAATACTGCTCCTATATACAAGAATATAACTACTATAATACTGCTCCCTACATACAAGAATATAATTACTATAATACTGCCCCCTATATACAAGACTATAACTACTATAATACTGCTCCTATATACAGGAATATAACTACTATAATACTGCCTCCTATATACAAGAATATAACTACTATAATACTTCCCCCTACATACAAGAATATAACTACTATAATACTGCCCCTATATACAAGAATATAACTACTATAATACTACGCTCTATATACAAGAATATAACTACTATAATAGTGCCCCTATATACAAGAATATAACTACTATAATACTGCCCCCTATATACAAGAATATAACTACTATAATACTGCTTCCTATATACAAGAATATAACTACTATAATACTGCCCCTATATACAAGAATATAACTACTATAATACTGCCCCCTATATACAAGAATATAACTACTATAATACTGCCTTCTATATACAAGAATATAACTACTATAATACTGCTCATATATACAAGAATATAACTACTATAATACTGCCTCCTATATACAAGAATATAACTACTATAATACTGCTCCTATGTACAAGAATATAACTACTATAATACTGCTCCTGTCTACAAGAATATAACTACTATAATACTGCCCCCTATATACAAGAATATAACTACTATAATTCTGTCCCTATATACAAGAATATAACCACTATAATACTGCTCCCTATATACAAGAATATAACTACTATAATACTGCTCCTATATACAAGAATATAACTACTATAATACTGCTCCTATATACAAGAATATAACTACTATAATACTGCTCCTATATACAAGAATATAACTACTATACTACTGCCACTATATACAAGAATATAACTACTATAATACTGCCCCCTATATACAAGAATATAACTACTATAATACTGCCCCTATATACAAGAATATAACTACTATAGTACTGCCGCCTATATACAAGATTATAACTACTATAATACTGCCCCCTATATACAAGAATATAACTACTATAATACTGCCCCCTATATACAAGAATATAACTACTATAGTACTGATCCTATATACAAGAATATAACTACTATAATACTGCTCCCTATATACAAGAATATTACTACTATAATATTGCCTCCCTATATACAAGAATATAACTACTATAATACTGCCTCCTATATACAAGAATATAACTACTATAATACTGCCACTATATACAAGAATATAACTACTATAATACTGCCCCCTATATACAAGAATATAACTACTATAATACTGCCCCTATATACAAGAATATAACTACTATAATACTGCCCCCTATATACAAGAATATAACTACTATAGTACTGCCGCCTATATACAAGAATATAACTACTATAATACTGCCCCTATATACAAGAATATAACTACTATAATACTGCTTCACTGTATAGTTAGATAGAATCTAATTGTGCTCCCACAATATAAAGAATTTTAATTATAAGGTTCACTGAAATGACAACTGAGTAAAAAGATAACTTTAATAGTAACTAGTTTAAAAACAGGGGTAACACACCACTGTGACATAAGCCCCACCGTGAAAATTTAAAAAATGTATTAAACAAAGAAAACACTGAGTTATTATGATACCTATATCTCTGTGTATAAACGATAATTGTAGGAATCAGCATATACCCAGAGCACAACAGTAGTACAAACCCTATTTGTAGCATAGGTGTCCGACAATTACGGATCTCCTAACGCTGGGTTTCACACAATATATTGTCCCCAATGCACACATTCCTTAAACATTAAACGACCCTACGCGTTTCAGATACTCATCCTCAGGGGTCCGTATCTTGGTAACTCTGGCCTCATCACCAGCGATATTAGTATTCAACAGCGGATATTCCGCTGTGCGTCACGGGAAGATGCACGTATCGATGTCAACGGCATATAGTACTGCTCCTATATACAAGAATATAACTACTATAATACTGCTCCTATATACAAGAATATAACTACTATAATACTGCCCGTATATACAAGAATATAACTACTATAATACTGCCCCCTATATACAAGAATATAACTACTATAATACTGTCACCTATATACAAGAATATAACTACTATAATACTGCCCGCTATATACAAGAATATAACTACTATAATACTGTCCCCCTATATACAAGAATATAATTACTATAATACTGCTCCTATATACAAGAATATAACTGCTATAATACTGCTCCCTATATACAAGAATATAACTGCTATAATACTGTCTCCCTATATACAAGAATATAGCTACTATAATACTGCTCCTATATACAAGAATATAACTACTATAATGCTGCCCCCTATATACAAGAATATAACTACTATAATACCGCCACTATATACAAGAATATAACTACTATAATGCTGCCCCCTATATACAAGAATATAACTACTTTAATACTGCTCCTATATACAAGAATATAACTACTATAATACTGCCACTATATACAAGAATATAACTACTATAGTACTGCCCCCTATATACAAGATTATAACTACTATAATACTGCTCCTATATACAAGAATATAACTACTATAATACTGCCACTATATACAAGAATATAACTACTATAGTACTGCCCCCTATATACAAGATTATAACTACTATAATACTGCCCCCTATATACAAGAATATAACTACTATAATACTGCCCCCTATATACAAGAATATAACTACTATAGTACTGCCCCCTATATACAAGAATATATCTACTATAGTACTGCTCCTATATACAAGAATATATCTACTATAGTACTCTTCCAGTTGTATAACTTGTGATTTATGTTTTTTTCTTTTTTTTTTTTTAGGTGTCTCTCACAACTAGAGATTATCACAAGAAAAAAAAGTAAAAAAATCCAAAACTGGAATAATAATGTGACCACATTATCAAACGACTTTTCCTTCAGTTTTCGTGGTTAGATCCGACAGCTGAGACCCATCTCTATACAGTGTAACACTGGACAGAAGGTAAAACAATGCGGTGTCTATATTACTATGTTATGTACAATTATATTATAATGACTATTGTATATTATATTTGTATTACTAGATAGAGGAGATATATCAAAACTGGTGCAAAGAAAAAGTGGAGGAGTTGCCCATGACTACCAATCAGATTCCATCTCTCATTTTTCAGAGGCCTTTTGGAAAATTTAAAGAGGCTCTGTCACCAGATTTTGCAACCCCTATCTGCTATTGCAGCAGATCGGCGCTGCAATGTAGATTACAGTAACGTTTTTATTTTTAAAAAACGAGCATTTTTGGCCAAGTTATGACCATTTTTGTAGTTATGCAAATGAGGCTTGCAAAAGTCCAAGTGGGTGTGTTTAAAAGTAAAAGTCCAAGTGGGCGTGTATTATGTGCGTACATCGGGGCGTGTTTACTTCTTTTACTAGCTGGGCGTTGTGTATAGAAGTATCATCCACTTCTCTTCAGAACGCCCAGCTTCTGGCAGTGCAGATCTGTGACGTCACTCACAGGTCCTGCATCGTGTCGGACACATCGGCACCAGAGGCTTCAGTTGATTCTGCAGCAGCATCGGCGTTAGCAGGTAAGTCGATGTAGCTACTTACCTGCAAACGCCGATGCTGCTGCAGAATCATCTGTAGCCTCTGGTGCCGATGTGTCCCCGCTCGTCTGACACGATGCAGGACCTGTGAGTGACGACACAGCGTGATCTCTCGAGAACACGCTGTGTCTGCACTGCCAGAAGCTGGGCGTTCTGAAGAGAAGTGGATGATACTTCTCATCAGAGCGCCCAGCTAGTAAAAGTAGTAAACACGCCCCGATGTACGCACATAATACACGCCCACTTGGACTTTTACTTTTAAACACACCCACTTGGACTTTTGCAAGCCTCATTTGCATAACTACAAAAATGGTCATAACTTGGCCAAAAATGCTCGTTTTTTAAAAATAAAAACGTTACTGTAATCTACATTGCAGCGTCGATCTTCTGCAATAGCAGATAGGGGCTGCACAATCTGGTGACAGAGCCTCTTTAAGCAGCAATCTGATTGGATGTCATGGGCAGTTACTCCACTTTTTCTTTGCATTAGTTTTGTTATATCTCCTCCATCGTGTTCTATAACAGTATTCTACCTATTCTACTTTTATTGTTACATAGTACGGTTGAGAAAAGACACATGTCCATCAAGTTCAGCCAAGGGATGGGAAGAGGGAAGGGAAACATTTCTACACAGAGGAGCTGATATTTTTTTGTTCTAGGAAATGATCTTTGCCTTTTTTGCAGCATCTACTGTCCCTGCTGTGACGGCTCCTGCGGTGACTATTCCATAAATTCACCGTTCTCACAGTAAGGCCTCATTTACACGAGCGTAATATATGCGCGTGCGACGCGCGTGCTTTTCACGCGTGTCGTACGCACCTATATTACTCTATGGGGCAGTTTAGACGATGCGTGAATTTTGCGCAGCGTGAGTGCGTTGCGTAAAACTCACGACATGTTCTATAATCGTGCGTTTTTCACGCAACACGCACCCATTGAAGTCAATGGGTGCGTGAAAACAACGCATGCCACACGGACGCTACTGCGTTGCATGCGCGAAAATCACGCAAAAGAGCTGTCAAAAGGATGAATGTAAACAGAAAAGCACCACGTGCTTTTCTGTTTACAAACATCCAAACGGAGTGTCAAATTAGAGATGAGCGCACCGAACTTCACCGGGTTCGGCCGAACTCGTTTTGACCGAACCCGGCAAAAAATGTTCGGGTACGCGACGTCAGGAGACAGTCACTGCCCACGGTGCTGAAAGACTTAAACTGTTTCAGCACCATGGACAGTGACTTTCGATCACCATATACATATACGTGTAAAAAAAACCAGAAGTTCGGACTTACCGATAAGTCCCGGCTCCTTCCTCCAGTCCGACCTCCCGGGATGACAATTCAGGCCAAGTGACAGCTGCAGCCAATCACAGGCCAAGCACAGGCTGCAGCCAATCACAGGCTGCAGCGGTCTCATGGACTGCCGCGTCATCCTGGGAGGTGGGGCCGGATGACAAGAGAGGGACGCGTCACCAAGGCAACGGCCGGGAGACCGGACTGGAGGAAGCAGGCAGTTCATGGTAAGTTTGAACGTCTTTTTTTATTCACAGGTTGGTGTATATTGTGATCGGCATTCACTGTCGAGGGTGCTGAAAGAGTTACTGCCGATCAGTTAGCTCTTTCAGCACCTTGGACAGTGATGGGCGTCGACTAGCCTCATCTCTATGATGGCGGCTGCGCGAAAATCACGCAGCCACGCATCATACACGGATGACACACGGAGCTGTCAAATGCAGCGTTTTTTTGCGCGCGCAAAACGCACACGCTCGTGTAAATCAGGCCTAAAGAAGTCTTGTCGCCTCTACAGGTTGAACCTTTTTTTCTCCAGACGGAGGGAGCGCCCCCTTGTTTTTTGAGAGGGTTTTACATGGAACAGGATTTCACCATATTTTTTGTATGTGCCATTAATATATTTATAAAAGTTAATCATGTCCCCCCTTAGTCGTTTCTTTTCAAGGCTAAATAGGTTTAATAATTTGAATCTTTCCTCATAACTTAGATTCTCCACGCCCCTTATTAGCTTCGTTGCTCTTCTTTGTATTTTTCCTCCTTTTTATGAACTGGAGCCCAGAACTGAACTGCATATTCTAGATGAGGCCTCACTAATGCTTCGTAAAGTGGTAATATTACATCCCTGTCCCGCGAGTCCATGCCTCTTTTAATACACGACAATATCTTGCTGGCCTTAGAAGCAGCTGATTGACATTGTGCTGTTATTTAGTTTATGATCTACAAGTTCACCCAGATCCTTCTCAACAAGTGACTCCCCCAGTGTAGCTCCCCCTAGGACATATGATGCTGCAGATTATTACACCCAGATCCTTCTCAACAAGTGACTCCCCCAGTGTAGCGCCCCCTAGGACATATGATGCTGCAGGTTTTTGCTTCCCAGATGCAGAACTTTACATTTATCCACATTAAACTTAATTTGCCAAGTGGATGCCCAAACACTTAGGCTATGTTCACACAGAGTTTTTTGATCTGCCTGCCTGCACGCCGTTTGCCTAATTTTTCGCCCGCGGCCATTGAGAGTCGCGGGCAAAAAACGCAGCGATATACGCTTTCTCTGACTCCTATTGATGTCAATGGGAGGTCAGAGAGGTAAACGCCCATAGATATGGCATATCGCTTCTTTTTCCCACGAGAGGGTTTTTCCGCTCGTGTGAAAAAAAACGCCTCCACCTCCCATTGAAATCACTGGGAGGCACTTTCGGCCTTTTTTGGCGCGGTTTCCGCACCATAAAACGCGTAAAAAAACTCTGTGTGAACTGGCCCACAGTGTGTTCAAATCGGCTTCCAATTTACCAACATCGTACATAGACTTTACAATACTACATAGTTTGGTGTCATCTGCAAAAAAAGAAATAGTGCTATTAATCCCATCCTCTATATCATTAATAAATAAGTTGAATAATATTGGTCCCAGCACTGAACCCCGGGGTCACCACTTATAACCGGGGACCATTCATAGTAGGAATCATTGACCACAACTCTCTGGATACGGTTCTTGAGCCAATTATCAATACAATTACAAACTCTACTAGGCTTCTGCTCACCTCTTCATAAAAACAAATCAGGTTAGTATGACAACTTCTGTCCTTAGTAAAACCGTGCTGGCTGTCACTTATAATACCTGTCACATAATCCTGTATATAGTCCCTCAATAGACCCTCAAACATTTTCCCCACGATGGATGTTAAGCTTACTGGTCTATAATTACCCGGGGAAGACCTAGAGCCCTTTTTCAAAATAGGCACCACATTCGCCCTGCGCCAGTCCCTTGGCACTATACCAGTCACTAGAGATTCTCTAAATATTATGAAGAGGGGGACAGAAATAATTGAACTAAGCTCTTTAAAGAGGCTCTGTCATCATATTATAAGTGCCCTATCTCCTACATAATCTGATCGGCGCTGTAACGTAGATAACAACAGTGTTTTTTATTTTGAAAAACAATAATTTTTTACCAAGTTATGAGCAATTTTAGATTTATGCTAATTAGTTTCATAATGCCCAACTCGCGAGATCACGCTGTGCTGTCACATACACCCACATCGACTTTACTGAAGTGTCTTGAGAGTGAATAGACATCACCTCCAGCCAGGACGTGATGTCTATTCACACTCCCGACACTTCGGTAAAGTTTGTGTGGAACTTAATCACAGCACTGCGTGATCTTGCGAGATCACGCTGTGCTGTGTGAGTGAGTCCCACACAAACTTTACCGAAGTGTCGGGAGTGTGAATAGACCTGGCTGGAGGTGATGTCTATTCACTCTCAAGACACTTCAGTAAAGTTAATGTGGGTGTATGTGAGAGCACAGCGTGATCTCGCAAGATAACGCTGTGCAGTGAATACATATGGACATGAATGGAGAAAAGTGTATGACGCTGATTGGCCAGCATCATACACTTCTCCTTACAACGCCCACTTGGTCAAAAGTTAAAAAGCGCCCAGTTGGGCATTAAGAAACTAATTAGCATAAATCTAAAATTGTTCATAACTTACTCAAAAATGATTGTTTTTCAAAATAAAATAGACTGTTGTTACTCTTAGGGTATGTGCACACACACTAATTATGTCCGTAATTGACGGACGTATTTCGGCCGCAAGTACCGGACCGAACACGGTGCAGGGAGCCGGGCTCCTAGCATCATACTTATGTACGATGCTAGGAGTCCCTGCCTCGCTGCAGGACAACTGTCCCGTACTGTAATCATGTTTTCAGTACGTGACAGTGGTCCTGCAGCGAGGCAGGGACTCCTAGCATCGTACATAAGTATGATGCTAGGAGCCCGGCTCCCTGCACCGTGTTCGGTCCGGGACTTGCGGCCGAAATACGTCCGTCAATTACGGACGTAATTAGTGTGTGTGCACATACCCTAAGATAGTTGAGAAGAAAATTCATTTCCTTGTTGTATTTGGACTTTAGCCTTTGGCAAAGTTTCACAGCTCCGGTCTTTACGGGAACAGGTTGGTTAAGGGGGAGGCGCGAGACTGTTACCTAGTAACCTATTTCTGAAATCTATTTTTAGAAACTTCTAGACTATTTTACGTTCGTTTTTACGTCACAGTCAAAATTTGTGTTTTTTTTGCCAGGTTTCATGGCAAAACCGCTCCATTTTGTTGTGATTCTAGCAAAATTGCAGCAAAGCGGCACGGTCTTGCCACGTTTTGCGGCAAAAAACACATTTAGATCGTGACGTGTGAACTAGGTCTTATTGAAACCGCAATAATGTGTCAGACCATGTAACTACTTTATAAGCAGGTAATTCTGCCCAGAATGAGGCGACAGTCCCTACTGGTACTTGTGTTTTAATTCTTCATCATTTTCAAAATCTCTGCTTGCTGTAAGTGATGGGGACATTCTAGTTTTCATCCAGAGGCTGTACAGACATAATACGGCTCACAGCTGTGGGTTTGTTACTATTACATCCAGACCAGACAATCTTGGACTTCGGCCTCTGAATGCAAACAAGAATGTTTCCAGTAACTTCTTATGAGACGGTGCACTTTTTAAGCAGGAACCTCTCTAAGGAGTTATCTGGGATTTTAAAGTTGATGGCCTATACTTAGAACAGGTCATCAATATTAGATCGGTGGGGGCTGACATCGGCACCCACAGATCAGCTGTTTGAAGGGGTCACGGTGCACGTACAAGCGCTGCAGCCTTTTCTTTGTTGACAGCTTTCTTTCCTGTTTGCACACGGTGTTCCATTCATAGCGGCTGTGAGAGGTATTGCAGTGCTGTTTCATTCACTTGGTGGTGCTGTGGTGGTGCGGCAGCGCTGTGTGATGGAAAGAAGCCGTGTTCGCATGACAGATACTATGTGACAAGATATGGATCGCTGCCAAGTATCACTACAGAGTGAAAAGTAGAGTTCACACTAGTGCCATGGCTTATCTTCATAACGGAGCCGCGACCGCTGTGAGGAACTTTAAAGATGTCCGTCGTGCTTCTGGTATTTTTGACAGCTAGAATAGCGCTGTAGACTGTCCTATTCTTGCCATTAAAAATACTGGAAAGTCTGATGGAAGCTCCTACTGCAGGTGAGTAGTGAGAACATACGGGCAGAAGAAGGGCCCCAGCCCGCAGAATTCTGCAAACTGTTAGGGTATTTCGAGACATATCGATCATGTCGCGATTTATTGCAGCGACTATTGCAAAATCGCAGCAAAACGCTGTGGTTTTTCCAAAACTGAGACATAAATATTCACTCAGTCACATGTCCCATCATCCAGAGTGCCAGCCATCGCCTCTCATGCAGTGTCGGCCACATTCCCCTGTATACAGTGTCTGACACATGCCCCATATACAGTGTCTGACACATGCCACATCAGTATCAGCCACATTCCCCCATATGTACCAACCCTATGCCACATAACTGCCTACCTGCCCCTCATTAGTGTCTGCCTTATGCCCCTATACCAGTCATATTCTGATCGCATTTAGAGGAAGGGCGAGGAACTGCAGGCGGTGACACTTGGTAAAAGGAAGATTTAAAGGACTCGGCCTGGCTCTGTTGTTCTTTTAGTGGGCAAGTTTGGCCAACAGCATCCCTTGCTTTTGGCTTATTGAGGAGGAGGGCGGGTAATTACAAGGGTCCACATTGTGCGTTTCATTGTTACGTTTTTGAATTGCTGGAAAGAAAAACGCGTTTTAAATACCTGTGTGTTTTTACAAAGCATTTTAGCTGTAATCTGTTTATGCCATTTTACTGGTCAAAGGATTGGGCGAAAACACCTTGTACAATGCATGGCTACTTAAAAAAACACGTGATTTTACAAAAACGTATGCATTTTTTACGATACGTTTTTTCTCCCGTCATTTGAAAAATGCAACAAAAGCGCAGCAAAAAGGCACGATGTGATCCCGCTACGTCTGACTACACCCTGATACGTTCACACGCCGTAATTTGAAAGATGGGGAAAAAACGTAACACACGTCTAAAACGCACACTGTTTCTTAAGCTGTTTTTCAGCTAACGATGCGTATTCCTATTAAAGTTAATGGGAAGCCAAATTCTTTATTTTTTTTTATATATGAATTTTATTTTTCCATGAAAAGAAAATATTGTATTACAAATAAGTCACAAATTATACATTATTCCAGCCAAATGCAAGCGTTTTTTTTTAATGAGTATTTTGGCGCGTCAAAGTAGACGTAAAAATTAGATCATGAGTACAAGGCCTTTGGAGGCGTCTTCCAGCAGGTTCAGAGAAAAAGTGACTAATGCCATCTGTATGCAGACTTGCGGAGGACTTTTGAATTGGGTGTGTCCTCCTCAGAGTAGACAGTTGTGAGCGGATCTCGCCAGTTTTGACGTAGTTCACTAGAAATGTGATGTGTACGGGGGCACAGCCGTACATCCCCCAATAATTCCAGAATCATTCCATTATATAATAACATCCCACATAATGATAGTCAGAATAGGGTTAATTACTGAGACTGACCCTTCACAACCAATCAGAGCTCGCCTTATATTTCTTAATCTGCTCTGGAAAATTACAAGCTGCACTGTGATTGGTTGCTATGGGCAGTTTCAAAAGATGAGGCAAAATGTGTGGCAAATTGATCAAAATGTGGCAAAAAAAAACACCTCCTATACACCAATACTCCATGCCAAAAAATGGCGCAAGTATTTAGTGCATTTTATTGCTCTTAGCCGCTCCCCTTTTTCCGGACACTATCACAACTGGCGCACGACGTGGACTCCACTGTTTTGGTGAAATTTGCAACTGAATTTTGCCGCGTTTTGCTAAGTAAATCCCTTCGGCGCCGTCTGTGTATGTGCAGTTGCATGTGGTGCACCGTGTCACAGGCGCCATTGTGTGACCGCTGCTTTATAGCGACTTATCTCCATCTTAAATCGCAAAAATCCCGTTAATAACTAACTGTAATTAACTAGCCGCAGCTCTCGGTGTCCTTTCATGTCATGTGTTTATTTTGGTAGCTCGAATTATAACGGGACCTGGAAATCCCTTTTCTGCGCTCAACTAAACGATTGCATCAGCCCGTGCCAAGAAAAGTAGAGGAGCTGCCCATAGCGACCAATCAGGTTACAGCTTTCATTTTTCAGAGGCCCTTGAGAAAATAGAAGCAGCGACCTGATTGGTTGCAGTGGACAGCTCCCTTACTTTTCCCTTTGCATCACTTTTGATAAATCCTCTTCCCAATTTCCGCCACTGAGATTTCACCATTGCACTCCCCTCCCCCACCCCACAATTTAGATGATCAGATTATAATAACACATGAAAGCGAAATAATAAACCAAATCAAAACATCAAGCAACACCAATATTACAACATGGATATCCGGTCATTACATCAGTTGTATTTACTTAATGGTCACATTACTGAACACGTGTATAGCGAGAGAATTATTTTAATATTAACGTGCGATCGTCACGAAATTAAGCAAAGGGAGTGACAACAGACGACAGATACAAAGATAATAAAATGTGAACGTTTTAAGGAGTCCTCATTCAGGTCAGCGACTATTAAAGATGCGTCATGTAATAACATTGTCGGCAATTGCTCCATGTCAATGGTCAAACATTCAGATCAATATTCAGATCAATATTCAGACATGAACCTGACCGATCACTCGGGGTTGTACAGGATCAGAAAAACATGGCTGCTTCTTTACGAAACAGCCCAATACCTGTCCATGGTCTGTGCCGGACATTGCAGCTCAGATCCATGAATGTGAGTCAAGCTCAGATTTAATACCCCATCCCCCACCCGTAAAAGAACATACACAGATTGATAATTCAGCGAGGCTGATCACATAATGCCGATCATTAGCGGTTGTTAATAATATGGTTATAATTAATATCTATGGTGAAAGGTAATATCATCTTATTCTGCAGCCGCCTGGGATAGGGCGAAATAACAGGTGAAACCACCAATTAAAGAAGCAGTAACGGCGACATACCCACAGGCTGTGTTAAAATCAGATGATTTTTGGAGTCGGATTTCTATTACGTTTGCTTTATACTTGGAGATCATTAAAAAAAACCAAATAATCCGACCGAATGTATCTTTTATATATCGTCGCCGCATAACAAATTGCAAGTTAGAAACACCTTATTACCAGACATGATCAAACGATCGCCAGCCGAGAAAAAAATCTTTTTCTTTCAACAACTTTATCGGTCGCTTTCACCATTTTTCACTCCTTGGTCAAAAAGGAAAGCCGCAGTGTTTAAACGCAGCCTGGCATTATTGTGACCAGAGTAACGCACTGGCGGATGAGTCGTCTCCTTCACTACATGGAGCAATTCCAGCTCCAGATATTTCCTGCACCATTTCCTAAACTTTGCGCCAGCGTAAATTTCTTTGCACGCCTTTCTAATGATCCAGCTCTCCATATAATGCTGGGTAAAGCAGAGTACTTACCTGCAGTATCACGGCCAGCAGGAACCAAGTATATAACATTGTAAAAAGTTTTAAAGTTATAAAACTTAATTAAAAGAGTCGATAAGTCAAGGTGAGTGATCAGAGCGTGATCCGATCCACTGCCGATAGGTTGTAAGTGGTTTATCCGGATCTTTGCTGGTGTTGCTTCTTTCAAGTGCTAAAAAGTATTAATGCTGAAAAAATTCAGGGACGGCAGCTCATGTGATAGTGGGAGGAGGAGGAAATTCAATCATACGACTTGTGCAGTATGTACACACCCTCCTGCCTGCACAGCAACGTGCAGGGTGATCTGTATGACGTACCCGTCAGTAACATTTATAAGGGCGAGAAATTACACAGGTTTGCAAAAAAGAAAAACTCTGGAATCCAGATTCTACGCTTTAGCAGTCCCTGTCTGTGACGTGGATGGGACATGCTAAAAAAAAGGAAGGCTGGAATTGGTCCCAACCCCCTTAGTAGGTCGTTTTATATGCAAATACGGTCAGTAAAATGACATGTCCTGAGGTTTAGCGGCCGCCACGTGTATCCGTGAACATGGCGGTCGCGTGCATGGGGCCATAGAAATGAATGGGTCTGTGGGCGATGCATTAAATTGCCAATAGCACACGGACATAAAACCGCAATCGCGTGCATGAGGCCTTCGTGCGGGTCACAGATGCCCCCATAAAGTGCCTGCCGGATACACTACATGGACAAAAGTATTGGGACACGCCTCTAAATTATTGAATTTAGGTTTTTCATTCAGTCCCATTGCCACCGGTGTATGAAATCAGCAGCTCGCCATGCAGTCACCTTTATAAACATTTGTGATAGAATGGGTCGTTGTAAACAGGTCACTGAATTGCAGCGTGGTCCTGTAACAAGTCAGTTCCTGAAATTTCTTCCATCCTAGATTTTCACCAAACACTGTGAGTGATATTATTGTAAAGTGGAAGTGTTTAGGAACCGCAGCAGCTCAGCCACAAAGTGGAAACCACGTAAAGTTACAGAGCTGGGGCGCCGAGTGCTGGGGAGCATAGTGCAGAAAAGTAGCCAACACTCTGCTGACTCAATAACTGTAGAGTATAGACCCCCTTCGATATTACCATCCGCACAAAACTGTGCCGGAAGCTTCATGGCATGGGGGCCAAGCAGCTGCATGCCAGCCTTACATCACCAAGCACAATGCCAAGCGTCTGATGGAGTGCTGTAAAGCCGCCGCCACCGGACTCTGGAGCAAAGCAAACATGTTCTGTGGGTGAGTTTGGGGTGGAAGACCTTGACTGGCTGCACAGATCCCTGACCTCAACCCCATCCAGCACCGTTAGGATGAACTAGAACGAAGATTGTGACACCCCCCTAACATCAGTGTCTGTCCTCACAAATGTTCTTCTGGATGAATTGGCAAAAGTTTCCACAGACACCCCAAAATCTTGTAGAAAGCCCCCAGAAGAGTGGACTCTGTTCTAGCTGTAAAGGGGGACGAACTCTGTATTAATGCCTATGGATTTAGAATGAGAGGTCATAAAAGCTCCTGTAGGTGTAATGTGTAGGTGTCCCAATACTTTTGTCCATATAGTGTATGTACCGTACAGTGTCTGCCACAGATAGCCCATAAAGACCAAAGAAATGGGGTAAATCATTACACTTGTAGAGTCCGGATCAGCCTTATCGATGGCACAGCTATGGGCACCTTGACACGTGAAATAACACGGTGGATCTCATGAACTCCCAATCAAACCTGAAAGTAACTGCATAGGTAAAGTGAGGATAACCCACTATGGGTAAGGTCACACGTAGCGAATATGCTGCAGAATTTCCATCTGGATTTGCGGGCGAGAAATCCGCAGCGTATTACAGTAGCAGCAAAGTGGATGAGATTATAACAAATATCATCCACACGTTGTGGAACTATTCGGCACATGATACATGCGTACATTGATTTATATACAATTTATTTTGTGGAATCGCTTGAACTCGGTGGGGAAGTCAAATGCCGCAATAAATGGCAATTTTAGCGGAATTTGCTGTGATTACGCCGCCAGTTGGCAGCAAATTTACATGAAATAAATTAGATATTTCCAAAGTTTGGAGAAAAAAAAAAGACTTTACTCCCTTCTCCTGGCACTTCCATGGCAATGTGTCGCTGCTTCTACGGGTAGTCTGTGTACAGGCGGCAGCCCCCAGTAATGACGGTTCGTCACATGTGATCGCTGCAGCCAATCACAGGCTGCAGGGTTCACATGTGATGAAATGTCATTACATGTGGCCATCTGTACACAGGGACACATTTCCATGGGTGCGCCAAGAAAGGTTTGTAAAGTCTTTTTTTTTTTTTTTTTTCGGCCTTCTGATTTCCACAGCGGAAAATCATCTAGAATCTAACGCACCAAACATAGCACGATTTGCTGCGTATATTTTCGCGCATTTTCCTGCGTTTTCTGGGTCAGATACTCTGCAGAATTTTCCGCAGCGTATCTGACCCGTGTGAACTTACCCTATAGTGGAAAGTGTGTGGGTGGAGTTACTGTGTAACTTTTTGTTGCCATGGTACTTGGCTACATTGTATCTCAGGTCTTGGCATTCTTGAAGACCGGAATTGGTTTTCGTTGAGCGGTCACCATTATCCTCCATATAACCAAAGCGATCGGCTCAGTTGATTTTTTTGAGGGTACCATGTGTCCTCATCCATCGTATATAAGGTGCCACGTATGCTGCCACATGCTCCTGTTCAGCCAAGCTGGCAGCGGGTGTGTTTCTAGTGGTGTCCTGGCTGCTAAAGGGCAAATGTAGTATTACATGGCAGCCATTCAAATGAATGGGTGATCGTGTCATACATAGTCACGCCGAGTCCGCCACAAGAGAAGAATTGTCCATTTGAGGCAACTCCTTCATGATATCATTATTGCTATTTTCTGCCTGGCTGCTCCATCCATTGAAATGAGTGGAAACCCTAAAAGAAGCCATTGCCGTTCCTAGATTGTATTGCTCATGTGGACTGTCATGTCGGTCCCTTTGAGAACCAATCCAAGTAGGCACTCGAACATAACTATGGGACTACCATACACATAAATGATGTACATGGAGAAGAACGGATGGAGCAGGGAAGTGTTTTATCTACAAGTATGTATTTTTGGTCTACTGGCCTCCTTCAATAAATGGAGTAAAACGTGATCCAAAAGTCGCATGTACCCCAAAAATTTATTTTGTAAAAGTAAGAAATAAAACTGTAAAATTTGGTATTGACGTTACCTAACTGACCTGCAGAATAAAGTTTAAATCATCATTTTAACCGCACCGTGAATGCCCTTAAAATGACAACCCCAAAAAATTTCCGAAATGCTTTTTTTTTTTTTAAATATTTTTTTTATATATTTTTTTTAAAGATTCTTAGTACATTATATGGTACTTTATATGGAAAGCACTCCAATTACAGCGGTTTAACCCCTTAGATGCCGCGGTCAATCGCGACCATGGCATCTAAGGTGTTTTACAGAGGGAGTGTGCTTCTTCTTTCACCCCGTCGGCACACCCACGACGCGATTGCGGGATGCCGATGGGTTACCATGGCAGCCGGGGGCCTAATAAAGGCCCCCAGGTCTGCCATCAGTAACTGCCTCTGGCATGGCCTAATATATTGCCTGTCCGTTTTACATTGACAGGCAATAATGCTTTGGTATACTAAATATCTGCGATCAGAAGATCGTATTGTAAAGTTCCCCAGTGGGACAAAAAAAAAAAGAAAAACAGTAAATAAAATTTATCGTAAAAATAAAACCTCTTCTTTTTTTTTTCCAGAAAAAGTGATTTTTATTTAGTAAAAGTATAAAAAAAAGACACATCTATGGTATCGCCGACTCAAACTATAAAGTTAACACATTAATTAAACTGCCAGGTGTACGGCATACAAAAAACTATGGCAAAATCCTTTTTTTTTTTCCCATGTACCCCAAAATAGTAGCAATTAAAACTACACCTTGTCCCACCAATAATCAAGCCCACATATGGCTACATTGACTGAAAAATAAATAAGGCTTTATTCAGACGAACGGGAATTACGTACGTGCAACGCGCGTGATTTTCCCGCGCGTCGCACGGACCTGTATTAGTCTATGGGGCCGTGCGGACATGTGTGTGATTTTTACTCAGCGTGAGGGGGGATTCACCCGAGCGTGATTTTCGTGCGTGCAGGCCGCGTATTTTTCGCGCGCCACGCACAGCCCTATAGAAGTCAATGGGGCAGTTCAAACAGTGCGTGATTTGTGCGCAGCGTTTGTTCGCTGCGTACAAAACGCGACAGGTTCAATATCTCCGCGTATTTCACGCATCACGCACCCATTGAAGTCAATGGGTGCGTGACAACCACGCAGGTCGCACGGAAGCACTTCCGTGCGAACCGACTGAAACAGCGCACCAGCTGTCAAAAGGATGAATGTAAACAGAAAAGCACCACGTGCTTTTCTGTTTCCAAACATCCAAATGGAGTGTCTTTGAGATGAGCGAACCCGGACAATCGAACCGAACTTCACCGGGTTCGGCCGAACTCGGCAAAAAAATGTCCGGTACGCGACGTCAGGAGATAGTCACTGTCCAGGGTGCTGAAAGAGTTAAACTGTTTCAGCACCATGGACAGTGACTACCGATCCCAATAAACATGAACCTGTAAAAAAAAAACGAAGTTCTGACTTACCGATAACTCCCGGCTTCTTCCTCCAGTCTGACCTCCCGGGATGACAATTCAGTCCAAGTGACAGCTCCAGCCAATCACAGGCCAAGCACAGGCTGCAGCGGTCACATGGACTGCCGCGTCATCCAGGGAGGTGGGGCCCGATGTCAAGAGAGGCGCGTCACCAAGGACGCGTCCCCAAGGCAACGGCCGGGAGGGAAGTTCTCGGTAAGTACGAACTTTTTCCTTTTTTTTAACAGGTTTCTCGATATTGTGTTCGGCATTCACTGTCGAGGGTGCTGAAAGAGTTACTGCCGATCAGTTAGCTCTTTCAGCACCTTGGACAGTGACGGCTGTCGACTAGCCTCATCTCTATGATGGCGGCTGCGCGAAAATCACGCAGCCGCGCATCATACACAGATGACACACGCAGCTGTCAAATGTTTTTTGCGCGCGCAAAACGCTGCGTTGTTTGCGCGCGCAAAAACGCAACGTTCGTCTGAATCTGCCGAGTCCGCTGAAAAAAAGTCACGACATGTCCATTCTTTGGGCGTTTTGCGCAAATCACGCACCCATTGAAGTCAATGGGTGCGTGAAAACCACGCATGCCGCACGGAAGCACTTCCGTGCGAACTGCGTGATTCGCGCAACAGCTGTCAAAAGGATCATTGAAAACAGAAAAGCACCACGTGCTTTTCTGTTTACAAACATCCAAATGGAGTGTCATAATGATGGCGGCTGCGCCATACGCTGCTGCCACACGGAGCTGTTAAGTTGCGTTTGCGCAGGCAAAACGCCACATTTATGCGTGCGCAAAAACGCCCCGCTCGTGTGAATCCAGCCTAACTTACGGCTCTTAAAATGCGGCGATGCAAAAACTATTTTTTTTTTTTGTGTTTCAATAATTTTTATTGAAGGTTTTCAAGAAAAGGTAAACTGTATATCAAACAATGCAAGTAGCAGCCAGGGGCAATACCCATAAATCGAACCATGACAGACAAATATTGCCACATTTAAAAGAAAAAAAGGGAGGGAGAGAAAGAGGGGGAAAGGTAGGAGAATGAGGGTCGATTATCTTCTAGGCAAAATGAACCTAAGAGATCGTCCCGAGGTATCTGAGCCATGGCTGCCAATCTTGAAGGAAGAGTTCCTCCTTATCTGAGACCATACAGTGTAATCGATCATTCACCATAATCCAATTCAATTTAGTCCCCTAGAATTATTCAAACATAAATTCTCAAATACTGAAGTACTTTGCAGAACCGAAGGAGGTTTAAATGAGGACATAACATGGTGAATCTGGTGAAAGCAAAATATCTCCGACATGTGGTGGATGGACTGGTAAAAATGACAGGGCTTAACGCCTAGTCTATCACAAAAGTGCCCAATTCTGTAAATTTTAAATTTAAAAATTTATCCAGCTGCCTGTTCGATAGAAATCCAACGTGTTTGGTTGCTGCTACTGTGGAGTGAGACCAAGGGTGTCAAGCGAGCAGCATAGTAGTATTTAGTGAGGTTCGGTAAACCCAAGCCCCCCGATACTTTAGGAGCATATAGAGTACTTTGTGGAACTCTACATCGTTTAGGACCCCAAACGAAGGACAATATAAGACTTTGAAGGTTTTTTTTTTAGATAGGGGGCAGGGAGATCTATTGGTAAAGTGCGGAAGAAGCATGAGATACTGGGACGAACCTTCATCTTAATAGCTGCTATCCGACGAAACCAGGAAAGAGGCGTAGAAGCCCAGGTCTGTTTTCAATTTTTGCTTTAGAGGGAGGAAATTTGTGCGAAAAAGGGTGGAATAGCAAAGAGTGAGGTGAACCCCCAGATAGGAGATTCTGCCTACCCTCCATCTCGGCTCAAAGTTCAATTGTATCAACTTGGCCATAGAATGTGGAACGTTGGTGTTCAAGACCTCAGACTTTCCATGGTTGACTTTCAATCCTGAGATTTGGGAAAATGTGTCTAGTACGTGATCAAATAGTTTTTTTTAAAAGGGTTTTTAGTCTGCAAATATAGTAAAACATAAAAAAAACTATACGTATTTGGTATTCCCGTAATCGTACCGACCCATAGAATAAAGATAACATGTTATTTATGCCGCATAGTGAGCGGCGTAAATATAAAAGACAAAAACGATCCTGCATTAGCTGTGGTTTTATGTTTTTATTCCCTTCCAAAAGAAAGTTAATGAAAGTTAATCAATATATTATATGAACCACAAAATGGTAAAAATTAAAAAATACAACTCGTTCCGTAAAAATCAAGCCCTCATACGGCTCTGTCGATGGAAAAATAAAAACGTTATGACTCTTAGGCCGGATTCACACGAGCGCGTGCGTTTTGCGCGCGCAAAAGGCACTTAACAGCTCCGTGTGTCATCACCATATGATGCGCGGCTGCGTGAAGCTCACGGACAGTCTGTACGGCCCCGTAGACTAACATAGGTCCGTGCGAGGTGCGTGAAAATCACACGCGTTGCACGGACGTATTATACGTTCGTCTAAATAAGCCCTTAGAAATGCGACGGTGAAAAAATGAAAAATAGTGCTTGGTTATTAATGAAAAAAAAGGCCTGGTTGTTAAGGGGTTAAGGGTTGGAGGGTGTAGTTAAAGGGATTCTTTACATTTTTACGTTTTTTTCCTTTGTAGACTTGGAAAGGGCTTATTCAGACAAATGTTGACATTTTTCGTGTGACGGACTTTTTTGGGTTTTTTTTAACGGCCCTCACACAGCCGCATGTCTTTCTATGGGGCTGTTCACATGGCCGTTGTTTTAACGGCCTGTGAAAAAATAGGACAAGTCCTATTTTTGTCAGTTTTCACGGATCCCGCAATAGACTCTGAGGTATCAGTGAAAACGGCTGATTTGACCCGCGTTCGTCTGAATAATGACTTTTGTTGTTTTTTTTGCAGGAAACATTCATATCATCTGACAACAATGCAGTAAAACCAGGAAAGTCTCTGTCATAGAATACATGTATAGATATCAGCGCTGCCCGATTTCCACAGAGAGAAAATACATTTATTTTAAATAGTCATAAAGAGGGAAATGTCTTAACCCCTTAGTGACCCGCCTATTAAACCTTAATGACCGAGCTATTTTTTACGTTTTTCCATCGTCGCATTCCAAGATCTATAACTTTTTTTTTTTTGCGTCGACATAGCTGTATGAGGACTAGTTTTTTGCGGGACGACTTCTAGTTTTTATTGGTACCATTTTGGAATACATGCGACTTTTTTTTAACAGAAAACCGCAATTTTGGCATTGGTTTTTATTTTATTTTTTACGGCGTTCACCGTGCTGGTTAAATAACGTAATCGCTTTATAGGTGGGGTCGTTACGGACGTGGCGATACAAATATGTGTAATGTTTTAATTTTTTTTTCATATTAAAGTATTTTATAAGGGAAAAGTTATTTTTTTTATTTGTGATTTTTATTTATTTATTATTAACTTTATTCAACTTTTTGATAACTTTATTTTTAGTCCCACTAGGGGACTTCACTGTGTTCTTGTGATCGCTTTTATAATACTTCTGTATTGCAGCGTATTATTGCCTGTCAGTGTAAGGGTATGTTCACACGGCCTATTTACGGACGTAATTCGGGCGTTTTGGCCCCGAATTACGTCTGAAAATAGCGCCTCAATAGCGCTGACAAACATCTGCCCATTGAAAGCAATGGGCAGACGTTTGTCTGTTCACACGAGGCGTATATTTACGCGCCGCTGTCAAATGACGGCGCGTAACTAGACGCCCGCGTCAAAGAAGTGACCTGTCACTTCTTTGGCCGTAATTGGAGCCGCTATTCATTGACTCCAATGAATAGCAGCGCTAATTACGGCCGTAATTGACGCGGCGTTCAAGCGCCTGCACATGCCGGTACGGCTGAAATTACGGGGATGTTTTCAGGCTGAAACATCCCCGTAATTTCAGCCGTTACGGACCCCCGCCGTGTGAACATACCCTAAAACTGACAGGCAGCTGTTAGGTAATGCCTCAGGCATGGCTTAGCAGGCATCCACTACAGGCAGACCTGGGGGGCCTTTGTTAGGCCCCCGGCTGCCATAGAAGCCATTGGCACCCTGCGATTGCAATTGCATGGTGCCGGTGGGGTGAGAGAGAGAGCGCCCTCCCTCCAAAACCACTTGGATGTGGCGCTCGCTATTGAGCGCCGCATCTAAGGGGTTAAACGGGTGAGATCGATGTTGAAATCGATCCCGTCCGTTACTGTAGGTGTCCGGCTGTCTTAAGACTGCCCGAAACTCGCTTTAGCCGGCACAGGACACCCGTGCCGGGCTTATGTCACAGCGCCGTGAAAAGGCGGCGCTCTGGCATAAGTACCCTTAACGGCCGCTGTGTATTGGCGGTCGTTAAATGGTATAATTTAGGAGCAGCATATCCTTATCAGGTCCCATTCGCTTTACGTTTTGCCTTACATTAAGCATATACACCAGGTAAAGCCCCCGACATATATACGTTAAACAGAGGCTGTGACGGATACCTAGAAGTGGCATCTGTAACCTGTAGACCATTATGGCACCTGTATAATGTATACATCATAGAAAACTCATGACTAGACGTTTAACGGACGCCTGTAACCGATGCCATACAGTGGCATGTCACCTATAAGCTCCCATGTTAAAAATCATGTATATCGCACAGTATGCGGGTTGTATGGAATAACCTAGTCTACGAGCATTGTCTGCCTTCTGGCTTATAGGAGGGGTCCCAATTCAGGGACTCCTTTCATGACGTCCATATGTCCTAATAGGCTATATGGACGGGTTGCATTGAGACAAAAAGGTTAGAAAAACCACGTTATGATATTTGTGGCCTCTGCTGGGGCGCCGCCGTGTGACCTGAATCAGTGTGGGACTGATGTGACTTACGGTACTCCGGGGGGTTACGTCATATATAAAAATGAAAGTGCAGCCCAAGTGCAGCACAACGTCACCATGTGACTCGGCCGCAGCCCCCTCCCCTCCCCCACTTGGGCATGTGACTTTTGTTTCAAACAGGAAACGTTTCAGCTTGTAGATCAGTGGTCGGCAACTTGTGGTTCTCCTGCTGTCGTGAAACTACAACTCCCAGCATGACATTACTAAAGCAGTAAAGACGCATTTATGACTAACAATAGTAATAGCAGGGAAAAAGGAAAAGGGAGGAAACCTCCAGCTCACCAGCTTCACACTCCTGTGTTGAGTATCGCCCGGATCAGCCGCCACGGCTCGCGGCAAGACACAATAGCAACGAAGAGAAAGGATCCAGCGATGTATAGTGTAGATAAGGGAAAACTGAGTTCCCACTTTATTGAAAAATAATCCACGAACAGTGACACAAAGTAACGGAAACACCAGGAGGGTAACAAGGTGGTAGAATGGCAAAGAATGAAGCCTACGCGTTTCAAGCACTGGCTGTGCTCTTAGTCATGGCTCAGACGAATCGCTGGATCCTTTCTCTTCGTTGCATTTATGACTAGTTGTGCCCAGGCGGTGACCCTGTAATGTTATTGCTGCAATAATGTTGGTATGAGATCATTTTCTGTTTATAGAACTGCAAAAAAAGAAACTATAAGGCTATGTTCACACAGGGCGAATATGCTGCGTAAAAGCACACAGCGTATCTGCCCTGGTCGCCGCAGGGAATTCCGACCGAAAACTGCATTTTGTTTGTGCATTTTTTTTACATGAAACAAAATAGCACAAAAAAACCTAAACACCGTTTTCAGCTTGTGCTGTGTACGAGGGGGCAGGGTAAGGCGTCATCACATTATCATAAGGGGGCGGGATTACAATGAACCGTTAAACCTCTGTTAGGCCCTGTTCACACTTGAGTTTTTACCGCGGCAAAAACAGACGAAGTTGTCTCCTGTTGATTCCAATGGGAGGTGGAGGCGTTTTTTTCCCGCGAGCAAAAAAAAACACGCTCGTGGAAAAAAGAGGCGACATTCCCGATCTTGAGGCGTTTTCCACCTCAAAAACCCCATTGAAATCAATGAGAACAGAAATAAAAAAATTTGCTCGCGGTTATTCCCTCTGTCTGTGGAAGAAATAGGAAAAAAAAGCCTAAAAAAACGCGCCAAAACACTGCATTAAAAATCGCTTAAAAAAACGCGTGTGGTGCAAAGCCACTTAAAAAAAAACGGAGCTGATTTTTCCAGGCAGAATTTTCTGCCTGCAAAAAACTCTGTGTGAACTGGGCCTTATTCATGTGGAGGCAGATATCACAGGATCCACCACTGACAAAAGATGATGGGGACAGTTCACCTCCTCCTCCCTCTCACTGCACAGCGACCTCTGCACATGTCACAGAGCATGCCCACTACACTCTTCCACAAAATCGGTCATTCTCCAACCAAGGTGGTTACTCCCAATACGTTATTTTGTGGATAATTCAGGAAAAAGTGATTTAGGAATGAAATGTAACTGGAGATGTGATAGCGGGCGGCCTCACCCCGTGGCACTTCAGTGTAGTGGTTTACACTACAGATGTGGATACAATATAATTACACTTCTCAGCTGTCAATGGGATCAGATTACAAACGTTACACGGTTTATATACACAACATACGATTTCCTCCTCGGGAGCGCGTGTTTACATGACATCGTCTTACAGAGTAAATATAATAGTAATTGGGTTCTTGCACTAGAAGAATGGGCATGAGTACACTAGAAAATTAATAAGAGGGTCGGGTTACATAAAGAGGTTACCCCTCAAACGTCCGATTTTACGGAAAGCCCGGTACCCACCTATCGCTAAAACGAAGCGGCAGGAGCTCTCAGGTGAGCGCTGGGCCTCTTAGTTTCTGATTGGCTGTTTTCGGGAAAAGCCGAGCAGTTGGTGTACGGACTCATAGACTTTCTATTGAGTCCGTACACCGTTCCCTCGGCTTTCTGAAAAGAGCCAATCAGAAAGCAAGCAGCTCAGTGCTCACCCGAGAGCTCCTGCCGCTTCGTTTTAGCGATCGGTGGGGGTCTCCGTGCTCGGACAATCACTGATCAAAATTTCTGACACGTTACTATGATATGTCAGAAGTTTTCTGAAAGTTTAGTTACCCTTTAATATGGCCTTTTTTCATTGTTTTTGGCCTATGATTCTTCCGTTCGGTATGCTGGAATCACTCTCTACACTTGGCGGTCCTTAAAAGGGTTATGCGGGACCGAAAAGTATTATACATTCCAGTCCCCTGTCGCGCTGATTATGAGATTTTAATAGATTTTTATAGCACTGGCGGGGGACCCGAATGTATATTAGTGAGTGCACTCGCATACCGCAGTGAGTAAACAGCTAATACTTTTCGGTCCCCACATAACCCCTTTAAGAGCGGAACGCGTCACCGCCATTTTAGAGTTAGAAACTACAATTCCCACAATGCTCTTGGCTCCGTGTATTCCCCTGTGCGTCCTTGGTGTAGACAGTGCGTGCTCGCCGTGTGTAGTGAAACCACGGTTGCGCAGTCACACAGCGCAGAGAGAGAGAGGGTGCTCTACTGCGCGTACTCGACCTGCTAAGAAAAGAACTACAGAGGACGTAACTAAGGCAACCAGGTAGTAACAAAGCAGACTACATGGGGTATTTTAGGGGGTAATTATTTAGGAACCATTGCTTTTTGATAATTAGATAGAATTGCAAATAGTTATTATTTTACAATACGTGTATAATGAGGCTTGTTTACGATTGTGGGAATACCCCTTTAAGTAGTCAAAATGAGTCTCCACCTTTTACCACCATGTCTGTGCTGAGTCATTTCTTATATATTTATCGGTCAGAGCTTTGTTTTTCTTATCTGACTAGATACTGGTTTATTATTGAGTTCAATGTTTAGTGGATATGTAATGGATATTATGCATATATTTAAAGACCCCCGAAGTGCTCCATAAGAGCGGAGCACCGCCGCGCATGCTCGGCCAATTTCTATGGGAACGCTGTCTCCGGCAGCTCCATAGAAATGAACTGAGCGCCGGTCGAGCATGTGCATCATTCTCATGGAGCATGTCGGGAGACTTTTGGTCCCCCGTCGTCCTCGTCGCTGGGGGGTTCAGCGGTCAGACCCCCAGCGATCACACGTTTCCCCTATCCTGTGGATAGTGGATAGGTGTTTGTAAAGAAAACCCCTTTGATTTGTTTTTTCCACAAACGACAAAGGATCGGTGAAAGGCGGCTGATCGTTCGGACCCCCACAAATAACCCAGTCGTCCCCCGTTTGAATGGAGAGATGGTCGGACATACACGCTGCTGCTCCCATTTAACCCTATGGGACTGTACTCCGCTATCTCTGTCAGTCCCATAGAATTGAATGGAAAGGCAGCACGCAATTCTGACCGGCGCTGTAATAAAATAGAGAATGGGGGGCCCCCAGCGATCAGACACGGGCAAATATAGGACATGTCATGAGTTACACGCAGCGCACATACGCTGCGTGAAATTTACTGACAGTCTGAACGGCCCCATTCATTAACATAGGTCCGTGCGACGCGCGTGAAAATCACGGGGGTAGCATGGACGTATAACACGTTTGTGTGAATAAGGC
The DNA here is from genome assembly GCF_050947455.1 of Rhinoderma darwinii. Lineage (NCBI taxonomy): Eukaryota > Metazoa > Chordata > Amphibia > Anura > Rhinodermatidae > Rhinoderma > Rhinoderma darwinii. The sequence goes on from NC_134695.1 coordinate 70,045,405, forward strand.
CTTAGGCTGTGATTTTGTGGTAATTGTGGCAATGAACTGCACAATATGAATAGACCCCTGAAATTAATCTGCCTTCAGCTTTCAATTTACAGAGGTGGCTATTCGGTGTGAAATACGGACCTGACAGTTGCACTACAAAAATCTCTGTGAAGTGCGGTCCATGGACCCCAATTTAATAAAGGCTGGGTTCACTCTCACTATTTACGGACGTAATTCGGGCGTTTTAACCTCGAATTACGTCCGAAAATACGGCACCAAAGCGTCGGCAAACATCTGCCCATTCATTTGAATGGATCTTACGATGTTCTGTGCCGACGGTCATTTTTTTTACGCGCCGCTGTCAAAAGACGGCGCGTAAAAATGACGCCCACGTTACAGAAGTGCCTGTCACTTCTTGAGACGTAATTGGAGCCGTTTTCCATGGACTCCATAGAAAAACAGCTCCAATTACGTCGGTAATGGACGCTGCGAAAAACGCCTGCACATGCCATTACGGCTGAAATTACGGAGCGGTTTTCTCCTGAAAGCAGCTCTGTGATTTCAGCCGTATCGGACGTGTACGTGTGAACATACCGTAAGGGCTTATTCAGTGGAGACAGGACCATTTTTTGTTTTCTATGTGCGTCCCATTACCTAGTTCAGTTTTACACGGACACCACTGGCAGCTCCACGTCAGGGTATTAAATTGAATTTTATTAGAATGAATCCATCCAATACGTCTTTATTGTATGTAAAAAAAAAAGTAGAAACTTAACAATTATGTAACAACATTTCAGAAACCGGTGGGAGGGGGGGGGGGGGTCCTTGTAGTATCTAATGAGGACAAATGGGAGAATCCTAAAGTCTTCTCTACACTGATCCTTCTGACCTTGATCTATCAAACAGCAGTTCCATAGCAAAAATGCAGTGATAAAAAACAACACTTTTTAAAATGTTCTGTTACTTTCTATATTAAAAAATATCCACGGTTATTGCAGTTTCTATACTGACCATTAAACCTTTCCAATTTGACTTCAGCTTGTGCTGTGTACACTTGGCGAAGGGCAGCAGTGCTCTCATTATCATCACAGGCAGGATGTCAATAAGGGTATGTTCACACGGCCTATTTACGGACGTAATTCGGGCATTTTAACCCCCGAATTACGTCCGAAATTACGGCTTGAAAGCGTTGACAAACATCTGCCCATTGAAAGCAATGGGCTGACGTTTGTCTGTTCACACGAGGCGTATATTTACGCGTCGCTGTCAAAAGACAGCGCGTAAATAGACGCCCGCGCCAAAGAGTGTCATGTCACTTCTTCAGACGTAAATGGAGCAGTTTTCCATGGACTCCGTGGAAAACCAGCTCCAGTTACGTCCGTAATTGACGCGGCGTTCAAGCGCCTGCACATGCCGTTACGGCTGAAATGACGGGGCTGTTTTCTCCTGGAAACAACCCCGTAATTTCGGCCGTTACGGATGCTGCCGTGTGAACATACCCTACAGGGTTACATTAGAAATCACAACTCTTAAATCACCATTCAAAGGACATGTTTAAAGGGGGTTTTACACTGGGCGATTATCGGGCAGATCATCAGTTCATAGAACACTTGTTGCTGATAATTGTCCTGTGTAAACAGGGGAACGATCAGCCGATGAACGAGCAAACGCTGGATCGTCTGCCGGTCGTATAGTTTTAAAAAAGTAAAATATTATCGCTGTCAGCAGCGCATCTTGGTGTGTAAACAGGGAGACGCGCAGCCAACATGGTAATAATGTACAGGGACGAGCGATCGGAGTAATGACCGCTCGTCCCCATCCATAGCTCCGCGTTACAGGAGCAAACGAGCGCCGATCAAGGATGTCTCATTGATCGACGCTCGCTGCACTGGCCCAATATCGGCCGGTGTAAAAGGGCCTTAAGTCCCACCCCTGATACACTCAGGAACGCCCACTTTGGGGCATGTTTGCGTAAGCACCGTTCCTGCACGTTTCATTCTTCATTTTAGAAAATAGAATAAAGAAAAAATACAATCAGAAATAAAAGCAAAGAAGAAAAAACAATGTTTCACTGTCAAATTATAAGTAGCAAAGCAAAAGTGATACATTCCCTCTAATATAAGCGTGGAGCTCCAGACTAGACAGCACTGTACTGTAAGGGGGGCTTACACGAGCGTGTGCGTTTTGCGCACCCAAAAAATGCAGCGTTTTGTGCGCGCAAAAGGCACTTAGCAGCTCCGTGTGTCGTCACATATGATGCGCGGCTGCGTGATTTTCGCGCAGCCGCCATCATTATGACACTGTTTGGATGTTTGTAGCACGTGGTGCTTTTATTTTTTCATTCATACTTTTTACTGCTGTTGCGCGAATAAAGCGCGTCCCACGGAAGTGCTTCCGTGTGGTGCACGTGATTTTCACTCACCCATTAATTTCAATGGGTGCGTGATGCGCAAAAAACGCAGAAATATAGGACATGTCTTGAGTTTTACGCAGCGGACTCACGCCATAGACTAGCACAGGTCCGTGCGATGCGCGTCAAAAACACGGTTCCATCATGGCGGCTGAATCCGATACGTCTCCATCACTTGCAGAATGTATTTTCGCTACATTGAGTCCACTGCTTTTTACTGCAGTGGCGCAATTTAGCAATTTGGATTTTAAGTAGAATGTCCGGTTCCTTATGGCTTTATTATATTTTTATCACTGCGGAGACAAATACAGTATAGAAATGATACATATAAAAGACGCAATCCGTGCTTATCGAGGACACTTTTCTAAAGAAGCTGATTCAGGAGCATTTATTTAACCCCTTGGTGCTGCAGTCGTCTTTTGTTTTTTCATTTTTGTTTTGCTTTCCCGCCTTACAAAAGCCAGAACTTTTTTTTATTTTTCCTTAGGCACATGAGCGCTTTGTTTTTTGTAGGATGAGTTGCAGTTTTTAATGGCTTCATTTCATGTATCATATAATGTAATTGTAAACTGCAAAACAATTCTTTGTGGGGTGGAATGGGGAAAACACATAGATTTTCATCATTATTTTTTGGTTTTGTTCATATGACGCTCACTGTGCGGTAAAAACGACATGATAATCTGCGGGTCAATACAAGCACAGCAATACCACGTTTTTATAGTGTTTTATATGATGTACTACTTTTCCAAAAAAGCTATTTGTTAAAAAAAAAAAATAGTTTCGCCATATTCTGAGACCCATAACTTTTTTTTTCCCGTCGATGAAACGGTGCCTGTTTTTTGCACATACAACTTTTGAATCACTTTTTATTAAGTTTTTTGGGAGAGCCAAGGTGACCAAGAAACTTGAAATTCTGTTGTTTTTTTTTGTTTGTTTTTTTACGTCATTCATTCCGCAGGTTAAATAACAACATTTACAGGCGAGGCGATTCTAAGGCTATGTTCACACGGAGTATTTTGGGGGAGGAATATCTGCCTCAAAGCTCCAAACGGAATTTTGAGGCAGATATTCCTCCCCCAAAATACTCCGTGTGAATAGCAATGATCGCGCCGTTTTTCGCCCGCGGCCATTGAGCGCCGCGGGCAGAAAACACGCTTTCTCCTGCCTCCCATTGAAGTCAATGGGAGGTCGGAGGCGGAAGCGCCCGAAGATAGGGCATGTCGCTTCTTTTTCCCGCGAGGCAGTTTTACTGCTCGCGGGAAAAAGACGCCGACGCCTCCCATTGAAATCAATGGGAGGCGTTCTCGGGCCGTTTCTGCCGAGTTTTGCGACGCGGTTTCCGCGTCAAAGAACTCGGCAAAAGACCCCGTGTGAACATAGCCTAATTCTGTTTTTTTTTTTTTTTACATTACTTTAGAGGACAAATGGGAAAAGCTGGGTTTTGTGAACTTTTTCTTATTTTTTTACATTACTAAAAACTTATATAACTATTTCTAAGTAGTCTCTAGGGGACTTGAACAAACGATCGTTAGATCATCGGTACAATACACTGCAACACTTATGCATTGTGATTTTTATTGCCTTCGGGCAGGGCATAAAGGGGTTATGCAAGTAATTAAAATTGTTGGCCTATCCTTAGAATAGGCCAACAATATTAGGATTAGGATTATTAGATTATATGGACAGTGATGTCAGGGGCTTCCCCAGTGTTCCGGAGCAGAGCCTATACCTAGCACTCTGATCTGGGACTCCAGTTCTGGGGTTGCCCCTGACATCACTGTCCATCTATGAACAGTGATGTCAGGAGCAGAGCTGGAGTCCCAGGCGGAGTGCTAATAGCTCTCTGCCCGGGACTCCCCCTGACATCACTGTCCATATATGGACAGTGATATCAGGAGGAGAGCAGGAGCCCCAGGCAGAGCGCTAGTATCGCTCTGTCCGCAACTATGGCTCTGGGGTTGCCCCCGACATCACTGTCCATATATGTAGTTATATTCTAACAATCGCTGGTTCAAGTAAAAAAAAAACAAACGTTTTCCAATTTTTCCCCAAGCACAATGTAAAATTTTTTTTTAAAAAAAATTGGTATCGCTGCATCCGTAAAAGTCAGAACTATTACAATATAGCACTATAGCATTATTTGACTCACACGGTGAACGGAGTTAAAAAAAAAAAAAAAAAAAAAAGATTCTGGGGTTTTATTTTTTTAAAATAAAAAGTGATAAAAAAAATTGTGCTCTGGCTAAGGGTATGTTCACACGAGGGCGTCCGTTCCGGCTGAAATTCAGCCTGAAAACATCCCCGTAATTTCAGCCGTAACGGCATGTGCAGGCGCTTGAACGCCGCTTCCATTACGGCCGTAATTAGCGCTGCTATTCATTGGAGTCAATGAATAACGGCTCCAATTACGGCCAAAGAAGTGACAGGTCACTTCTTTGATGCGGGCGTCTATTTACGCGCCGTCATTTGACAGCGGCGCGTAAATATACGCCTCGTGTGAACAGACAAACGTCTGCCCATTGCTTTCAATGGGCAGATGTTTGTCAGCGCTATTGAGGCGCTATTTTCAGACGTAATTCGGGGGAAAAACGACCGAATTACGTCCATAAATAGGCCGTGTGAACATACCCTAAGGGATTCCACTCCTAGATGGAATCCCAAAGGCGCTACCTACAGGGAGAGAGGCTGTGTGGCACTACCTGGGAGGTTGGGGCTGTGTGGCACTACCTGGGAAGGGGGGCTGTGTGGTGCTACGTGGGAGGAGGGGCTGTGTGGCGCTACCTGGGAGGAGGGAGTTGTGTGGCACTACCTGGGAAGGGGGGCTGTGTGGCGCTACCTGGGAGGTTGGGGCTGTGTGGCACTACCTGGGAGGAGGGGGTTGTGTGACACTACCTGGGAAGGGGGGCTGTGTGGCGCTACGTGGGAGGAGGGGCTGTGTGGCGCTACCTGGGAGGAGGGGCTATGTGGCACTATCTCCTTAGGGCACTAAATTTATGGAGGTACAAACTGGGGCATAATTTCTATATCTGGGCACAAAGTGACGTTTTCTGCCATTTTACTGCCGCCGTGAGTTCCCCTGCAAAGGGGCCTACTAGGTCTGTGTCGCCCAAGGGCCCACATAAACCTGGAGCCAGCCCTGCACTTCATCATTGATTTTATTTTATTTTTTCTTTTAAATCGGCACGCCGTACAATACCCCTGGTATACACAATGTTTGGAGAGTACTTTTTAAATTCCTTCTCCTAGACGAAAACTAACCTCAACATAGGATAGGAGGACTATGTAATTGACTATACAGCCTGACAGATCTGTGCAAAATAGACAAATTACTGCTTCAGAAGGGTAAGAACAATAAACTTTCCAGAAAAGAAAAGGTACGAGCCTGCCACAAATGACGGATGAGCCTGATCTAGTGTGCCTGTAGGGGTATGTGCACACGACCTCTTTTCAGACGTAATGGAGGCGTTTTACACCTTGAATTACGCCTGAAAAGACGACTCCAATACGGCGGCAAACATTTGCCCATTGTATTCAATGGGTCTTACAGTGTTCTGTGCAGACGAGCTGTCATTTTACGCGTCGCTGTCAAAATACGGCGCGTAAAATGACGGTTCGTCAAAAGAAGTGCAGGACACTTCTTGGGACGTTTTTGGAGCCGTTTTCTCATAGACTCTGTTGAAAACAGCTCCAAAAACGGCCGTAGAAAATGCAGCGAAAAACGCGAGTTGCTCAAAAAACGTCTGAAAATCAGGAGCTGTTTTCCCTTGAAAACAGCTCCGTATTTTCAGACATGTTTTGTTAATCGTGTGAACATACCCTAATAGTCACACCATAACTGCACCGTGGTTTTGTACATTTTGGTTTGTTGTGGAATAGCTAGGGTATTGGTTTGGGGGTTTTTTTGTGGCATGACCTATATATTTAAATGTGTCTGAAAACTTGGCGGGAATTTCCACCTCGAGACTTTCTCAACCGCAGGCGGGTATGGACCTTGGCGACTGTCCTAAGTTTTCACACCATGTCCGAAATGTAGTGATAGTCACGAGGTTGCCTTCGCTTTTTCCCACACTTTGTTTATGTCGTTGTGTAGCCCAGACCTCATTGTTATTGGATAATTAAAGTCCAGGATTTATAAAAAGTGGTGAAAATGTGGAGGAGTTGCCCATAGCAACCAATTAGGTTACAGATCCACTAACATATGAGAGCTGGAATCTGATTGGTTGCTTTGGGCAACTGCTCCACTTTTTCTTTGCGGACATATTGCCTGCCAGGCTTCACAGGAGCCTTGTGCGGGAGGAAGGCCGCAAGCCTGTGCGGCCCATGGAAGGTTTTAAAATTAGATCAACTCTCCCCCACTCACACTCTCCATGGGTCTCCAAAAGATTACACTAACATTACTTCATCCCCATGAGCCAATTGTACAGTGTCTATGACTGGCTGAGCTTCTCTCTGATTGGATGCGAAAATTGCCCAGTGGAACTTTTCTAATTATCGTTTTTATTTCTATTTTGTACAAAAACACAATGCGACATTGAAAGTAATAGATATATATAGAAGTATCTTTATTTTGTACATTTTGTTCTGTGTGATGTATAAAGAGACAAGACAATCTGAAAATAGATGAATTTGAAGATTTGTGACTACACAAAATACATGGAATATGCCCCCCCCCCAAAATAAATATATATTATGCTTGATCCCCTTATGTTAAAATATATGTTCCCTTTTTACATATAGAAATAATCTACATAAAATGTTGAGTCACTGTGTACATACATGACATTACTTATCCTGTTCTGATCCTGAGTTATATCCTGTATTATACTCCAGAGCTGCACTCACTATTCTGCTGGTGGAGTCACTGTGTACATACATGACATTACTTATCCTGTTCTGATCCTGAGTTATATCCTGTATTATACTCCAGAGCTGCACTCACTATTCTGCTGGTGGAGTCACTGTGTACATACATGACATTACTTATCCTGTTCTGATCCTGAGTTATATCCTGTATTATACTCCAGAGCTGCACTCACTATTCTGCTGGTGGAGTCACTGTGTACATACCTTACTTATCCTGTACTGATCCTGAGTTACATCCCGTATTGTACTCCAGAGCTGCACTCACTATTCTGCTGGCGGAGTCACTGTGTACATACATTACATTACTTGTCCTGTACTGATCCTGAGTTACATCCTGTATTATACTCCAGAGCTGCACTCACTATTCTGCTGGTGGAGTCACTGTGTACATACATTACATTACTTATCCTGTACTGATCCTGAGTTACAGCCTGTATTATACTCCAGAGCTGCACTCACTATTCTGCTGGTGGAGTCACTGTGTACATACATTACATTACTTGTCCTGTACTGATCCTGAGTTACATCCTGTATTATACTAAGTGCTGAAATCTCCTAGCATTCACTACTTGTTCAGCATATGCACCGGATTTTTATTTTGTGAAGTGTTGTCTTTATACTATGTATCATGCAGTTATCTGATGTAAGAAAAAATAAACTGCTCTCTTGTATTATTGGAGCTCAGCTAAGCAGTAAGAGGTGTGGTGATTGTTTCCAATAACAACCAGCAGAATAGTGAGTACAGCTCTAGAGTATAGTACAGCTTGCCCCTCAGCATCAGTACAAGATAAGTAATGTAATGTATGTACACAGTGACTCCACCAGCAGAATCGTGAGTGCAGCTCTGGAGTATAATACAGGATATAACTCAGGATCAGTACAGGATAAGTAATGTAATGTATGTACACAGTGACTCCACCAGCAGAATCGTGAGTGCAGCTCTGGAGTATAATACAGGATATAACTCAGGATCAGTACAGGATAAGTAATGTAATGTATGTACACAGTAACCAGCAGAATAGTGAGTGCAGCTCTGGAGTATAATACAGGATGTAACTCAGGATGAGTACAGGATAAGTAATGTAATGTATGTACACAGTGACTCCACCAGCAGAATAGTGAGTGCAGCTCTGGGGTATAATACAGGATGTAACTCAGGATCAGTACAGGATAAGTAATGTAATGTATGTACACAGTGTCTCCACCAGCAGAATAGTGAGTGCAGCTCTGGAGTATAATACAGGATGTAACTCAGGATCAGTACAGGATAAGTAATGTAATGTATGTACACAGTGACTCCACCAGCAGAATAGTGAGTGCAGCTCTGGGGTATAATACAGGATGTAACTCAGGATCAGTACAGGATAAGTAATGTAATGTATGTACACAGTGACTCCATCAGCAGAATAGTGAGTGCAGCTCTGGAGTATAATACAGGATATAACTCAGGATCAGTACAGGAGAAGTAATGTAATGTATGTACACAGTGACTTCACCAGCAGAATAGTGAGTGCAGCTCTGGAGTATAATACGGGATGTAACTCAAGATCAGTACAAGTTAAGTATGTACTCAGTGACTCAGCATTTTATGTATATTATATCAATATAAAATGGCGTTCGGAGGTGGACATGTGGTTTAAGTATATTATAAAAAATATAGTGTAATGGTAAGTAGTGAATATCGAGTGCTTTTACAAGAAGCACATATGTGATAAGACATAATGGATGAAATACATTAGTCTGGGATGAAACAAAATGGAATATTTTTTAGAAATTTCTGGATGCAGATTAAAGTGCTTGGCATGCTCTAGAACCGGAGACTGGTGGCAGGCTATAGTGAGGGGGAGGTGGCGTGCTGGTACGCGGTACAGTCTTTTTCAATAGAAAACAAACCTAATTTTAACAAACATTAAAAATACAAAATGATCTTATATCGCTGAGGTCTCGCGGTGAAGGAGTTTGTGCCTTATTAAACCTGTGGACTTTGTGCTATTTCCTTAAATCAAATCGCAAGATGTAGAAAACGGGGTGCAGGGCACTTAGCCAGTTTCTGTACATGGAACGTGTTATAATTTCACTAGGTCACATAATGCAAACTGCATATCTGACCTGAATCCCACTGTCCCTGATCGCGTTTTGTTCCTGAGATTCGGACCCCTGTTGTGTTGGCGGGCTATATGCGAATTCCCTGTAGGTAATCAACAGGCTGTGAATCCGGCTCCACCTCGGGAGAATCAGTGTAGTACACACCCTGTTGGCTAACTACAGGGAATTTGCATATAGGCCGTATCTCAGGAACTAGGGGGCCCAAAAGCAAAAAAACGCTCTGAAATCAAGGGGAGAGCACGATTCAGGTCAGATAAGTTTGCGTAATATGATCTAGTGACAGGTCCTCTTTACACTCTCTCAAAAAGTTGTCCCATAAACAGCAGTCAAGATGGGGTGCAACTTTCTATATACTCCATCCTGTATCTGCGTCCATTTTCGCATCACAGACGTTTATGCACAAAAATAAGCACTTTCTGGATGAGACGTCCATGACGAGCTCTCCTACATCTCCCCCAGACTCCTGAGAGGTAAGGTCGGAGGAGGGTGCATATTACCAATCTGCACTCATTGGTCACTTGTCCTCTCTTATCAAGCTGTTAATATTTCAATTCATTTCTTTATTTCTTACATCCATTGGTCCCCTTCCCCGTGACAGTTCCCATAGGGTTTGACACTCAGCTTTTCCAGATTCCTGAATGTCATTTTTGAATAGTTATGTATCAATATGAGAACATTCGTCGTATGAAAAATCACTACGCAGAATTGCTTTTCAGAAGTCCAGGAAAGCTGGGTGGCATCCACCGTGTGAGGCAATGGCGGCCATTTCCTGGGTGGAGCAATGGAAACGTTTGAATAGAATTATTATCAGCGAGACAAAAGAGGACGATTTAAGGATTCGTATTTACCGGATAATTTTTTATTTAAGGTGGAAATGCCCTTTAAGGTAAATGATCTGCAGCCAGGCAAGGACTCAGCACCGCATAGAGAACAGTGGAAAAAACAGGGTTTGAGATCTGCGTACTTCTATCACTCCCTGCGTAACATACACGTACTTTATTCTGCGGGTCATGCTTGCTCGTTCGCCTTGTGTTTAACCCCTTGGTCACCAGGAAGGTGGTAAAGTCATAGGGACAATAACTAATGAAAGCAACCATTCTTAAGCTGCTCCCCCACAATGTCCAGCCAATGGTTGTTATAGTTGCTGTTGGAGGTGCGATAAGTTGTGTCTGTGCAGTCCATGATTAGATTTTATTTAAACACAAAGTTGATGAAGAGCTGACAGGCGAGGAGAAGGCAGAGAAGGAGCCAGTGGCGGGAATTCAGCAATGATGACGAGCATGCAGAAAACGAGCGGTGACTGGTCAGAGAGCTGAGGTTTCTATAAGGAGAGAGACAAGATGAAAATATTACTATAAGAACGAGATGAGAAGCTGGTACCAAAAGAAAGAAGCATCAACCTGTAAGGCTATGTGCACACGACCTCTTTTCAGACTTAATGAAGGCGTTTTACGCCTCGAATTACGCCTGAAAAGACGGCTCCAATACGTCGGCAAACATCTGCTTATTGCCTGCAATGGATCTTACGATGTTCTGTGCAGACGGGCTGTCATTTCACGCGTCGCTGTCAAAAGACGGCGTGTAAAATTATGCCCGCGGCAAAGAAGTGCAGGACACTTTTTTTTTACGGAATTGGAGCCGTTTTTCATTGACTTCAATGAAAACCAGCTCCAATTACGTCTGTAAAAGACTCCTCGAAAAACGCGTGCACTGGTAAAAACGTCTGAAATTCAGGAGCTGTTTTCTCCTGAAAACAGCTCCGTAATTTCAAACGTATTTGGCGTTGCCGTGTGAACATACCCTAATAGTGACGAGAACTCCATCCAAAAGTGTAATATCCCATCACTCCTAATCATACACATTCTTATCTATATAGAGGCAGTATTATAGTAGTTATATTCTTGTATATAGGAGCAGTATTATAGTAGTTATATTCTTGTATATAGGTGGCAGTATTATAGTAGTTATATTCTTGTATATAGGGGCAGTATTATAGTAGTTATATTCTTGTATATAGGGGCAGTATTATAGTAGTTATATTCTTGTATATAGGAGCAGTACTATAGTAGTTATATTCTGTATATAGGGAGCAGTATTATAGTAGTTATATTCTTGTATATAGGAGGCAATATTATAGTAGTTATATTCTTGTATATAGGAGCAGTATTATAGTAGTTATATTCCTGTATATAGGGGGCAGTATTATAGTAGTTATATTCTTGTACATAGGGAGCAGTATTATAGTAGTTATATTCTTGTACATAGGAGCAGTATTATAGTAGTTATATTCTTGTATATAGGAGGCAGTATTATAGTAGTTATATTCTTGTATATAGGAGCAGTATTATAGTAGTTATATTCTTGTATATAGGAGGCAGTATTATAGTAGTTATATTCTTGTATATAGGAGCAGTATTATAGTAGTTATATTCTTGTATATAGGTGGCAGTATTATAGTAGTTATATTCTTATATATATATAAGCAGTATTATAGTAGTTATATTCTTGTATATAGGAGCAGTATTATAGTAGTTATATTCTTGTATATAGGAGCAGTATTATAGTAGTTATATTCTTGTATATAGGAGGCAGTATTATAGTAGTTATATTCTTGTATATAGGAGCAGTATTATAGTAGTTATATTCTTGTATATAGGTGGCAGTATTATAGTAGTTATATTCTTGTATATAGGAGCAGTATTATAGTAGTTATATTCTTGTATATAGGAGCAGTATTATAGTAGTTATATTCTTGTATATAGGGGGCAGTATTATAGTAGTTATATTCTTGTATATAGGGGCAGTATTATAGTAGTTATATTCTTGTATATAGGGGCAGTATTATAGTAGTTATATTCTTGTATATAGGGGCAGTATTATAGTAGTTATATTCTTGTATATAGGAGCAGTATTATAGTAGTTATATTCTTGTATATAGAGGCAGTATTATAGTAGTTATATTCTTGTATATAGGGGCAGTATTATAGTAGTTATATTCTTGTATATAGGGGCAGTATTATAGTAGTTATATTCTTGTATATAGGGGCAGTATTATAGTAGTTATATTCTTGTATATAGGGGGCAGTATTATAGTCGTTATATTCTTATATATAGGGGCAGTATTATAGTAGTTATATTCTTGTATATAGGAGCAGTATTATAGTAGTTATATTCTTGTATATAGGAGCAGTATTATAGTAGTTATATTCTTGTATATAGGGGTAGTATTATAGTAGTTATATTCTTGTACATTGGAGCAGTATTATAGTAGTTATATTCTTGTATATAGGGGGCAGTATTATAGTAGTTATATTCTTGTACATAGGAGCAGTGTTATAGTAGTTATATTCTTGTATATAGGAGCAGTATTATAGTAGTTATATTCTTGTATATAGGGGGCAGTATTATAGTAGTTATATTCTTGTATATAGGAGCAGTATTATAGTAGTTATATTCTTGTATATAGGAGCAGTATTATAGTAGTTATATTCTTGTATATAGGGACAGTATTATAGTAGTTATATTCTAGTATATAGGAGGCAGTATTATAGTAGTTATATTCTTGTATATAGGAGCAGTATAATAGTAGTTATATTCTTGTATATAGGAGCAGTATAATAGTAGTTATATTCTTGTATATAGGGGCAGTATTATAGTAGTTATATTCTTGTATATAGGAGGCAGTATTATAGTAGTTATATTCTTGTATATAGGAGCAGTGTTATAGTAGTTATATTCTTGTATATAGGAGCAGTATTATAGTAGTTATATTCTTGTATATAGGAGGCAGTATTATAGTAGCTATATTCTTGTATATAGGGGCAGTATTATAGTAGTTATATTCTTGTATATAGGGGCAGTGTTATAGTAGTTATATTCTTGTATATAGGAGCAGTATTATAGTAGTTATATTCTTGTATATAGGAGGCAGTATTATAGTAGTTATATTCTTATAGATAGGAGCAGTGTTATAGTAGTTACATTCTTGTATATAGGGGGCAGAATTATAGTAGTAATCTTGTATATAGGAGTAGTATTATAGTAGTTATATTCTTGTATATAGGAGCAGTGTTATAGTAGTTATATTCTTGTATATAGGAGCAGTATTATAGTAGTTATATTCTTGTATATAGGAGGCAGTATTATAGTAGCTATATTCTTGTATATAGGGGCAGTATTATAGTAGTTATATTCTTGTATATAGGGGCAGTGTTATAGTAGTTATATTCTTGTATATAGGAGCAGTATTATAGTAGTTATATTCTTGTATATAGGAGCAGTGTTATAGTAGTTACATTCTTGTATATAGGGGGCAGAATTATAGTAGTAATCTTGTATATAGGAGTAGTATTATAGTAGTTATATTCTTGTATATAGGAGCAGTATAATAGTAGTTATATTCTTGTATATAGGGGCAGTATTATAGTAGTTATATTCTTGTATATAGGAGGCAGTATTATAGTAGTTATATTCTTGTATATAGGGGGCAGTATTATAGTAGTTATATTCTTGTATATAGGGGGCAGTATTATAGTAGTTATATTCTTGTATATAGGGGGCAGTATTATAGTAGTTATATTCTTGTATATAGGGGGCAGTATTATAGCAGTTATATTCTTGTATATAGGGGGCAGTATTATAGTAGTTATATTCTTGTATATAGGAGCAGTTTTATAGTAGTTATATTCTTGTATATAGGAGGCAGTATTATAGTAGTTATATTCTTGTATATAGGAGCAGTATTATAGTAGTTATATTCTTGTATATAGGGACAGTATTATAGTAGTTATATTCTAGTATATAGGAGGCAGTATTATAGTAGTTATATTCTTGTATATAGGAGCAGTATAATAGTAGTTATATTCTTGTATATAGGAGCAGTATAATAGTAGTTATATTCTTGTATATAGGGGCAGTATTATAGTAGTTATATTCTTGTATATAGGAGGCAGTATTATAGTAGTTATATTCTTGTATATAGGAGCAGTGTTATAGTAGTTATATTCTTGTATATAGGAGCAGTATTATAGTAGTTATATTCTTGTATATAGGAGGCAGTATTATAGTAGCTATATTCTTGTATATAGGGGCAGTATTATAGTAGTTATATTCTTGTATATAGGGGCAGTGTTATAGTAGTTATATTCTTGTATATAGGAGCAGTATTATAGTAGTTATATTCTTGTATATAGGAGGCAGTATTATAGTAGTTATATTCTTATAGATAGGAGCAGTGTTATAGTAGTTACATTCTTGTATATAGGGGGCAGAATTATAGTAGTAATCTTGTATATAGGAGTAGTATTATAGTAGTTATATTCTTGTATATAGGAGCAGTATAATAGTAGTTATATTCTTGTATATAGGGGCAGTATTATAGTAGTTATATTCTTGTATATAGGAGGCAGTATTATAGTAGTTATATTCTTGTATATAGGAGCAGTATTATAGTAGTTATATTCTTGTATATAGGGACAGTATTATAGTAGTTATATTCTTGTATATAGGAGGCAGTATTATAGAAGTTATATTCTTGTATATAGGAGCAGAATTCTAGTAGTTATATTCTTGTATATAGGGGGCAGTATTATAGTAGTTATATTCTTGTATATAGGGGCAGTATTATAGTAGTTATATTCTTGTATATAGGAGCAGTATTATAGTAGTTATATTCTTGTATATAGGGGGCAGTATTATAGTAGTTATATTCTTGTATATAGGGGCAGAATTATAGTAGTTATATTCTTGTATATAGGGGGCAGTATTATAGTAGTTATATTCTTGTATATAGGAGCAGTATTATAGTAGTTATATTCTTGTATATAGGAGGCAGTATTATAGTAGTTATATTCTTGTATATAGGAGCAGTATTATAGTAGTTATATTCTTGTATATAGGGGGCAGTATTATAGTAGTTATATTCTTGTATATAGGGGGCAGTATTATAGTAGTTATATTCTTGTATATAGGGGGCAGTATTATAGTAGTTATATTCTTGTATATAGGGGGCAGTATTATAGCAGTTATATTCTTGTATATAGGGGGCAGTATTATAGTAGTTATATTCTTGTATATAGGAGCAGTTTTATAGTAGTTATATTCTTGTATATAGGAGGCAGTATTATAGTAGTTATATTCTTGTATATAGGGACAGTATTATAGTAGTTATATTCTAGTATATAGGAGGCAGTATTATAGTAGTTATATTCTTGTATATAGGAGCAGTATAATAGTAGTTATATTCTTGTATATAGGAGCAGTATAATAGTAGTTATATTCTTGTATATAGGGGCAGTATTATAGTAGTTATGTTCTTGTATATAGGAGGCAGTATTATAGTAGTTATATTCTTGTATATAGGAGCAGTGTTATAGTAGTTATATTCTTGTATATAGGAGCAGTATTATAGTAGTTATATTCTTGTATATAGGAGGCAGTATTATAGTAGCTATATTCTTGTATATAGGGGCAGTATTATAGTAGTTATATTCTTGTATATAGGGGCAGTGTTGTAGTAGTTATATTCTTGTATATAGGAGCAGTATTATAGTAGTTATATTCTTGTATATAGGGGCAGTATTATAGTAGTTATATTCTTGTATATAGGAGCAGTATTATAGTAGTTATATTCTTGTATATAGGGGGCAGTATTATAGTAGTTATATTCTTGTATATAGGGGCAGAATTATAGTAGTTATATTCTTGTATATAGGGGGCAGTATTATAGTAGTTATATTCTTGTATATAGGAGCAGTATTATAGTAGTTATATTCTTGTATATAGGAGGCAGTATTATAGTAGTTATATTGTATATAGGTGCAGTATTATAGTAGTTCTATTCTTGTATATAGGAGGCAGTATTATAGTAGTTATATTCTTGTAGATAGGAGCAGTGTTATAGTAGTTACATTCTTGTATATAGGGGGCAGAATTATAGTAGTAATCTTGTATATAGGAGTAGTATTATAGTAGTTATATTCTTGTATATAGGAGCAGTATAATAGTAGTTATATTCTTGTATATAGGGGCAGTATTATAGTAGTTATATTCTTGTATATAGGAGGCAGTATTATAGTAGTTATATTCTTGTATATAGGAGCAGTGTTATAGTAGTTATATTCTTGTATATAGGAGGCAGTATTATAGTAGTTATATTCTTGTATATAGGAGCAGTATTATAGTAGTTATATTCTTGTATATAGGAGCAGAATTCTAGTAGTTATATTCTTGTATATAGGGGGCAGTATTATAGTAGTTATATTCTTGTATATAGGGGCAGTATTATAGTAGTTATATTCTTGTATATAGGAGCAGTATTATAGTAGTTATATTCTTGTATATAGGGGGCAGTATTATAGTAGTTATATTCTTGTATATAGGGGCAGAATTATAGTAGTTATATTCTTGTATATATGGGGCAGTATTATAGTAGTTATATTCTTGTATATATGGGGTAGTATTATAGTAGTTATATTGTATATAGGAGTATTATAGTAGTTATATTCTTGTATATAGGAGCAGTATTATAGTAGTTATATTCTTGTATATAGGGGCAGTATTATAGTAGTTATATTCTTGTATATAGGAGCAGTATTATAGTAGTTATATTCTTGTATATAGGGGGCAGTATTATAGTAGTTATATTCTTGTATATAGGGGGCAGTATTATAGTAGTTATATTCTTGTATATAGGAGCAGTATTATAGTAGTTATATTCTTGTATATAGGAGGCAGTATTATAGTAGTTATATTGTATATAGGTGCAGTATTATAGTAGTTATATTCTTGTATATAGGAGGCAGTATTATAGTAGTTATATTCTTGTATATAGGAGCAGTATTATAGTAGTTATATTCTTGTATATAGGGGGCAGTATTATAGTAGTTATATTCTTGTATATAGGGGGCAGTATTATAGTAGTTATATTCTTGTATATAGGGGGCAGTATTATAGTAGTTATATTCTTGTATATAGGGGGCAGTATTATAGCAGTTATATTCTTGTATATAGGGGGCAGTATTATAGTAGTTATATTCTTGTATATAGGAGCAGTATTATAGTAGTTATATTCTTGTATATAGGGGGCAGTATTATAGTAGTTATATTCTTGTATATAGGAGCAGTATTATAGTAGTTATATTCTTGTATATAGGGGGCAGTATTATAGTAGTTATATTCTTGTATATAGGAGGCAGTATTATAGTAGTTATATTCTTGTATATATGGGCAGTATTATAGTAGTTATACTCTTGTATATAGGGGCAGTATTATAGTAGTTATATTCTTGTATATAGGAGGCAGTATTATAGTAGTTATATTCTTGTATATAGGGACAGTATTATAGTAGTTATATTCTAGTATATAGGAGGCAGTATTATAGTAGTTATATTCTTGTATATAGGAGCAGTATAATAGTAGTTATATTCTTGTATATAGGAGCAGTATAATAGTAGTTATATTCTTGTATATAGGGGCAGTATTATAGTAGTTATATTCTTGTATATAGGAGGCAGTATTATAGTAGTTATATTCTTGTATATAGGAGCAGTGTTATAGTAGTTATATTCTTGTATATAGGAGCAGTATTATAGTAGTTATATTCTTGTATATAGGAGGCAGTATTATAGTAGCTATATTCTTGTATATAGGGGCAGTATTATAGTAGTTATATTCTTGTATATAGGGGCAGTGTTATAGTAGTTATATTCTTGTATATAGGGGGCAGTATTATAATAGTTATATTCTTGTATATAGGGGGCAGTATTATAGTAGTTATATTCTTGTATATAGGGACAGTATTATAGTAGTTATATTCTTGTATATAGGGGGCAGTATTATAGCAGTTATATTCTTGTATATAGGAGCAGTATTATAGTAGTTATATTCCTGTATATAGGAGCAGTATTATAGTAGTTATATTCTTGTATATAGGAGCAGTATTATAGTAGTTATATTCTTGTATATAGGGGCAGTATTATAGTAGTTATATTCTTGTATATAGGGGGTAGTATTATAGTAATTATATTGTTGTATATAGGGAGCAGTATTATAGTAGTTATATTCTAGTATATATACTAGAAACAAATGTGATGATTTAAGAGGTATACAAATACATATATTCAAGCTGAATGGTCTTTAAAAGTGACAACTTTTGCACAGTTCCGTTGTTTTACTTAATAGGGAGCAATTGGTTACAGGAGAAGGCACCTTCTAGGCACAATTTCTCTATGATTTTCAACACTGCTACTAGAGGATAAGAATGTAGATTTACCGACAGCTGGAATTTCGCGTGATAGATAACAGAAAGCAGAGTAGTCATATGAACCTAACTCTCATGACTGTTTTTGAGAAATACCAGGATGTGTAGGGTTCAGGAGAAGCTGATGTGTAGATTAGAAATTACCTATTTATATCGTGCTGTGTTTTCTGCAGAGATAAAACTGCGGCCTGGATTTCTTTAAGTTCATGTTTCTCTTTTCCACACTGAGAACATAGGCCCTGAAAACCTAAAAAACACAAAGGCATAAAACAAATGTCAAACTATGTATCATGGTTCTTTATCACCACCTCCTGGTATTTATTGGTATGACAACTAATAAACTACAGAACTATGATCTGTGATAATTATTGAATATAATAAAATCAAATTACTAAATATAATATAATTTGCATAATCTTGACATTTGTAATGTTTCACTAGCACTGATGCTGTTTTATGCCTAGTGCAGGGCCTGAGGGGGCTTTTGAAGAACACCAAAGAGAGAATGGGGCAGATTTACAAATTTACCCATTTTAAGGATTTTAGGGCTCCCAGCAGTCCACAATCAGACTTTTATAACATATCCATTGCATTTGGAATACATCCTTTTAAAAATATGGTAATCAGATATACATATGTATGACCATTATGCATCAGGTAGAAGGGTTAGAAACGTACCACCATCATCATCAGAAGATTCCTGTCTGGGTTCAGGAGTGGAACAGCTGCTGTCCGTGGTCTGGCTGCTAATGGAGGGCTGCTCGCTGGCTTTCCGATGTCTCCCTTCTTGGGTTCCTCTCTAGTAAAGTGAGTAAGGTAGAAGAAATCAGTCTATGGTCTCACGATGTGACCGGTTCAGTGTAAACCAATGGGCAGCATTAGGAGACTATAAAATAAACACGTACGGATTGATTGTTCCTCTACACAATGCTGTGGAGCACCTCTCTTCATTTTATATGTTGCTCTATAGGAGAGACGAATATTAACCGCTTCAATGCAAACTACTTTTACAGGTGTGCAAAGCAGGGAGGACACCCCTTCTGCTGGTAAGACTTTTAAGCCAATCACGTGACAAATAAGCGCCCTACGTATGACATGATTGACCATTAGCGGTAGCTCCTCCCTGTCTGGGACACTTGCAGGCGGAATTTGCAATGGCAGCAGTTTTTGCACATCTGGTGTCCCCTATGGATTTCTAAAATAATGTAACCCAAACTTCCCTCCAGTATTGTCTAGAGCCACACACTCAGTAAAGTGGTGAGACGTGTTTAAAGAGCAATTACAATCACATATAAAAACAGTCTCCTCCCTGTACCGGTCCATATTTTTGTCCATAGGGGGCAGTATTATACCATGTATTGCTCATTATTTAGCAACAACTTATTCCACATTGTTGTACATAAAGATACCGAAACATTGAGCCCCCAAAAACTGTCTGGTTTCATTCTACTCGTTAGTAAATAATGCAGATAAGATTTTTTACCTATAGCAATTGATAATTGTCATGTTGAATTAAAGGTGAGGCATCTAATTGGTTGTCATGGTAATTACCACTTCTTTTATTTTGCACTAGTTTATACATGGCCGCTATTGCGTACAGGCCGGTGCCTCACTGCTCAGACCCCTGTTACCATCTTATTCTATCATGTACGTTCACTGAGCTGGAAAATAATTGGTGCTGTATTACCGCTAATTACCTTAATAGGTGTCTCTACAAGCCCCGTAGGAGGTATTCAAACCAGAAGGAGCAGCAAAGCTCCTTCCTCTCCTGCCTTTTATATTCCCATTAAAGCGGCAGTAAAGTCCCCAGCTTATAATAGTACAGCAGCGTTATAAGATGAGCTGCTAATAACACTCGTATGTTACTGTATCTGGAGCTTCTTAGCACTGGAGAGAAGTGACACAAAGTAGGATTAATTGAGGCAGGGATTTTCTAGACTTCCTATCACTTATTCCATTAAAGAACGCTACAAGTAAGCCTCTCCCCATCCTGATATGGCTGATAACAGCGTACAATACGCAGGACTCAACTGTGCAGCCAATCTAGATAAGTAATCTATTAGAGTTCACCACTTGTATGGCTCCAGACGATTACTGTCCCGAGATGGTTCGTCAGGTAAGAGAGATGTTTCTACCTTGTGCTGGGGGTCTGCCCGCGGGGCCAGCATACTGGTCAGGTTTCTCTTCACGGTTTGTAGAATTCCATCCTTCTCGTATTGCGCAATGTCAGTCAGAGGATGCCAGGGGCGGGTACTGCAGAATTCATGACATTTAACACATTAGTCACATGCTGCACAAATCTCCCCTGAGGGGTGGAGCAGCACGGAGATCATGGACAGCAATTTATTCCTAATTATGGTAGTGAAATTATTTCATGTTCTTATATTGTCTGACAAGCCAAGGACTTTTTATCTCATCTCTGGATTCATGCCGGTGGCGAAAGATGCAGCATGTACCCAGACTGGGGCAAAAGGGGGATCTCCAAGTGCGCTGGTGCCCACAACGAAGACCGCAAGATGCCCCTTAATATGCAGACATTGCCAACGTTCTCCATAAATGACATCATACACTTTTACATGGGGGGGGGGGGGGGGTTAGTATTAATGATTTAAGGTGAAGAAGTGGTTAATATTAATATGCATGATAAATGGCGGTTATTAGTTCATATCTAATATCTCTGGAGGTCTATGGTGCTTTAGTGGTCAACACTTGTAATTATAATATTATATAATACTATATTGTTTAGGATGGTACAGGGGGAAGTGGTGGGTGGTCTCAGGCAGGAAAGGGTTTCTATCATTTAATCATACTTTATAAATAGGTTAGAAATCTTATAAAGGTCGGGAGTGTGTTGTTTTTTGTTAAAGCGCTCCAAATCCCCTAGTTGTTCTCTTCACACATCCATAGTGTAACATGATACAATTCTGTCTTCCTGTGGCAGCCACTAGGGGGAGCTCACTGCACAGGGACTCTTACATCTATTATTGAAATCACACGCAGTGCACACCTAGTGGTGGCAGAAAGAATTTCATCCTCTAACTAGATTTATTCTGCTCAAAGGGGAGTTTTTAGGCACTAAGATCCGACCGACCCCCCCCTTCATTAAGTGCAACCCTGTCTGTTGTAACTTTAATATATAAATTTGGAAATTTCTCAAAGTCCCTTCAGGCCGCTTTCAGATGATGTAATATGGGCAGATTTTAGTATCCATATTACATCTGCATTAACCCGGACCACCATAGGATGCTAAAAAGCCCTAATATACCTTATTCATGTACCAAGTAATGAATGACTAAAGTTACAAGCCACTAGTCCTGAATCCTTGTGACAATACTTCTCTGTGCCGTGTTAGAGTTTTCATAGGGATGTTTAAAGGGGTTTTCCCATCAGGGACATTTATGACATATCCACAGGATATGTCATAAATGTCAGATAGATGCGGATCTCACAACTATTTCTAGCATGGGGCCCCCTAAACCCCCGTTATACCGCACTGTGTTGTGGCTGAAGCGTGTGATTTCCGACCATGAAGAGGAAAATAGCGAAGCTTGCTGAGCTACGCTGTGTCCGTAACTCCCATAGTAGTGAATGGTGGTTACAGAAGCCGCGTAGTATGGTAAAAAAAAAGGCCTACAGAGGGTTTCACTGGCAGAGTCGCATAGAGTCCGTAAGAAAAAAATATAGCATATTCTAACGTGTCTTCTGACCATGGTTTTCTTTCCTAGAAGCATGGCTTCAAGGTGAGAATACAGCGCCTCATGCAGGCACCACATGGCAGCACATGGAGTGTCTAGAACGCCATAATACGGAATCGTACAGACTCCAAGTGCGCCATACAGCGTCTGTGCACATGAAATAGAAACCAGAGCATGGCATTTATTTTTGCGCCTTTTTCTCCACCATTGAAGTGAAAGGATGCAGCATAAAACAATTCCAAGTACCATCCATGATACCATCAGGGTATGTGCACACGAGAACTGACTTTTACGTCTGAAAAGACAGACTGTTTTCAGGAGAAAACAGCTGCGTCGTTTCAGACGTAAAAGCTCCTCCTCGCATTTTGCGAGGAGTCTTTGACGCCCGTAATCTTGAGCTGCTCTTCATTGAATTCAATGAAAAACGGCTCAAATTACGTCCAAAGAAGTGTCCTGCATATAATGTATATAAGTGTCCCGCATATAATGTATATAAGTGTCCCGCATATAATGTATATAAGTGCCCTGCATATAATGTATATAAGTGTCCCGCATATAATGTATATAAGTGCCCCGCATATAATGTATATAAGTGTCCCGCATATAATGTATATAAGTGTCCCGCATATAATGTATATAAATGTCCTGCATATAATGTATATAAGTGTCCCGCATATAATGTATATAAATGTCCTGCATATAATGTATATAAGTGTCCCGCATATAATGTATATAAGTGTCCCGCATATAATGTATATAAGTGTCCTGCATATAATGTATATAAGTGCCCTGCATATAATGTATATAAGTGTCGTGCATATAATGTGAATAAGTGTCCCGCATATAATGTATATAAGTGTCCTGCATATAATGTATATAAGTGTCCTGCATATAATGTATATAAGTGTCTCGCATATAATGTATATAAGTGTCCCGCATATAATGTATATAAGTGTCCCGCATATAATGTATATAAGTGTCCCGCATATAATGTATATAAGTGCCCCGCATATAATGTATATAAGTGCCCCGCATATAATGTATATAAGTGTCCCGCATATAATGTATATATGTGCCCCGCATATAATGTATATAAGTGTCCCGCATATAATGTATATAAGTGTCCCGCATATAATGTATATAAGTGTCCCGCATATAATGTATATAAGTGTCCCGCATATAATGTATATAAGTGTCCCGCATATAATGTATATAAGTGTCCCGCATATAATGTATATGTGTCCTGCATATAATGTATATAAGTGTCCCGCATATAATGTATATAAGTGTCCTGCATATAATGTATATAAGTGTCCTGCATATAATGTATATAAGTGTCCCGCATATATTGTATATAAGTGTCCCGCATATAATGTATATAAGTGTCCCGCATATAATGTATATAAGTGTCCTGCATATACTGTATAGAAGTGCCCCGCATATAATGTATATAAGTGTCCCGCATATAATGTATATAAGTGTCCCGCATATAATGTATATAAGTGTCCCGCATATAATGTATATAAGTGCCCGCATATAATGTATATAAGTGTCCCGCATATAATGTATAAGTGTCCCGCATATAATGTATATAAGTGTCCCACATATAATGTATATAAGTGTCCCGCATATAATGTATATAAGTGTCCCGCATATAATGTATATAAGTGCCCCGCATATAATGTATATAAGTGTCCCGCATATAATGTATATAAGTGCCCCGCATATAATGTATATGTGTCCTGCATATAATGTATATAAGTGTCCCGCATATAATGTATATAAGTGTCCTGCATATAATGTATATAAGTGTCCTGCATATAATGTATATAAGTGTCCCGCATATAATGTATATAAGTGTCCCGCATATAATGTATATAAGTGTCCCGCATATAATGTATATAAGTGTCCCGCATATAATGTATATAAGTGTCCCGCATATAATGTATATGTGCCCCGCATATAATGTATATAAGTGTCCCGCATATAATGTATATAAGTGCCCCGCATATAATGTATATAAGTGTCCCGCATATAATGTATATAAGTGTCCCGCATATAATGTATATAAGTGTCCCGCATATAATGTATATAAGTGTCCTGCATATAATGTATATAAGTGTCCCGCATATAATGTATAGAAGTGCCCCGCATATAATGTATATAAGTGTCCCGCATATAATGTATATAAGTGTCCCGCATATAATGTATATAAGTGCCCCGCATATAATGTATATAAGTGCCCCGCATATAATGTATATAAGTGTCCCGCATATAATGTATATAAGTGTCCTGCACTTCTTTGCCGAGGCAGTCATTTTCCGCGTCGTCGTTTGACAGCTGTCAGTTTGATTACAGGTCGTCTGCACAGTACGTCGGCAA
This sequence comes from Rhinoderma darwinii, assembly GCF_050947455.1. Lineage (NCBI taxonomy): Eukaryota > Metazoa > Chordata > Amphibia > Anura > Rhinodermatidae > Rhinoderma > Rhinoderma darwinii. The sequence continues at coordinate 70,070,099 of NC_134695.1, forward strand.
ACCCATTCAAATGAATGGGCAGATGTTTGCCGACATATTGGAGCCGTATTTTCAGACGTAAATCGAGGCATAATACGCCTCGTTTACACCTGAAAATAGGTTGTGTGAACCCAGCCTAATACTAACTACTGCAAATCTGATTGTATCAGGCCATATTGTTTTTACATATTGTAGTGCACGCAGCGCTTCCTGCACATTATATATACACCAGACTTTAGGTGAAATCAATTTCTCTCCACATCAGTGTTTACATTTTAACTGATCTGAATAGTAACATTTAGGTTGTGGACATTGATGTGGATGGATATTGGAATGTACAAAGTGACCTTATGACAAAGTTGAACTCTAAGGGTATACTTCCCCTTTCCCATCCCACTTCCCCTTTCCCATCCCTTGGTTGAACTTGATGGACATGTGTCTTTTTTCAACCGTACAAACTATGTAACTATGTAACTATGCACTCCGGGCAAATAAACTGCATAAAAGTATGCAGCGTATCAGACCTAGAAACCGCAGAGAATTCTGGCCAAAAAACTGCACCAAATTGTGGTGCAGATTTTCGGCGAGAATCTCCGCTGCGAAAAACAGGTGGGGAAAAAACAAACAAAAAAAAAATTCTTACTCCCCGGGCATTGCCATAGCGACACGTGTCCCTGTTCTCTGTGCAGCCCGGCCTCCTGTGATGATGCTGCAGTCCATGTGACCGCTGCAGCCTGTGATTAGCTGCAGCAGTCACATGGGATGAAATGTCATCTCAAGAGGCCGGGCTGCACAGAGAACAGGGACACGTGTCGCTATGGCAACGCACGTAGAGTAAGCAAAGACTTTTATTCAATTTAAAGAAAAAGTGGGGGGAGGTTTCTGATTTACGATTGAAAATTCCAACATTTCTTACTTGCTGCGTGTTTTACCTCCCCATTGAATTGTTGAGGGTTTGCCCCATTGAAAAATGCAAGGATTCCGCAGCATAAATTGATACACTGCAGATTAGAAAACCGCACCGCAGGTCAATTTATGAACGTTTTCTCAGCTGATTTTTTTCTCTGCAGCCTGTGGATGACATTTATTCAAATCTCATCCACTTTGCTGCTACTGTAATAAGCTGCAGATTTTCCACAATGAAATCCGTTGTAAAAAATCTGCCGTTAATCAAAGTATGTAAAGAAGTAATTCCACAGCACTCACTTTATCGGAATCTCTCCACTTCATCTTAAAAGAGATGCAAATTCCGTGTCCGGAAATCCCATCTGGACGGACTACTAGTACAAAAAGGACAGCATCCATGTGGCAAAAATATACTTGTGTTTATTAACACATTCCAAATATATATAAAAAGCTACGTTTCGAGAAAGGCTTGAGAGAGACTCCTGCGGAGTCGAAACGTAGCTTTTTACATATATTTGGGATGTGTTAATAAACACAAGTATATTTTTGCCACATGGATGCTGTCCTCAAGTTTTTGTACTAATCATAGTATGAACATACTCTAAGGGCACGGTGTTGCGCTGCGGTACAGAAGGGGTCCTGCACTTACAACTTGTGGGAGTTTTCTTTTCAGTAGTTACTCACTCTTCATACTTATAGCGCCATTCTGTCAGGATCTCATCATAAACAAAGAGCTGCGGATTCCACTCTTGATCGATCTCCTTCCTCTCCTTTGCGGTCTTTCGCTGAGCTTCTTCTATGATATACTTTTCATCGGTGGCTTGCAGCTGGTTTCCATCATTGATCGCACTGGTCACATGTTGCCAGAGTCTGTAAAAGAGACCAAACCAAAATTTTTTACTTGCTCCGCTAATTATATCTCATTTCTGTCATTGCCCTGAGGATGCCATGGTAAACGTGAGGTTTGTGATCATTACAGAATTGTAATTGGAGTTGCTAAATACAGACATAGGAGAGTCGCTGCGAAACGTGTGGGGCCAAGATCAGTTACCAGTTATAAAAGATGAGGATTTAGGGGATATATATATATATTTGAATAAATCCTGCAGCACTCCAGTATAGCAAATAATGTGGCTTATTCAATCAACATAAGGATGTGACGTTTCTGTCCTACCTTAGGACCTTCTCGAGCAGTGGTCTCTAGGTAGGACAGAAACGTTGCATCCTTATGTTGATTGAATAAGCCACATTATTTGCTATACTGGAGTTCTGCAGGATTTATTCAAACATATTCTACAGTCCTTGGATCGGGATTACCTGACGGGCACCCACATCCACATTGGATTTTACTTATATATAATCTGTGGAGTTCTCAAACTATCGGCCTAAATGGCCAAGGTCACATTTTTCTGTGTTCTGTTACAAAACATGTCTACGTATGTTGTCGTTTCTGTGCTGTATCGTTACGGTCATGTGTGAACTTTAATACAGAACCGTAAACTTGAAGAAGCTTGTATAAGGAAACAATGGGATTTATCAGTCCCGTGCAGGCTGGAGCCAGGGCTCTGCTGTCTGATGACAGCCGGGCTCCTGCTCCAATGACCACGATCAAAGTTTACTTCATTCGCAGCCGTTTAACCCGTTAAATGTCGGTCAATAGCGACCGCGGCATTTAACTTGTTGAGGGAGGGAGCTCTGTCACCCATCAGCGGCCCGCAAATGCAATGGGGTGCCATGGCAGCCGGGGGCCTGATAAAAGCCCTCAGGTCTGCCCTGGGCATATGCCTATTAGGATGCGCCAGATTCACACTGACCGGCAATAATGCTCTGGTATACTCAGTATACCAAAGCATTATAGCAGCGATCTGAAGATCACATAGTAAAGTCCCCTAGTGGGACTAATAAAATAAGTAATATGAAATAAAAATTTACAGTAAAAAAATCAATAAAACCATTTTTTTCCCCATAAAAAGTGGTTTTATTTAGTAAGTGAAAAAAATAAAATAAAAAGTACAGATATAGGGTATCGCCGCGACCGTAATGATTCAAACAATAAAGTTAATATGTAATTTAAACCGCAAGGTGAACAGCGTAAAAAAACGCAAAAAACAATGGTGAAACGGCTATTTTTTTCCATTGCCCCCCAAAAAGTCATAATAAAACGTAATCAATAAGTCCCATGTATCCCAAAACAGTATCAATCAAAACTACGTCTCGTCCCGCAAAAAAACAAACCCAAAAAATCACTACATTGATGGAAAAATAAAAAAATTACGGCTCTTGGAAAGCGACGATGTAAAAACAAATAATTTTAGTTCAAAAGTCTTTTTATTGTGCAAAAGTCGTAAAACATAAAAAACCTCTACATATGTGGTATCGCCGTAATCGTACCGACTAAGAGAATATAGGTAACATGTTATTTACGCCGCACAGTGGACGGCGTCAATTTAAAACGCATAGAACAATGGCGGAATTTCAGGTTTTTTTTCTATTCCCCGAAAAAAAGTTAATAGAAGTTAATCAAAAAATTATATGTACCCCAAAATGGTGCCATTAAAAAGTACAACTAATCCCGCAAAAAACAAGTCCTCATAAAGCTATGTCGACAGAAAAATAAAAAAAAGTTATAGCTCTTTGAATGCGAGTATAGAAAAACTAAAATGCAACCAAAAAACCATGGCAATTTGCGGTAACAAAAAAAGCAACAAAATTGCCGTACTGTGAATACACCACCCATAGAGACCTTGTACAAATTGGCCTGACTCACAAACGATAATGTAGTACCAAATGTTGCATCTATTATAACACACAGTATGATCTTTAACCTGTGGCTTTTCTGTTGTTGCAAAACTACAATTTCCAACATCCCATGACATAGTGGGAGTTGTAGTGTCAAGTGCTGGAGAGACACATGTTTAAGATTACTTATATAAGATACAAAGCAGATTTAGAATGGCCATTATTACAGGTCTCCGTGTAAGTGGCTGTATCTTCTCATCACCTCTCTGACTCCATTTCCGTCTGCTCTTCAAACAACACAATGTGACGCTTGAGTCTTTGTCTTCGAATGTCAGCCGTTGGATTCCAGAACATGTCCCTGCTGTCATTGTGAACATCATTAAGATAAACCTCTCGATCCTGTAGTAAGAGCACAGATACCATGTCGTGATGTTCTACAATTTCTGACTTTGCTAACAGTAAATAAATAAGAATTCACATAAGATTCTCACCCAGTGTCCGTCCAGGTTTGCTAGAACTTCACTGCCCGTTTTTATTTTCCCACAGATCTGGTTTAATGTATCACTGCCCCCGAAGAACGGCTGAAAGATAAATATGAGAGAGATGAACATACAGAGTGTCGGAGTGTATGGGGAGCACATGGAGGGTTCTTATTCATTTATATACTTTCTATGGAGACTAATTAATTGTATAAATCGGGGAGTGAACTGTGGTGGGCGGCCGCCATATTAATGAAGAACTTGTACCACTTTTTCGAACACAAACAAATGCGACTGGGAAAAGTGGCTTCTGTGTCACACCAAGAAATTTTTAGTTCTACCACTTTTCTATAAAGGGTCTGACCTGGCGTTTTTATCCTACATCATATTCATTAACAGGGCGTGCACTTTCTTGATGAATCTAGTGCATGTTACACGGGGAAAGGTACTGGCACACCACTCGCACACCACACCACTCGCCCACCACACCACTCGCCCACCACACCACTCGCCCACCACACCACTCGCCCACCACACCACTCGCACACCACACCACTCGCACACCACACCACTCGCACACCACACCACTCGCACACCACACCACTCGCCCACCACACCACTCGCCCACCACACCACTCGCCCACCACACCACTCGCCCACCACACCACTCGCCCACCACACCACTCGCCCACCACACCACTCGCACACCACACCACTCGCACACCACACCACTCGCACACCACACCACTCCCACACCACACCACTCCCACACCACTCGCACACCCCACCACTCGCACACCCCACCACTCGCACACCCCACCACTCGCACACCACACCACTCGCACACCACACCACTCGCACACCACACCACACCACTCGCACACCACACCACACCACTCGCACACCACACCACTCGCACACCACACCACACCACTTGCACACCACACCACTCGCACACCACACCACTCACACACCACACCACTCGCACGGAGCGTTTTCCAGATAAAACAGAGTGCCGTCCTTTATAAAGTTATGTTGATGTTAACTTAAAGTGTATTCCAGTTTTAGCAAATATAGATTATTATGTTATGTTAAGTTACAAAGTTTTCCAATATACTTTCTGTACTAATTCCTAAGCTTCAAGACTTCTGCTTGCTGTCATCTAATAAGAACGTTCATTGATCACTTGTCCTGGTCATGTGATGGTCACACAGGTGTGCGGCTCGTTACAAGACAGAGATGTGATAACTGTACTGCAACGACCTGTGTGTCCATCACATGACCAACACAGCTTTTTATCTATTTGGAGTAAACAATCAAGGCTCTTGTTGAATGACAGCAAGCAGAGGTCTTTGATAAGGTACATTGTATGACTTTCCATTATACAAAAAACTGAAAACCCCTGTCAGTGGGAGAGTGGGGCGTATTTAAAGTTTTGCTATGGGGCCCTATGATTTCTATGTACGCCTCCAGTTTCTGAAGACTGTGGGACAATAGGAATGGACACTAATTTCCCTGAGAATCTGTGATTGGGGTGTAGCGATTCAGAATCTGGGCCCCAACCTCCTAAGCCACATAATCTTTAGGACAGGTACGTCATTGGTTCTAGCCCCCTTAGTCTGGGTGACATGGAAAAGAATCCTAATAATATATAGTGAGTTAGGGCACATTCACACATCTGAATGGGGCTTGTAGAAATCCACGCACCTGTTGCAGAAACAAACCCATTCAGGTGTATGGAACAGATTTTCAGTCGCAGAATTTTCTGCCACAAATTTGCCGCGTGTAAATATAACCTTAGTTTGTTGTATTATCTGCGGTCATGACACAGAATTATACATGTTGGTGACTGAGTGTCATACCGTATACAGTTTCCTCACTGCTCTTTTATTGCTACATTTGTCAGGAGTTTCCTATTGATGCATTTGTTCTGTTACAGTCTCTTTACTCCGCAGCTTTACGATCACCTTGAAATTATTTCCCGTAAAACAATATAATGCAGGGTCCAAGGTTGCTGCTTTGAGAAACATTTACTCCCAGACTAATATATTTCTAGATACAAATCCACTGAATACAAATCAATGCTGCTGCTTTCATTGAAATTACATACTGAGATAGCTTCAAAGGAACTACAAGTCCCAGTACATCCTGGTGCTGTCCCCACCTGGTCTGGCTCAGTTCAGCCCTCACCATTAAAGCATGCTGGGACTAGTAGTCCCACAACAAATGGTTAGCAGGTTGACTTTAATGTTCTACTCATTTGTCAGACGAAATTATTAAAATTGTGCAAATAAAAATTCGGGGTGTCCTATAGCAACCAATTAGGACTCCAAAAATCCCTATTCTATTTCAGGATACAAACTATCCCCGGCCGGGAGGAGTCCATGGTACTGGTCATGTGCAGCTTTTTGGCCAACCACATGCAGTAGTGGGAATCCTGCTTTCTATCTCCCGTATAGAGAAATAAATTGAAGAACGGACAAGTCCCCTTTAAGATAAATAGTTTTCTCTTACCTTTAATTTAAACTCCAGCTCTGTTGTGTAACCGGTTTTCTCACATTCAATTGTAACTTTTCCTCCAAGCTCCATTGTCATAGTGCCGTACAGAAGTCCTATTATAAAATGGTTTTGATTGATTTTGGTTCAAATTTGATGTGTGATAAAATACTCCATCTATCATTCACCCCTACCCCAATTCGATCCTGATGAATCACCAGTCAAGGAGCCCTTGAAAAAAAGAGCGCCACCTGGTTCTGCGAAAAGGGGTTCCTCATGGAACAGACTTTTAAGGCTGAATGCACACATTGCATAATTTGATGCGGAAAATCTGCATCAAAACCGCAGGTATACGTACGTGATTCCACAGCTAAAACCCCACCTAATGGTGCATTTTTTTGGGTGCGTTTTTACCTTTTGATGCGGAAATAGGTGCGTTTTTATTTTGGTGCGTTTTTCTTTAAAACTAGTCAGAAACAATTCGCAAGCGGAAACGCAGGATAAATTGACATGCTGACTATTTTAAAATACGGAGCACGGGTCAATTTACGTGCAGAAAACAATCTGCACCGTGTAGATGAGATTTCTTGTATTATGCTGCAGATTTAATATGCTCGGCAAATCTGCATGTAATACGCATTGTGTGCATTTAGCCAAAAGGAAATGATATGACTATTCATTGACAACAGGAATTGGGGTCGAGATATGACATCTCATTAATTTTATTGTAAAGAGAGGGGTTGTCACCATCAAGTAGGTGAATGATGGATTTCATGGACATTTCATCAAAATCTAAAATCACTGCACAGGTAAAATTGGAAAACGGTGACTTTTGGGCAATGTGTCCTTTAAACTGGTCCTTGTCCAAAAATCAACCTCCTTGAAGTGACATTTTCTGATACCTTTACAGTGCGCGTATGGCATGGTGATGATGTAATCTTCATCTCGGGTCATGAACGTGAGCCTCGCTTTTCCATCTAGTATTGCAGACAGGGAATTTCCTATAAAACAGTGGTGGACTGTGTAAGTAACCTGGTACAATGCTAGATGTGAATTATACATTACACAGAGAAGCATTTCCTAAAACCTAAAAAACCCAGACTTGTTCCACATACCTGCACTGTTTTTCCATCACCCCTAACTTTGGTACCTGTCCCCCCACTATTTGCAGTAACCAGGCACCATCTTGGTACTTCCTATCGCTATCACTTACGGCATACCTTACAACATTTGAATCCCAAATTGTGGGACATTTAACTCCACGACTGTTCCACATGGACACTGCCTAATACTATATACAAAACACCCCTTTTCTGCAAATCTGTATAAGCGCTGCTTCTTTCTAGTCTCATTTGTGGGACAGTCCTGCAAATCCATGACTATTGGAAGATATGAGAAGAGATATCAGAACACTCAGAAGGAAGAAGTGGAGTTAAGCTTGAAACTTTTTGTTACAAATATTTGTGCTGATTAAATAGAATAATACTATATCTTTATAGCAGAGCTCTGTTTCTCTGACTTGACAAATTATATAATTCTGACCGCCTACAGCCACCACTAGGGGGAGCTCACTGCTTATGGATTTATACAACTGGTATTAAACTCAATGGGCACTGTATAAAGCTTTAGTGAGCTCCCCCTAGAGGTGGCTGCAGATAGCAGCCAGTGTCAGGACAAGCAGGGGTAGTAGGTTAGTACCAGAGCTCTACCACCACAGGCTCAATAGCAGTCGTGTGTTCACCTTAGGTACTTCACTGGACCAGTGGTATATATTTTATTAGCCACAGAGTCCTCCAGTCATATACAAGTAACCCTCTAATTGGTCTGTTGGCATTTTCAAAAATAGGAATCTCACTTTTTAATTTCTTGTAAAAAGTTTTTTCTTTTCCGAGTTCTAACTTTCTCCAGTATAGAGATCATTTATTTAGTCACTTAGAATGTATCTTGACGGGTAAAGTTTCTGTAAAGAGAATATCTTTTGTCATTCTGACTTCTAAGACATTTCAGCTTTTTTAATCTTTCCCATTTTCCCCCGAACTGTCAGATGATACATGACAGGGGCTGTCACCTCACTTACAGGGGAACAGATACATGTAGTGACAGAGAAACGCTGGTTGGCGGATACAAGCAGAGGACGAATCCTGGAGGACACAGAGAATATATGGTGAACGTTATGTGATGTTTGACTGTTACTGCTGCGCTTTATTCTAATGATCCATGTCCTGTACCTCAAGGACCAATGTATGCCGGCTGCACGCCAACTGCACATAGCTTTACACACATTTGTGCTCCATTTCTATTCATTTGTTAAAGGGGTCTTCCAGTTTAGAAAACCCATTTTCATACACCCCATTAGGGAACTCTGAGTTAAGAGGGGTCCTTTGTTCAGGATCCTCATCTCTTATGGAGGACCTGTCCTGTATTATTACACAGACAACACATTAATATGACTGGACACTGTGTAATACTTCATTTTTCCTGTGGTGGCGCTGCAGGGAAATTAAAAACGTTTCCCCACAGATTACAACTGATCGCTAGGTGCCCAGTAGGGGGACACTTTGGGATCAACTTATAGTCAAGGAACAAGGCCCCCTTACATCAATGACTATGGCCCCCAAGGGCTTCGTTCATATCTGGTTCCGTTTCCATCACCATTGATTTCAATGGTGACGGATCCGGTGCCAATGGTTTCCGTTTGTCTTAGTTGTGCAAGGGTTCCATCATTTAGACTGAATCAATAGCGTAGTCGACAAACGGAAACCATTGGCACCGGATCCGTCACCATTGTAATCAATGGTGATGCAAACGGAAACCTATGGTTTCAGTCAGGGTCCCTTTCTGACGGGAAGCTCCAACGGAACGTGAGAACGGGACCCGGGACCCTGAAGCCTTACACAGGCCCATAAGGCCAGCTACCGATCTAAAGTGAACCATCAGGTCTCTACTGGATACATCCCTTGTAGAGTACAGACTTTCATTCTCCTATTACATAACCTGTAGTCAATAAAATCATGGAATAATAAGTTAACGTCAGAGGATGAAATCTGCTGCTCTCATTACCATAAAATCTGGATCGGGCCAAAATGCTCCCAGTGATGCAAAATCCATCCTTCCTGTTACTGACATGAAAAGCCGATACTGGTGGATGATGACTAACCTGCAAGAAAGATGAAGGATGAATAATGTGTACTATACATAAAGAAAACAACATAAATTAAGTAATCTAATCTATCTCTATAATATCTATCTTTTTATCTTTCTAACTTCCTTGAAAAAGGGGGTGTCTGGTTCTATTTCAATAAAGCTATCATTTTGTGTCTAAAACTCAAATGCAGATCTATGTGTCTCCATGGTAACAGACTACAAACAAGCCCTATGTAGTTGGATCCTGCAGTCATACTCCCATCTTTCTCCTACTTCTTATAACCTATTGAATGGATGTTAGCAAGTAGGCGTCAGATGGAAGGGTGTAACACATGACTGCTGAATTAGTCTGCACTGAGTTTGTTTGTAGTCTGTAACCATGGAGACAAGTCTGCAAAGTAGCTGTATACACAAAACGGTAAGAGATTTGTTTATCAGGACTATTTGAAAAGTTGCTTCATTATTTATTTTAGAAGTACTGGTGCCATACAAAAATTGGTTGCAAAGGTGGATATACACTTGAACCTTTGTATATAAGGCCTCATGCACACGACCGTAAGGATTGTCACTGTCCACAAATACGGATCCGCAAATATGGATACAATTCCGTAGACCGTACACAATTGCGGAAGCGCCCATAGACTTCTATGGGCGAGTCTGTGACACAATTGTGGACAACAATAGGACATGTTCTTTATTTTGCGGATCATTTCTATGGCCTGGACGCACATCCGTAAATATGCAGAAAGGTGTCCGTGGCCTATAGAAATGAATCTATTTGCAATTTCATCCGTAATTACCGGATACGTAATTATGAATGAAAACTACAGTTAGGGTCTAATGGTGTAATGTTCCCCAACTTTATATTATACTTTGTGTTTCAACTCCTTATAATTTTTAAGATATCGGTTTGCGGTCAGTGAATAGAAACACCCTTGTTTACATTCAGAGATTGAAAATCTGCCTGAGCTATTACTTCTCACAGCTGAGGGTTTGTTAAAATTGTATCCAGTCTAGACAATCCACCGTGAGCTGAACAGTCTGCACTTCAGGTTGGTACATTTTAGCGGCACGGATACATTGTACCTCACTATCCAGACAGGAGATAGATTTGTGCTGCTGATGTATTTCGCTCACAGAGGATTGTCGAGACTGGATACAATTGTAGCAAACCCTCATTTATGAGACGTATTAGGTCAGGATCGGTTTTTCAAGCTCTGGATGTAAGCAGTGGTTTCATCCACATAAATCTCTCATCTGAGCATGGATGGAAAGCACAATAATCCTGATTAACTGACGTACTGTTCCTTCTTGCTGCCCGATCAATCCATTTCAATTGTATTTGTTGACATGATACCAGCAGTATATAAAGAATGCCAAGTTGGGACCAAAATAATGAAGCCAGCAAAACGTTTTAATGGTCTATAGCAACGGCGTGCACTACAACTCCCAGCATACACTGACACATGCAGGCCCCGTTTTAATCTCACCTCTATGTACGCCCCTGATCATTTTCTAGAAATAAAACACTCATTGGAATCCGTTACCTGTTCTGCTATGTAAAACGTGTGACTATTTGTCTGTGGGTGAAACCAGCAGCAGCGGAATTTCTCCCCCAGAATTGAGTTATACGGCTTCTTAATTCCCTATAAGATTAATAGAGAAAATTAGGAAAAAGGTAACGTGTTCCCTGCTCATCTCATTTCACATTCCCGAATGTTACAATACGGAGAATTATAATGATCACCTTTGGCTTCTTATAAAATCCTGACAAATACCACTTCAGAACATGCTTCATTCGACAGAAAGGGTCGTCTTCTACAGCTGCCCTGAAATCAAACCAACGTTACATGTGAGATCAGAGCCCTAGACGGAAGCTCTGGAGTTCCAATCAATTTTTTTTATTATATCATTATTTGTTAATATTTTCTTTCTGGGGGGGTGGGGGGGGGGGGGGGTAATAAGGTTATTATAATATATCCCCCTGTAATTACAGATCACATATAAAAGTGATGTAATGTAACAGCTAATGGCCATGTATATACAGGAATGCAGGGGAAACAAAGATTCTGTCTTCCTAGCATTTTTCCATGTCCTATGTGACATACTGGGAAACCATGAATTTTTAAAAATAATTATCTAATAGCCATATGGCCAGTATTACCAGCGACCTGTGTCCTCCCAGCTTTTTATTAGTGAAGAAGCCATGTAGACACTGCAATAATATCTAACAATAAGGGCCTGTTCACATCACCGTTCCGGGGTTCCGTCGGAGGTTTCCGTCGGGTGAACCCCGCAACGGAAAGTGAAAGCACAGCTTCCGTTTCAGTCACCATTGATCTCAATGGTGACGGAAACATCGCTAATGGTTTCCGTTCGTCACCATTCCGTCAGGTTTCCGGTTTTCCGACGGAATCAATAGCGCAGTCTTCTCCGCTATTGATTCCGTCGGAAACTTGCCGGAATGGTGACGAACGGACACCATTCACTTTCACTTTCCGTTGCGGCGTTCACCCGATGGAAACCTCCGATGGAAATGAACGGTGATGTGAACAGGCCCTTTCACTTTCCGTTGCGGGGTTCACCCGGCGGAAACCTCAGACGGAACGGAAATGAACGGTGATGTGAACAGGCCCTAACAGTTCTCTGTACAACGCGGTGGTATATACTGGCGCTATACAAGTAACTGGGAACTGGCCAAAAATATCTTCATGTCTATGGTCCCTGCTTTTGGACTGTTGACTTTTTTTATTGACACTTTTTGATTTTCCTTCGTTCCTTTCCACCATTTTCGGAGGAATCACTATCACACAGCGAAATTCTATTTAATTTACATTTTTACAACATAAAATAAATGATAATGAGCCTCAGAGCGATACTGATGAAGAACTCATATAACCTTAAGTACATGCATTTTACCAGGCGAGCAGAAAAACTGCAAGACTCGTCCTTTCCCTGCCAGGGGCATCGGAGTCTATTCAGGAAAGACCTAATTCTCAGGTAATTGTTGGAATATTACCGCTCTAGCTATTTTATGAGGCGTACAAAAAAGTATCTTGTATATAGAAGTGCGGAAAAATCCCCAGAGGATTTATGGTCTCTCTAAGCGAAGTGGATCAGACCTGTCACAGAACATCTGTCTGATGGATTATTAGGGAATACACATGTGAGTTCTATTGTTCCTTGATGGTTGAGTTGTTTTGCATTTATGATAATTAATTGTAAGGAAAAATATAGGAAATTATCATTAAACTACCGTCAGGTATATTCACCACTTGGAGAAACTGCCCTGATGCCTCTACCATCGTAGGACCTCCACCTGCACATGGTGAAGCTGGGTAAGACATGGGTTCTGGCTGCAATAGGTGTTGTAGTATGTGGTGCACATCACTGTTATTTAGGCACTCTAGGTGGGTAGAATGGTATATGGTGTATAGAACTGTATGGTACTATTTTTTTAGACACTGTATGCTGGTAGTATGAAATATAGTGTATTGCACTTTATAACATTGTTATTTAATTAAATTTAGTAACAAATAACAATGGTTTCCAGTAGTATACGAATGAGATGCAGAATTGTTATCAAATCTATTCACCCATCTGCTTATGATATTTGTATCTGGGAGAGATGGGTGACCACCAATATGGCTGCAGGGTCTGCTACTTGGCGGATTTAAATCAATAGAGAAGAATGAGATGAGTAATTAGTGTCATTACTACACTACACAGATGAAGTAGATCTGAGTTTGTCACTTGGCACAGCTCATAATTCTACACATTTGTGGTTCTCTCTCTATATCTATCTATCTAATATCCATCTATCTATCTAATATCCATCTATCTATCTCTCATATCTATCTATCTCATATCTATCTATCATCTATCTCATATCTATCTATCATCTATCTCATATCTATCTATCATCTATCTCATATCTATCTATCTATCTATCTATCTATCTATCTATCTATCTATCTATCTATCTATCTATCATCTATCTCATATCTATCTATCTATCTATCTATCATCTATCTATCTCATATCTATCTATCATCTATCTCATATCTATCTATCATCTATCTCATATCTATCTATCTCATATCTATCTCATATCTATCTATCTATCTATCTATCTATCTATCTATCTATCTATCTATCTCATATCTATCTATCTCATATCTATCTATCATCTATCTCATATCTATCTATCATCTATCTCATATCTATCTATCTCATATCTATCTCATATCTATCTATCTATCTATCTATCTATCTATCTATCTATCTATCTATCTATCTATCTATCATCTATCTCATATCTATTTATCATCTATCTCATATCTATCTATCATCTATCTCATATCTATCTATCATCTATCTCATATCTATCTATCATCTATCTCATATCTATCTATCATCTATCTCATATCTATCTATCTATCTATCTATCTATCTATCTATCTATCTATCTATCTATCTATCTATCTATCTATCTATCTATCTATCTATCTATCTATCACATTCCAGGGCAAGACTGAGGGGGCGCTAGAGTCCAGTGTAATATCCACATCCAAGTACATCGTTGCTGCTCTAAATCTTCCTTGTGCTATATTATAATGCAACAATTTTGTTCCCTTTAAGTTCTATTTGTGGAAAAATAGAACCCACTTATGTGGTGCTGCTGAGCCTTCAGTGCTGTCTGACGTAAGTGCGCTTGCTTTTGATCAGGGTGATGGGCCCATAATTGAATGACTCTTCTCAGTATAATTAAATAGACCAAAGACAATGCAGTAAGACATCTGCTATTCATCATTCAGCTTTTAATGGACTGCTAGAATGTAATCCAGACAAGCCTTTCAGAGCCAACCTTCCATCTTTATAAGGTCAAGAAATAATAAGCAAAACCCGGCTTCTTAGTGTATGGCCAGAGGAGCGTAATACAGACACTTCTAATTGCAGATATATCGAACCAATATCTGAAGACTCCAGACAAATATAGAACTCGTATCCTGCGGCTTGAGAGAACATTGAGTTACTATTCTCCATCCAACCCCCCTGCCCTCAGCTCAAAAACGAATCAGGCATTGCTGGTATGGCGCCATTGTAAAAGGAAGCCTTGACGCTTAGGCAAACAGAGCGGGAGGCGGCACGGTCAGAGGTGTAACATGAAGCTCCTGCGTCCAAATGCGAAACCTATAACAGGACCCCAAACTACCATGTGCCATTTATAATACTGGTGTTCTTATGCGGTATTACGCATTGTCTGGCACTGTTTCTTAGGCACTGTATATTAGTTTTGCAGTTCATGGTGGTAGCTGCACTGTATAGCATTATCTAGGCAACTGTATGGAAATTATATTTGGCCAACATATGGCCCTACTGTTTGGGCACCATACTTAGAATTAGACACTATGGTTGTTTGTGCACTGTATGACTGTACACCATGTGGAGGGCGCAAACAGAAGATACTGCACTTGGCCCCTTCATACGTAAGGCTGACACTGCATGGGTTTGAATAGATTTACATAATCTTTATGAATATTTCATGGAAGTAATACCAGTGTTGTGCACTCACTGTGAGAGTATGTCCGCGTGATAGTAATAATCCGATAGTTTGTTGAGAAAAGAGCGAGGCTCCAGGATAAACGTTGGCAGAACGACTCTGGACAGGTCCATGCCGGGTCTCATTTGTTTTAGTAACGTCCACATCAGGCTTTTGTTTTCATCAGAGACGGTTTCCATCTGCGACGCTTCTCCGATCTAACAGCAAAATACAAAAAGTACAAAGGATCATAGAGGTCACATTGTACTATCAGAGCTGATCAGTTCATTTATCAGAGGCCAGAGTGGTAACTAGAATTTCCTGGGCCCCAATGCAAAATCTGTAACGGCCCCCCACCTACCATATACTAATATAAGATTGATGTATTTTATGTGGCAGAGGGAGCTTTCAGCCCCCTCAGGCACCAGGGCCTGGATGTGACTGCTACCTCTACACCCTCTATAGAAACTCCCAAACAATTCTTGTATAGGAAATATTTCTGGGCCATTGCAATTTAATATCTGATGAAGGACTAAAGCCAGACCATAGATGAGTCCCTTATACATCGGCGGTCGTTACTTTTTATCCATGCTAACGCCATGTGGCTGCCAGGATCACGTGATGTGGCTACATGGACACCACATTGTTACGTTCAACTTGTAAACAGGAAGGACTATGTCGGATTTCTTGTGATTTTAACACAACTATTCCTGATAGGGAAACATTGAGTCCTGAATGTGTTACAACTGACAGAACTCATTTCCATCAGACAGAATCAATCATTTAAGTAAAATAAACATGTTGTAGTTATCAATAATGATCACCTATTCCAGTCATGTCATTAACAAATACACTTACATGTATGGACTTCTTATCTAAAACGTCTGTCATACATACAGGGTGCTGTTTTGG